>NW_026592666.1:5089009-5230264 GCF_907164565.1 Psammomys obesus
ACACACACACACACACACACACACACACACACACACACACACACACATCTCAGCTCTTCACAAGGCTAAAGGCAACACCTGAACAGAAACTAAAAGCCTGTGGCTTGACAGGAGGTACCGAGGATTAAAGACAGCAGAGTTGACTTCCAGGGACGGAGAAGAAGCTAGAGTACACAAGGGGCCCAGGTAAGTGGAGGATAGGGAGAGAGTAGACACAGAAAGGGATGAGCAGTAGCAGAGCCAGGACAGGGTCTACTCGAAATTGAACATAAAAATGTTCATTCACGGGGGCCGGAGAGATGGCTCAGCAGTTAAGAGCACTCATTGCTCTTACAGATCTGCTGGAGTTGGTTCCCAGCACCCATACCCGGCAGCAGAAAATCCCCTGTAATTCTAGTTCCAGAGGATCAACTCCCTCTTCTGGCCTCTGCTATGCAGGTAAAATTGTTATTGAATAGTAACAAAAAGGAACTTGAATTCTAATAGTTTGATGGCCAGGTATATTTTGCTACAAACTCATCATAAAGCTATTAAAGAGTAAAACTCACAAGAATGTTCTACTCTGAGTGCAGCTAAATGTAGTTTCACCTTTAAAATACTCCAAGGGAGGGAAAATTAAAACAACAACAACAACAAAAAAAAAAATACTCTGGGAATGCTTTTAAAGAAAGAGTTAGATCCAAGACTTGTAGGATTATCAATAACTGGTTTTGAACTGCCTTGAGTCTTCTCGTTGCCCCAGGCTCTCCCATGATGTCCTTGCCTAGAGACCACGGAAATGTGACATAACAAAACCCTGAGTCTGAATGCCTGGAGTCCTTTTGGCAAAGACATTCTTAGGACAGTGCCAGAGCCATGCTGACAGCAATATCCTCACTCACTCTTGCTGAAGTGGGGGTGCTTGGTCAGGGCCACAGTGCCTCAGACATCTTTCCTGATTGTTCAAATAGCAGCCATTTCTGTCTGCTCAGTCAAAAGTCCACAGGAAAAGTGAAACCACCCTAAGTTTTTCAACCAAGAAATAATTTAATGAAGGGACTCCGACATATAAAGCCGTTACATGGACTGAGAAACCAATAGTCATGGGAGCTTCTGTCTAAATTCAATAAGTCAGAAAGAACAAGCATTCCAAGAAACTTTCTACTAGCTCGCAGTGTTAGATTCTCAGGAGGCCACTTAACAGTCCTTTTCAAACACTCAGTTCTTTCATCTGCTAATGCTCATTCAGCTGCCTTTCACTGCAAACGAAGACGCACAAGTCTCCACCGTTTTCTCAAACTCATTATCTACACTGAAAGTAGATAATGTGGTATTTTAGTATTTCTGCCCTGCAATGCTGGACAGAACTTAAAGAACAATGCTGTGGTATTCTTCCTTCAGAAACCCAGTTTAGTCCCTTCTCTGTTCTATGTTCTGCCTATCTTCTGTCCCATGGAAACTAGTAAGTCCCATACCTCATCATCCAAAGAGACACTTGTCCAGAGTTCAGATAGCATTGTGTAAGCCACTGTGGGTGGAAAGGTGCAGAAGCACTCTCATGGAGACATGTTCACAAAACCCAAGACTAATCCCCTTACATGAAAAGAATAGGTTATGCAATACATACCAGAGAATGTTCCAGTAAAACCAGCCAAGAACAAACAATCCAGAAATGTGTTCAATGCTTTGTCCAATCCCAGCACGAAGGGAATCCACAGAGTGGGCAGAAATTGATAGATTCTCTTTATCTGGAGGATTTTGACTCATTCTTCCAGACCCTCAGAGCACACCTCTTCTAAAGTAACACTGTGTGTGCCTGATTGTGTGTGTGTGTGCCAGACTCCATCCCTACCTTGTGAATTACTTGGGCGTAAGCACCACACTTTGCTGAATTTTTTATTTTTCTGGTACATAATATGAAACAAGTACATAGTAGGATGTATTCATCAACAAACAGAAAGCTAAGATTAAGACTGGAAAGTATCTTTCACATGTCTTGCTGGCCGCTTAACATTTCCGTATACATACTGTATAGTTATTTCCAATACCACATATATAATTTAGGACGAAATATTGTGGAAATAAAAACAGAAGAAATTAAAAAGTAACTAATAATAAAAAATAAATAAATATCTCTAAAAAAACAGAAGAAATAAAAATTTCTTAGGAAGACAAAAATGGAGATTTGTGGAACTTAGTCCACAAGTATTAATGTTGTTACATAGCTGTAGCTATGAAAGCTTGGATGTAAACACTTGATGTTACTGAATGATAATATAACTCTCAGGTTTAACTCCTATTTTACACTTGTATGTATATTCATATATATTTATATGTATTTATACTCATATTTTATAAGTATAAAATATCAGATATATCATATATATTTTATACATATATATATATATAGCAGTCCTATCTCAAATTTCACAAAAAAGAAAAAGGGCACTAAGAAAATGGACAAAAGAAAGAATTCACCATGTTGGAGAGAAAAAAATATACCCACTGTTGGGGTACCCCCACCCCAATACACTCCATTCAACTCCTCCAAGCCCCCCCCACAGGCATCACAGCAGGCAGGGAGATGATTGATTAGAGGTGAAGAATGAAACTTGGGACTGTACTATCTTTGCAAGCACTGGGTAAAGCCTTCAGGAGGCTGACCTTGTGGTTTATTCTTCTTATACACGTAAGCATGGTAAAACTTTGCGAAGGCATTTCCATGTGACAATTCTTATAACAGAGCTTCAGGAATGACTACATCCAAATCCTTTGCAAGGCTGCAAAACACCTGTGACCTTTGCAATAAGAGTGAGTTCTGCTCACTGATAAACAGAACTTAGGGCTAGGGCCTAAAGGAAGGATCAGTGATGAGCTTACAAAAAGATTCTGTTGATGGAGGATACCAACTACATAGCCTCTTTCCTAGAGATGTGTTCTAGTCCTTGAGAGACAAAGCCCGAGATTAGGACCCAAGCAATGCTGAGGATGTTGGAGGCATTCAGGTGGAGGTAGCTCCTAACAGAATAGCAAAGGATCACCAGATTGTTTGACCACTTCAATCCAGCATTTCAGGTGATCAGACATCATTCATTTCCTTCCATTGGCAAAAATAGGTTCTCCTGATGGACAATACTGGTTTCTACAATGCTAACTCTAAGGTGTGCTTCCTACACACACTGAAAATATTTTGAGGAATGTTTGAAAGATAATAAGCATACAGAATAATATCTCTTGAGTTACTAAAAAGTATAAAATAAATTTAGCAGAAGGTTCCACACAGCTCTGGATGTTCAATAGAATCAGGAAGAGTCTGAAGGATGTCTCTTATTTTGTAAATAACTAGGAGAGGTATTTCAAGGCTCTTTGTATGATATGACAAGAAAAGGGAAGTGTAAATTACATTTATTGAGCTATCACACTGTACCCATAAACATGTTCAATTATTTTATATATATTAAAAATTTTAGAAAGATGTTTAAGAAGATGAAATATTACTCTGATTTGACTGCTATGCGGTTTTTATGTGTATAAAGATATCACTGTAACCCACCAATTTGTTCAATTAAAATATTGGGTAAATTTTATAAATTCTGGAAAATGGCAATGAATTTTAGAAAAATAAAATCCGACCCACAGAGAAAGAGCGATTCCTTCTCATAGCACTTCTCACTCAGCAATGTCTTTCTTCCCTCCAAAAGAACCACATAGGTCATTTACAATGGCCATAATCAGCATCCTTACACAGGTGACAATGTCACAGATGAGCAACAGCGAAACTTAGCAAACTTCTGAATGATGGCAACACCATGAAGGAATTCCACCAAGTCTACCCAGCTAACCAATCAGCGTCTGTGAAAACGATCCAATGAACAATTGGGGAAAGAGGTTTCTCTATGTGTCTCAGATTTCCTACGTGGTCAACTTTTACACCCTTAGTAATGCACAGCTGTATTTTTAAGTTATGTACTCTTCCATGCCCCCAGTCCCAGAGTGATTCATGTGTTTGTCAATGTGTGTTATGATTATCATTATCTGGAAACAGGAAAGAGGCTCAAGCAGCCTTATTAAATGAATATCCACCGTAAATGCCAAAAGTCCCACTGAATTATTTCTCCACAATGTTTGATTCTTTGTTATCTGAGTCAGTTGGGATCAGTGGGAATCACTAAGTAATTAATCTTTTGTAGAACTCTATTAGCTATTTCTATAAATTTTCCCTTAATTATTCCTCATGTGATGCTTTCTATGCTGTTCAATAAATACAGGGCAGACGCCCTTTATGAGGAATGTTGTAAATTTAAATTTGTGTTGCCTATATGTTTTTTTTTAATTTTTTTTTGAATTTTATTTTTTTCTTATCAGTTACATTTTATTAACTCTGTATCCCAGCTGTGTCCCGATCCCTCATTCCCTCCCAGTCCCTCCCTCCCTCCCTCATCTCCACCGTGCCCCTTGCCAGGTCCACTGATAGGGGGGAACTCCTCCCCATTCATCTGATCCTGTTTTATCAGGTATCTTCAGGACTGGCTGCAAAGCTCTCCTCTGTGGCCTAACAGGACTGCTCCTCCCAGTGTTTTCAAAGCAAAGACTCATGACCAAACCTTTGGCAGAGTACAGGGAATCATAAGAAAGAAGGGGAGTTAGTCTGATGGGGAAAGGATAGGAGCTCCACAAGGATCAAATATATCTGGGCACAGGGTCTTTTCTGAAACTGACATGCAACCAAGGACCATGTATGAATGTAACCTAGAACCTCTGCTCAGATGTAGCTTGTGGTAGCTCAGTAACCAATTGGTTTCCCATAGTGAGGGGAACAAGGACTATTTCTAACAAGAACTCAATGCCTATATGTTTTTTATTAATTATTGTGGCAGTATTATTCAACATGCTATCACAATTAATAAGACACAGAGACCTGTTAGAGTTTATAATTGCCCATTTACCTTGGGCTGGGCAGATATTTCTACCTACCCTATCTCAATAACCTCATCATCCACTTCCCAGCCCCCACTCATGGCCATCGCCTTAACCATTCTTATCTGGGTTTTCTTCCACCCATAATCTTATAAATACTGGCTTATATTTTTCATCTTGGTGTTTTCTCCATCCATGACATCCTCAGAGTCCCTCCTGGCCCACATGGTTCCTTTTCCACTAACCCATCATGAAGTCCTTCCTTCTCTCTTCCTGTTCATTTGTCTGTTTCCCATGGTTCTCCTGTTCCCAAAGCCCGGGAACCTTAGCCATGCCTACACCATTCTACCAGGTTTTAGGCCTTTAATCAACCAATAAGGTATAATGTCTTAGGCAGATTTACATAACAAGGATAAGAATATCCAGTCAGTAACCAGATCTTGAGGACCCCTACTTAGAATCCAAATACAAGCATCAGACCAACCCCTAACAGAGAAACAATAGAAAACACAGGGAGAACAAAGTAAAAAATTCAAATCTTCAAATCTGGGCTTGCTGTTAATTAAGACACCAAGAGGAAGTGCTTTGACTTCATTCCTTAATACAACACTGATGCATTAGTCATAACTTTGAACTTATTATTAATGCATTCAAACCAAACAAACACCCACATAACACATATGTGAACAGAAGTAAAATAAATGAATGATTAAATGGAAAGTAGAGTGAATAAAAGAATCACAGAGAAATATGTCCCCATTATTCTGTCCACTGAAAAATGTGCAGCTCAGTCCTCATATGGGTTCCCTAGTTAGGGGAACAGGGACTGACTCTGCAATGGACTCTGTTGCCCGTGTTTTGGTCACTTTCCCCTGGCTGGGCTGGCCACAGAGGAAGAGGATTTTCTCAGTCCTAAGCAACTTGATATCCTGGGGTGGGTAGGGAGGGAGGCTCCTATTCTCTGAGTAGTGGCGGGTGGGGGGGGGAGGGAAGAGGGATGTTGAAGCCAGGAGGAGAGGAAGGAGAGTGCTACAACCCACATGTAAAATGAATAAATAAAAATTAAGAAAAGAAAATTCCACATAAGCGAGGGAGTATGAGAGGGTATACGCTAATATTGAGAATTTAATGAATATTTATAATCTCGACAGCAGCTCTGGGTGTTAGAAAATGTTGGAACAGCATATTTAAAATTCTAAAGAAAAATTAGCATTGAACCAAGAACCTTATTCTCATTTAACTTTCAAACACAAAGGCATTTTCAGAGATCAAGGATGCAGATGTTCACCTTTTCTGAAATAATTTATCAAAGATGCTTCCAACAACAAAAGCTAATATTAATAAAAAGAAGATGCAGAATACAAAAAATTATGAAATGCAAAAAAGTAGCTATATCAAAAGCCAATAAAGTTTTTATTTATTGTTTGTTCGTTTGTTGAGACTGGGTCTCATGTAGCCCAATCTTGCCTCACACTTACTATGTAGTAGAAGATGACCCTTAGTTCCTTATATCCACCTCAAGCTGGGTGCTGGTGGCAAACACCTTATAGCCACCTCCAAAGTGCTGGGATTCCAGGCATTCACTACCATGTCTGCTTTTTCGGTTCCGAGGTTCAAACTCAGTGTTTCACACATGCTAGGAGAGCACTCTACCAAGTAAGTGACCTCCAAAGGCGGCACACAATGTGTACTTTAATATTTTCTTAATGTGTGTGTCAGTGGAAGTGCCCATGGAGGTCAGAAGATCTCCTGGAGCTGGAGTTAGCAGGTGTTGTGAGCCTCCCAATGTTGGTGCTGGGAACCAAACTCAAGTCTTCTGCAAGGTCAGGATGGACACTCAACCACTGAGCCAACTCTCTGTTAATGTAATAATTATCTAGAATCAAAATCACAAATTCATTCAATATAGCAGGTTAAAACCAAAATAAGAGCATGCTGCTCTTGCCTAGAAGTAATGTTTAGATATTCTATAGCTAGACTTAAACTTGAAAAACATAAGCTGAAATATTCAGTTGTTATGGAGCCCTGCTAATTAAGGGCAAAGCTTGACATTTCTGTATAGCCTTTGAGCTTGGTCTGTGACGACAATGGACTTCCTTTCTCAGTGTGGTTCCCTTTTCACCTAATCTGAGGAACCTCACATCCCCTAAAGAGCCTCACATAAGCCTCAGGGAAGATTACAGGCCCAACCCTTTCCTGATCAGAAGCCTGATGATTCCTGGAGATACCCATCATATGCTAAAAGATATCTTGGTGTGTTGGCTTCCAACCAATCACCTTTAACTGTATCTGGAGATTCTCCCCCTCCTATAGGATAATTAAGTACTGATTTCCCCTCTTAGGATAGGGAAGTTTTGTTATATGTAAATCAAGTATCCAGGGCACCCATAGCCCCATGGAATCAAACACATTCAACCTCAAAACTCCTCCTTTTGCCTAATGATTATAAATTCCTGATTCTCAGAATAAGGTCATTTTCTCACTCCATTTCTCCACCACCACCATCTGAGATTCATCTTTTGTTCTGGGAAAGGAAGGGATCCCTGAAGAATCCAGGCTGAATACCCAAGCTTGGCTGTCATTCTCCAGCATGTCAATGTGGATGGCTGCTGCCTTCTTTCTAGCACTGCTCCATGCTCCACAGTGTCCATCTTCGGGAGCAAGAGGCAGGCTGCATCTGGAGGATCCATTTTGTCTTCCTACACAAAACCGGACTCCCACCTCTGCCTCTCTCAGTTTTGGAACTCCAAGCCTCCATCACCGGCTGTCCTGAAACAACCACGACTCATCTTGGTTAAGCGGCCCTCTTTACCATCTGTCTCAGGCCTCAGAGCCCTGAGCTCTACTTGGCCAGGTGTTCATGGCCTAACTTGAAAGAGAGTAACAATTATTTGCAAAGAACTCTTTTCTCCCACCCCACACTCCCCAGCTTGACCACAGATCTTCTGCCTCAGAACGACAAATTGTGAAAAATATATACCTTGGAGGAGTCATTAAAGAAGGAAAATAAGGGATCTTATTAAGATTAGTAATTGTGCCAAGTCTGCTAACAGGTTATGACAGAGTGAGGAAATGAATAGCTGAAAACACAAGGGAGCAATGATCTTTCTCAACTTTCCATTTTATGCTTTGGATCTTTGTGTTCAGAGAGCCATAGAACAGAGATTAAACACATAGGAAGGGTTCAAATCCCAGATCCCTGTTGTCTACATGCATGACCTTAGCCACAGTACTTACATGCTTGGAGCAATGGTTTCTCCATTGTAACAGTGTAATGTCTCCTTGTAAAATCACTGTGTAGACCAATATTTATTAAGATAAGATAAATACCCCAGTGGCAACTGTCCATCTATGGTTATGGACAGAAATGGAGTCAAGTCATGCTCAAACTTCTTCTGCTTTGTTATTGTTAATGTTTCAGCCTTCTCCCATTTTATCCACTTTCTCCTTAAGAATTCTCAGGCAATCCAAAATTGTGAGAGTTCTAGACAGATGTTACAGTGATTGTTATCGGGTACTGGCAATCCCTCCAACATGAAGGGATGAAGGGAAACCTAAGGATCCTTCATTCTAGTCCACAGAGATCCATGTAAACTCTGTCAGCAACACTGACGATTAACACACTGAGGGAAGAGAGAGCTCATAATCTTCAGCCTATGTTGGCTCTCTCATGTAAATAAGTGGCTATACACCATAGAGAAAGGCATTAGGGCTCATGTCTCAGTGTCAAAACAAATATAATTTCAGAAGAATGTTCTTGGCTAATTTAAAAGTTGATTTTTAGTATGTTGACCTGCCATCATATTTGTTTGTTTTGTTTTAAATTTTCTTTGTACATGTCCCTTCTTTACCATTTCCAAGCCAAAGTACCACAGTTTCTCTATTATCAGTCATTAATATTTTAATTACCCTTAGTAAGTGAATACTTGAAGAAACTGGGAATTCTCAAAGCTCTGGTAGTAATTCAAGAAAAAGTCACCAAATAATAGGGTATAGAAAAGCCTCAAGTAAAACTAGATGAGTATTGTTGGGAAGCTATGACGTGAGGATACACAAAGTCTTTTGTGTTATAAAGTTAAAATGTGTCATTTAAAAGAAATAGCAACTATCAACCCTTTAGCTAAGGGGAAAAAAAGGCAGCTATAATCATTTAGATCTATGCTGAGAAGTATTTTTCATACGCCGGTATATGAAGAATTTCAAGTTTTTAAAATTTAAGTACAGTGAAAGTCACATAACCAAAATATAATTCAAACAGGGGAATATTTATTCAGTTATTTATCTTGCAGAATTTCCTTTTCCTTAGTGGAATATTAAAGAAACCACGTACGTTTTTTGTTGTTGTTGTTATTGCCTTTCACACTCTATAATAATCTTTTTTTTCCCTGTGCCAGCAGGAACATAATCCAGGATCTCATGCTTGCTAGGCAAGAGTTCTTCCACTGGACTAAATCTCCAACCCACCAATGGCTTATCTCAACGGCTCTGGCAACTCCCTGAATTCTATTAGTTACTTCTGTATTGCTGGGGTAATATCCTATGACCGTGTTTATGTGCATTTTTGGTTCCAGTGGGTTAAAGTCCGTGATGGTGAAGCCATGGAAGCAAGCAGCATGCAGAGCTCCCAAAGCAGGAAGGTGAGGGCTTGAACTGCAAGCACCAAGGGAGTAGTGCGACACGGTTTTGTAATCTCGGAGTCCCACCCCATGGGGCCAGGGCTACTTCCTCCAGCAAGGCCACACCTCCTAAACCTACCCAACCATGCCAACTGGGAAACAGTACACAAGCACCTGAGCCTATGGGAAACATTCTCATTCAAACTACAACACTAACTTAATACTCTGATTCTAGATTCAATCTTGACAGTCATCCTGTCTTGAAAAATAAGGGAGAAGAATGATTGAGAGAAGCACTGTATATTGCTCATCCTGTGTCCTCCATACACATACATATGCACACACCTACACACACACACACACACATGAACACAAGCATGTACACACATACACATACACACATTCTAAAAAACAACAATCAACTCCTTGGAAAGAATAATAAGATTATACCTGTAATACCACTTGACCATCACAAGCATTTGTCTTAACAAATTTTCACAAACTCCAAAATCCTAACAGTCTCCAATCTCTCATGCTTGACCCTCAGTCCTAACACTTGCTCACTGCTGAAACATTACCAGTGGCTCAATCATCAGTATATTTCAATATGACCAGTGTATTCAAGTTCAAGTCTGAGAAGGATTTTTTTTTTAACAGATTGCCAACTTTTTTTAAGGTCTTGTCCATCTCCTTATGACAATTTGAACACTGATTAGTAATTTAGTAATTTTTAATATCTTTCGAGTTATTTGGAGCTGGGAATTAGTTTACTAAAATTCTTCCTGGAGGGTCAAAAAGAAAAGAGATAAACACAAATATTAGAATAACTAAAAGGGGGACATGGAACAGCAACTGTACCAACACAGAGCTCTTTTATCCAATTATCTGTTCCTTTTCACGGGTGTTTCTTTGTTCTGCAGCATTCCGGTTATTAGATTGGCCACACTTTGAAAAGTCATTTTTCTACTTGATCCTAGCGTAACCAGTGGATTTAGAAGCATGGGGGAAGTATCAAATGCCTCATGTGGGAAAAAGGCTTTTCTTTTCTTTTTTTTTACTTCTCATATCCTTGGTCCTTACAAATTTACCTAATGGCATCAGCCCAAATTAAGCAGAAAACGAGGTAATATTAGTTTAATTATTTGGCAATTGTATTCTGAGGCTTATGTTAAAAGAAGCACAATTTAAATCACAAATCATATGAAATAGTAATTTGTTTTAAAATGCCAGATTTCTTGGCTCACACTCTAAAAAGATATTATAAGAGACCAAGTACAGCAGGAATTTTATAGGCTTGTGGAATAAAATATGTGAGGAATTTCTCTAGTTTATTTCCCTAAAATGAACCACACCATAAAAGTGGTTCCAGGGCATTTTATATACATACGAGTGTCCCCGAGCCCTCATAATTGCTGGGTTGTTAGACTGGCTTTCCTGTGAAAAAGCCTAGGAATTCCAACTGGAGCCTTTCCTGTCCCCAGTTGTTCCTGAAGGTTTGACTTAATTATCTAGCTGAGCTGCTGTAATTTACATCCACAAAACTTGGTCCCATCGGGATCCAGCATAGCAGACTTTGGGGTAGCCGATTACAGTTTGGGCAAAATTTCTCAACACTGCCATTACACCTGGCAGCCAACCCCAGGAAATAACATCGGCTCAGTTTCCATCACCCTCACCCCCTAATGTGTTTGTGTACTGCTGGCTGAAAACTGTTGCATGTTTGCAGTACAGATAGTACTCTGAATTAGGGTTTAAGTCGGTTCAGGCTCTCTCATGTGGCTGGAATGTTGGCATGGCTTGGAAAACAAAAGTCAACTTAACAACAAAAAAAGTTAGTTCCTCGAGGAAAGATGGCTACAGGGCCTGACAAACACACACGGCTGGATGAGGCTAACTCCACAGAGTGATTGCTAAAGGCTCTAGGGTGTCCTGGCCTTTCAGCCTCTGTCTGCAAACAGGGTGGGCTGTGTTAAAATGCCAATGTAATGATTGTCTCCACAGGCCTTGCTTTTCTGTGGTGACTTGTTCAGCAGGAAAGCTCAGCAGTGCTCCTGAGCTCTCCCTTTGGAAAACCCTGATAGCACTTAACAAGCTCAATGGATCATTGTTTGCAGACCTGAAATGTAGAACTCAGGCTCTAGGAGGAAAAAAAAATTAAGATCATTGATTTGGGTATCTCAGTGCACCCCTTTTAACTTCTTCTCACTGGCTCTTTTCAAGTTTGCCTTAGATCTGTCTGCACTGGGCCACTGTAGAAGCAGAAACCTGAAAATAACATTTCAAATGAACTAGAAATGTGGCACCGTCTACTTACTGTTGGGACATTCCCGGAGAGAATAAGATCTGGGCTCTGTAGAAAGGCACCAGGAGCTCTTCTGTTACCTCATCTAAGTTAGGCTTCACAGGGGTACAGATCAATTTAAATGGTGCCCCCACCCCAAATCCAGGAGCTTAGTGTGCTAAAATCACTATAAATTTATAGGAAGAAGATAATAAGTTCTGTCGACATGCATTTATTAAGTATCTCTCTTATGCCAGGCCCTCCACTAACCTAAGCTACATGTCTTGTCAAGTTTACAGGAAGAACACCCTAGGTAGGTCTGTGAGTGAGCTCGCAAGTGTGGGTGGCACCCTCCCGTGGCCTGGGGTTCTGGGCTGAATGAAAAGAAGAAAGTGACGTGAGCGGCAGTGTTCATCCCTCTCTGCTTTCTGACTACACATGCAATGTGACCTCACATTCCCGCTGCCACGACTTCCCTGCCCTGCCGTAATAACTTCACTCTCACACTGTGAACCAAAATACACCCATCCTGTCCTCAGATATGTTTGTGTTCCATCACAGCAACAAGAAAGTGACTGGGCTGGAGAGACGGCTCAGTGGTTAAGAGCACTGATTGCTCTTGCAGGGACCTGGGTTTGATTGCCAGCACCAACATGGGGACTCAAAATTATCTGTAATGATGATCCAGTCCTAGGGCATCCAAAGTCCTCTTCTGACCTTCACAGGAACCAGGCAGGAACATGGTGCACATACATACATGCAGGCAAAACACTCATAAACACAAAATAATAAAAATAAATCAGTCTAAAAAATTAAAGTAACTAATGTACTAACACTATACAAAATAAATAAATAGCAGAGTTGAACATTTCTGAAAGTGGTTGAATCTGCCAAATACCTCCCATTGGAGTCCTTCAGTAAGCCTGTGTATTAAGTAGATTTCTAAATCATACTCCAGATCCAGTTAACCACATGGAAGGGTGGCAGCTAGCTGAACTTCTTACAATTCCCCTGATGACACTTTCAGTGAGTTTTTATTCCAGTCTCAAACCTGCCTTCACATTTGCACCACCAGGAAATTTAAAACCTCCAGTGACTGGTACCACATCAAACCAACCACGTCAGACCCCAAGAAGATGAGAAGGCCTAATGAGCTCTTGCTGAGTTTGGGTTTTGTTTCTGGAACTGCAGGGACTCCTAAGACACATCCAAGTCTGCGAACGACAGACAGGGGCTATTAATATTGTAAGCATTCAGAAAAGGAGGCGGTTTGCAGTGGTCAGAGCCTACCTTTGCTGTCCTCTTCTACCTTGAAGAAGACAATATATTCTCTTTGGAGAATGCCTGAGTATGGGTGTGTTATTATTAGTAAAATGACGTATTTATGCAGTGTTCATCCAAGACATAGCATATTTTATGAATGTCTATCTCTTAATCACATTTATCATCAATTTATCCCCTGAAATGTAATTAGAAGAAAATTTTATTACTACCTAAATTGTAGAGCAAACAAGCAGCATTTTTCCTGAGGACACACGGCA
Organism: Psammomys obesus; assembly: GCF_907164565.1. NCBI lineage: Eukaryota > Metazoa > Chordata > Mammalia > Rodentia > Muridae > Psammomys > Psammomys obesus. Next base: position 5,102,344 of record NW_026592666.1, read on the forward strand.
AGTTCATTCTAAGAATCAAACTATACTGATTTTCTCTCCAGAACAAGAAAAAAACATTTGGACAGGCCTGGTTGAGATGTATGCTCCTTGATTCTGAAGATTATTCAGTTTACCTATGACACCACTCTATCTCATAACTGCAGCATCCTTTGAGGCTTTTTCTTTGGGTTGTAAGAAGGATATGGGAAGGGCCAGCCATCCTATCTACCCAGTTCTCTGTAATGCAGCAATGCTGAACACATTAATGGGCATTTCATCCACCCATTTGCTGGGACTTAAGACCAATGCCTAATAAAGTCCCTTGTTTTGCCCATGCTAAAAATACCTTTATTACTAACGGAAGTAAAACCAGACTCTGAAGAAATGCAGAGAAGAAGCTCAAGGCTGTTGAGAGAACTGCCAGAAGCGAGACAACCACTATCCAAATCAGTAGACCAGGCTTTAACTGCAGCATGGGACTGAGAAGGCCCAATGCTGGACCTAGGTTCATGGTCCTCTAAGTGTGTGGGTATCAGAGCCACTCGGAAGATATATTAAACCACAGATCACTGCACCTGTCAACAGTTTCTGATTAGTAAGTCTGGAGGAAGGGTTGAAATTTCATATGTCTAGCACGTTCTCATCTGCAGAGGCTGTTGATCTCAGGATCACAGTCAGATCCCAGGCCAGGGGCTAGGCAGACCAGCATCTGACCATAAGAAGCAACTGGCAGTTATCAGCACCAGAGAGCTAGAAGCAAGCTGTTAAGTGAGAATGCTGTTAATGAGAACCAAATACAGAGCTCAAGGCACACAGTATGTCTGAATGAACATAGAACCCCACCTAGAAATAGAGTGTGATGGGAATAAGCTGAAAAGAACTTTAATCAGAACAATTCCTGACTAAGACCTTTCTACGAGATGTAGGTGAGAGGGAGGTCTTGGCCTTAGAAAAAAAGGAAAAATTCCATATCTGGACAACTATCCATGATGGAGGGTTAATGAATTAGCAATTCTCCAACATCTCCAGGCAAGGATAAAAGTAGGGTGGCCAACCATACTGATTTTCCCAAGACTGTCTTAACTGTGGCACCGAAAGTCAGGATCCCTGGAAATTCATTGCTAGGCCAGCTATTCACCCCAAACATGGTCTCAAGAGACTGGAACCTAGATCCACCTCATCTTGTCTGTGGCTCCACCATAAGAGGAGAACAGCCTGAGTGGGAAGAGGATCCACTTGGAGAGAAACGAAGAGCCAGGGCACTGATTGCAACATATGGCCTTGGAGAGGAAGGAAAGAGGTGCCCAGAAATACAGCCTGTAATGCAGAAGTACATTTGCTTTAAATGGGCAAAACATTTTAAATGACTCCCCCGGCTTGCAGTTTTTCTAAACTCCCCAAAGTGGAAAAGTTCAGTACAAACAGAGCAAGCCAGACACCCCGTAGATGGAAGTCTCCCTCACTGCCTTTTGACAATCATCACACACACTTAAGATCTCATTAAGTATAGCCTTAAAGGGCCCTGATACACACAGTCCAGCCAGGAGGGAAATAACATTTGTAAATATTAGTAGAATATCCTTTGGTCTTTTGGTCTCCTGTAAAAATAATAATAAGCTATATTGAGTAAACAGATATTTCATAATGATTAAAACGTTAAAAAGTATTTAAATGTAAGGAACCTTCTCTTGAAATGTGGATTCTCCATAAGATGTTTAGTGTCACAAGCTAGCCGCATGCCAGGAGCATTTTAGTATCATGGACAAATATCAGTTACTGCCCACCAGAAAAGAGTGCATGCAGGCTACTATTGATAATGGCACATCATACCAATTAAGGCAGCCTTTCAAGGTATCCTTTTGTAAAGCTATCCATATAGTATTCCAATCTTGTTTTTCTTTTTTAGGACTCAGCTTTAATAATGAACACTGATATTCAGTAAATGGGTATATAATTCAATTTTGGAGGACAGGAGAGAATACAACATGATGTAATGACTGTGTAAACCCCAGATCCTTGGAGATTAAAAGTTAGAAAACAGAACAGTATCACCTTTCAAATGGTGGTTGGCCACTGATCTCTCCATGCCAAGAATGGTTAGACTCATGTCCCACAGCGGCCCATATTCAGTGTCACTTTCCCTATCTCTGAAGAAGATGGGGAACTGAAGAAACACAGCTTAATCCTGTCTGTTTTTAACGTAATGTGTATGCTACAGTTGTTTACCTGTCAGGCAGACTTAATTTAGTGACAAACTGCTGAAGAGAACGTATTATGTTTTATTTTGTTTTTTAAGGACTGCATATTTATATAGAACTCTTGCACTTTAAAACAACTATTCCTGTGGGTAAGGCTTTGGGGTTACAGTTTATGGGTATCATAAATCAGCACAGGGTGCAGACACTGGGCCATTTTCCCTGGAGTCATTGCCTTATTATCAGGGCTAGACTTTAGTATTCTTCCCAGGCAAAGACACAAGATCTCACATCGTAGGACAAACATTCTGGAGTCTTACAAAGAAGCAGTTATGCTTCAGGAAGTGGTGACAGAGATATGATCACATGGAGGGCCGACAGAGGAAATGACAATCAGGATTCGTCTCGTGAGCACCCGTCACCTGCTCTCTTCCTTTCCTCTCCTCTCTGTTCAATCTGTGACTTACCACGTGTATCAGTTACCACTGAAGTAAATAATTAGTAATAAAAGCCCAAAGGAAAATTATTGGAGTGCATTCTTGGACACAAATTTTATGGCAGTAATAAAATAAATGAATCACTGAGTTGAGGACAGGCTCTATTACAAAGAATTTATATTGTGATATAAATTGGGGGAAAACTGTTCTAAACTCAATAGATTGACAAAATTAAAACTCTCCTTAAACATCATGTTCCCACAGAAACCAAAGACTTACCTTGTCTCATGATCTGCATAGTACTACCCTAGACTCTTAGCTTGCCTCACTTACCATCATTAAATGATTCAACGTGTAAGTGTTGAACTGCCTATCGGTGGCTATACCAATAATAACTTCATTTATTGATCCACAAAATCAAACAGTAGCTATGAATTGAAAGGCTGATGTCAAGAAATGCATGTTAAGGTTCTGCTCCTATTTTCTGAGTGACAACCACATGTGAAGGATTGAGCTATAAGCACTTTAACTCATGAAGGTACTTGCCATGCAGTAGATATTGGGCTGGTTACTTTGATATGTTTTCTCATCTCATTTACATGAAACCTTCATCAGTACACATTCAGTTTTGACATATAGGAAATGGAGACTCAGAAAACTTAGGTAACTCATCCAAATCAACCATGCTTTAATATTGGCATTTTAGCTGCAGTCCCCTAGCTATTTCTAATATGTGATGTTTTCTGTCTTAAGTTCATGCCTTAGTTCTGCTCTGTAACAAATATAAAAGGAAGTATTTGGTTAGGAAGATAAGGGGAGGGAGATAAAGCACATAGAGTTTGAGCCAGCTTTGTCTACGAGTCAAGAGCTTGACTTGCCCTGTATCACACAGCCATAAGTCCAAATACAACATCACAATGCTCACAAGGCTGGGAGCATTGTGACCAAAGGCAACCACTAATAACTTGACAGCAGTGACCTAAACAGACAAGTGTGATATTTCCCAGCAGGAGTATTTGCCTATTTTAAATATTGTTCAAAACAACTCTTAGAACATATCTAAGACTTTTATTTTCATTTATGTTGCCATAATAAAAAAAATGGTTATCAAACACACTTTACAGAAGATAGGGTTTATTTGACTTACAATTGCATGCTACAGTTCTTCATCTCAGAAAAGTCAAGGCAGGAACCCAAGCAGTTAGTCACACCACACTCACAGTTGAGAGCAGAGAGAGCATAACAATATGGATCCTGGTTTGCTTGCTTCACTGTTATGCAGTTCAGGGTCCAGCCTAGGAAATGGTCCCTCCTGAGCTGGATCTCCCTACATCCACTGACAATCAAGACAGTCCCACACAGACATGCCCTCATTAAGACTCTTTCCAGGTGACTCTGGGTTGTTTCTATTGACAGTTAAAACTAGCCAGATGAGGGGGTTCACGACTTTAATCCCAGCACTCAGGAGGCAGAAGCAGGTGCATCTCTGTGAATTCGAGGCCAGACTGGTCTACAAAGTTCCAGAACAGCCAAGGCTACACAGAGAAATCCTGTCTCTAAACAAACAAAAAACCTACCATGAGTGCACAGCCCAGAACATTAATTATAAAGGAAACAAATGATTGCCCAGTTGAATCAGCATGAATCAAATTATACTTTTCTTGGATCTGCCATTTTGAAATTTTTCATTTGGTAATTCTTTTACTCTATTTACTTAATGAGTGTGGGTATTTTGACTGCAGGTTCATCTGTGCACCATATACACACCAGAGGCGGAGGATGCCCAGAAAATGGTGAGTATTAGATCTCCTGGGACTGAAGTAACAAAAAGTTGTGAGCTGTCATGTGACTGTTGGGAATGAACTCAGGTCTCCTGGAAAAACATCCAGTATTATTAACCCAGGAGCCATCTTTTCAGCTTAACTTAGTAAGGTTTTAATTTCATTTTATTTACTTTGTGGGATGTAATCACTACACACATTTAAGTTACAACACATATTCTGGAACTAGGCCATCAGGATTCAGATGGTGGCTCCATTTGCTTCCAACAGAAGAAATGTAAGCATCTTACTCAACAGAGTAGTCTAGCTTCATTTCTGTAGCTATGAAAAAAACACACCGACAAAAAAGCAACTTAGAGGAGAAAGGCTTTATTTTGGCTCATTACTCCAGTCTATTGCTGTGGGGGGAAGTGAAGATAGGAACTTGGAACAGATATCCAGATTACATCCATAGTCAAAGGGAGCGAGAACTGAATACATGTTGGCTTACTTGACTGCTTGTGCTCAGATGGACTTCTATACTTACATAATTCAGGATGCCTTGCCTAGTGAGTTGTTGCACCCATTTTGGGCTGGGTCTTCCTACATCAATGAACTTAATTAAGACAATCCCTTTACACACATGCCCCCGCCCACTAACAGTGTAAACATTCCAACATTAAGACTCTCTTCCCAGGTGGTTATAGGTTGTATAAAGCTGACAGTTTAAGCTGACTATCACAATGAGCTTCCTTTAATTCACCCATAATATTGGCAGAAAGTGCTTAGGGAAAAAATGGTAACATTCTAAATGCCAAATAAATACCTGATTTTTTCAAAAAGATCCAACCATATGAGCAAATATGAACCCATGAGTTTCCTTCAACGTCCTTGTTTTCCTTCTTAGGTATGACCTTTAGCATTGTTTATTAGACATCCTATGTATGTATACATATGTATACACTTGTCACTTCATACACACATTGAGCATGAATGAATGTTTCTTTTTTTTCCATAAATATGAGCACACTTCACAATGTTCCTGTGTATACTTTTAAATAGATCTGTCACAGTTCTTTATAAATGATTCTTACTATTCCACTCTGTAGATATACCATGAATGTTTAACCACAATCCGAATGACATATGCTTGTCACAGAGACAGACATGGAGGATTGGAGCTCACATAGCATCATTGCTTGCTTAACTGCTTCATTTCTTTCTATCTAAAATATAAGACAGTGGTGCTATTTACATGGCTTCTAAATAATTTCCTTGAACCATCATGAATTAGGAGTTTGTGTCTCCTCTCATTAGTCAACTTACTGAAAAAACCCAAACAATTCAGTTGACTGTTCTGCTATGGACAAGTGGCTGCATATATTGAGATATCTTTGTAAATGACATTGTTTCATAACAGTTGCTAGCTCAAGCTTTAACACACATATGTAAGGTTGGAGCTCTGGTGATGTTGTTAGTTTTTTAAAACTCTTTTATTTATATTTCTTTTTAACTTTTTCTTCCTACTTCCACCCCAACATCAGGAAGAAGAGAGAGAAAGGGGTAATGGGATAGGGTATGCAGTTCTCTTAGCTGCTTCCTGCTGGTTACGGTCATCAGGTTCCTTGGAGCCAGTCCAATCCTTGTTTCAGGAGATCTCCAACTTGTTGTCTCACAACAGCAACCAGGAGTAGCAAGGAGAAGCAGAGCAGCATTATTCTCTTCACATTCTCTGGGCTCTGGCACTTATTCTCTCTCCAAAGTCCTCAAATTTAAACTGTCTGCAGCTGGCAAAGAGCTCCTCTCAGAGCCCGTAGGAAGCAAATAGTCTGCTGCTGTGGACCATCTGAATCAGTCCCACAACCCACACCTGGGACCAAGACAAAAACTGTTATGCCCAGTTCATGAGACCCAAAAGACATTCAGGAATTGACTCCACTGTAAATACATCAGGGTTTATTATATATGTGTTTGAACATGGGACCCAAGTCTCCCTGATGCAGCAGTAGAGAAATGGGACCCCGATCCCTGGATGCACAGGGTTTTTAAAGGGAAAAACTGAAAGCTGGGGGTTTCCATGCCTTGGTGTTACAGGATTGGGTAAAAGTTATAGGGGCAAGGTGAGCCTTTGACTGAAGCTTAACTTACAATGGCTGTTCTTCTAAACTACATCTGGAAAGTTGGGGAAAGTTTTTCCGCCCAATTCTGATTGGTTGTTGCCAGGGGAATTATCTCTATTTTCTACCAAGTGTTTATTCTGTGATATTTCCTGGAAGCTGGTGCTAGGAGAATTAACTTTGTTTTCTGCCAAGTGCACATTCTGTGATATTTCCTGGTACCTGAGTTCAGCCCCCAGTCACAGGTGTGCAAAAGATGGCTTCTTATGTCAAAATGGAGTCATCCAAGCTAACTTAAACTCTTCAAAACATGTTTATATCCACAACATTCTGGCATTTTCTCATATATATTTGAAGTATGTCTCTGTGACTCTTTCACATTTTTCCCTTTATTCTCTGTGACTCTTAATCTCAATTGTCCACTTGATGAGATCTAGGACCACCTCAGAAGTGCATGCCTTTGGGGGATCATTTTTACTAGGTTAATTGAGGTAGAAAAAGCTACCTCACTATGAATGGCAATATTCTCCAGGCTGAGAAACTTACACAGTATTAGAAAGAGGAAGTAAGTTGAGCACACGCCTTTGTTCCTGCTTCTTGACTGTAGACAACATGTTCCCTCATGTTTCTGTTGCCATGGCTTCCCTACCACAATGGACTATACTCTAGAACTGTAAGCCAAAGTAAATCATTTCTCCCTTAAGTTGCTTTTGTCAGGGCATTTTGTCACAACAAAAAAAGAGGGATGAAGAGAATCCTTGAATTTCTGTTATGCTTCTATCTGTTGGGCATATCAACAACCTCTTAACTGCATAGGAAAGAGTTAACTCCACCAGCCTGAGCTACCCAAACCTAGCCCATTCCAGGGATGGGCTTGTTTTCATGGCCCATGGTGAGTTCCAGAACTGTTAGAATGCCCTGAGAACTAAGGGTGTTTTGTCCACAGTATAGTATCCAAACTATACTGGTTTGTCTGGACGATTCTGCAAACAGTGTGATTAGTGGTAAACACCTGCTTGCCCGCTAGGCATCTGGGACTTCAGTGGCTGTGGTCAGTCTACGCAGAAGGCCTTGAGTGAACAAACGTGGACTTGTAGGTTCAGGCAAGCTTCCTTCGAACAATAGTGTGTGTGTGTGTGTGTGTGTGTGTGTGTGTGTGTGTGTGTTTTGTCTCAGCTCATGCTGGAGAATTAAGTACACAGCATGCAATTTCATGGAAGGAATACTTCGACATTAGAATTTTGTCATTTAGACATATGCCTTTTCCTTCTGTGATTTTGTATTGTCCTTTTACTGTCCTGAACTATAAGAGAATTTCTAAACCAAGTGAACCTTTTCAGGCAGCCTCTGAGCCTGGTGGTAGCCTAACTGACAAACTCTTTCAAAGGGTGACTAAAGATCACATGACAGTGTTGAGGAAAACAACTGTTTGGTGACACTTCCTAAAACAAGCAGACTTTCTTCAGGACCTTGGTGCTAGGTAGAGAAAGCATGGCTCTGGGGTTTGGTATAGGAGGAACTAGGCTCACTCTGAATATAGAATGACCAAGTGTAAATTAATGGCCACGGTACAGAATGGTGATCAGGAATGGAAAACTACTAGAAGAACCATCAGGATAAGGGAGAAGCTATGTGAACTGCTCCACCAGGATCCCTGTTGAAGATAAACTACAGTAATCTGACATCACCTGTGGGATGGTAGAAGATGAGGAACACAGTCAGATAAGAAGGGTGATTAGATATAATGGAGTTTCAATTGAGTTTTGTCAAACTGACTTTGCAATATTCTTGGCAAAAACAGAGCTTTATGAGAAAGTGGCAGGTGGACCTAGAAATTTCAAAAGCCTGACTGACATTTAGCCAAGCAGAGTTTCTATTGGTGTGCAAAGCACACCACACAACATTGAGCCAAGAGATATTAATATATCTCAATATTAACCGGCAATAACCTGCATGACTTTGGTACTGACCTGACTGGAGAGATGGGAAATGAAGAAATGATGGACACATGAACAGAAAAGCTGGGGTTGGCTGAGCTGTGTGCTCTGATGAAGATGCTCTGGCAGCCTCAAATTCAGCATGTTTATAACATATAACTGAACAAAATGGTGAGTTATCTAATCTTGATAGAAGATCTTTGTAGGGGGCAGACTCAGGCAATCAAAGGAGGAAGCTGTGTTTGTTTTTTGTTGTTTTGGTTTGTTTTTTTGCACATATTGCCAATAACCTTGAGGGGAAGGCCTCACCATTCCTGTGAGCCTGACCTAGGAAAAGCCTTACTACTCCCATGAGTCTGAATCTTTGGAGTCCTTAACAAGGCTATGCCTGTGTCATGAATGCTCATTCATACAAAAGTGCACTCACTCCCCAAAATATTTCTTATAAACATAAAATAATGTTATGTAAAGCCAGGTGCAGTGGTGCATACCTGTAACCCCAGCACTCATGTTTGGTGGATCACAACCTCCCATAACTCCAGCTTCAGGATGACTTAATGCTTCTGCCATGAATGCATGTTCACATGAACCCATATGTGCATGCCCACATGCAGGTACACACCCATACAAATAATTAAAAAGTAGATAGATTTGTTTAAAGGAAGCTGGCTCACAGCTTGAGGGTATAGGCCATCAAGCTGGGGAAAATATTCAGTAAGGATGTGACGCACTGGTCATGTGATATGCTTCTTCCAGAAACTTGAACCTCCTAAACCTCCCCAAACACAGCCACCAATTGAGGACCAAGTGTTCAAATGCCTGAGCCTGGGTGGACATTCCTCATTCAAACTATCACAAGTATCTATAGTTTTTCTATTCCTTTTGCCACCTTGAAGGGAGACTAGACATAAAAGGGCCCTCGCCAAACCCAATAATCCTGGTACCATGATCTCAGACTTCCAGTTACCAGACTGGGAACTAAATCCCTGTCATTTATGACCTCCTACACACAATTTGTGCTTCCTTGCTATAGTAACCTGAATTGTCTGAGACACCCATTGAAACCACATTTTTAAAAAATGTAGTAATTAAGAATAACAACATACAGAATGGACTTGTGGTCCAGAAGCTTTATGCAATGAGAAGCAACAGTAACCAGCCAGTTCACATACAGATATATCATATTAAATTTGGTCATCTATTATCATAGCTCAAAATCTGTAACACAAAAGGTAAAGGATGAAAGAGAGATGGAGAAGAAGAAAGGAGGGGGAGGGAAGGAGGGGGATCCACAATCATGGTGGATAATAGCTACCTTACTAGCTCTCTCTGTATTTAATAAAATAAATAGGAATTTATTTTAATCAGTACGAGCAGAAAGGATTGAACATGAGCATGTTCTTTCAAAACCAAGACCAATGCAAACTAAAAGGTAACGGATGTCCATGTTGACCCATAATTGTTCCAGGAAATAGGATTTGAAGTGGTGGTTGGGGAAAGACAACAAAATAAGTTGAGGTAGCCTAAGTTATTTGTCTGTAAGAGGAAAAATATGACCACTGAAAAGTATACCAATTAAATAAATGAAAATAAATTCAACAATCACAACAATTAATAAACTCAAGCACTACAAGTTTAAAAATAGAATGTTGTATTAATAGTTTCACAGCACTATAACAAATATACAAGGTAAACAACTTACATAGAGCAGTGCTTTGTTTTGGCTTGCGGTCTTACTGGTTCAATTCAAGGTCAGTGGATCCTTGCTTTTGGCTCTAGCTCAAGACAACATATCATAACTGGAGAGGGTGGTGTAGCAAAACTCTTCACCTAATGGCTAAGGAGGAAAAAAAAGAAAACAATGAGGAGAGTTGGACAGATCACACTCTGCCTCCAGCAACAAGCCCCCAGCAGGTTAAATGCCTTCACAGGTGCTAGTTCTTAAAAGCTCTAACTTCCAACATCCCTGGAGACCAACCTTCCAACACAGGCCTTTGGGAAACATTTTTTTTTTCATTTTTCTTATTAGTTACATTTTTGTTAACTCTGTATCCCAGCTGTATCCCGCTCTGTCATTCCCTCCCAATCCCACCCACCCTCCTTTATCTCCACCGTGCCCCTTTCCAAGTCCACTGATTGGGGGGACCTCCTCCCCATTCATCCAATCCTGTTTTATCAGGTATCTTAAGGACTGGCTGTGAAGCCCTCCTCTGTGGCCTAACAGGACTGCTCCTCCCTTAGGGGGTGGGGAGGTCAAAGAGCCAGCCATTGAGTTCCTGTTAGAAATAGTCCTTGTTCCCCTTACTATGGGAAACATTTCATATGCAAACTCTAACAAATACAAAGCTTTCAAGTCAAGAGAAGAAAATGTATCCAATGAAAAGCAGAAAGTAGGACTGGAAAAATAACTCAGCTTTCAATAGCATTGGCTACTCTTCCAGAGGATTCAGGTTTGATTCCCAGCACCCTCCAGCTTGCATGTCCTAAGCATCACCCCAAGCAGGGCGACTAGTTGGGGATAAAACATGTGAATACCTGAGGCCTAGGGAGACATATCTTATCCAAATGACCATGAGAACCTTTTGCAGTGGCCAGCAACCATCAGGGCCAGGGAATCCAGCACCTTCTTTGGTTCTCCACAGACACGGCAAAATGTACACAGACATACATGCAGGCAAAACACACAAAAAAATAAAATAATATGTTGAGGGTTATTAATACTTATTACTGATTTATCTTTTAGTTAAACAGTGTTTATTCCTAAACACCAACATTTCCCCCTTTAAGCCCAGATGGCTCATTTGCCACACTTGAAGCCATCTCCATATGGAGGTTCTTTGATGCTCATCATCTTCTTTGAGGTAGGCGGGTACTGCCAGGAGATGACCTGTCTCATTGTCAAAGTATCTTTAAAATAATAAAGACATTTTTAAATGCCATATTCTGTAGGACTCTGAGGTTTTTGAAGACTTACCTATCTTTATAGAATCATGTCTATCTGTTAATCCTAGGATGTATACTCCTGTGACAAAATAGACTAATGTCTGCCATGACTATGAGTTGATTAGAAATTAACTTCCATTACCTAATACCCAGAACAGTTTGTAATAGCAGTTTAAGAGTATTGGAAGTAGCCTTGAATTTGTATCAATATACTAAAATTTACCAATGTATTAAAAATACTTATTTTTGTATCAATATACAAAATCCTATACTAGAGTTAAAAATAACCTTTTTTGAGAATAACAAATTAAGCCTTAAGTTGAGTAGATTCAGTAATCTACCGTTTGTCTTATTAATCCTATAAGATATCCCTGTGTTCCCCTTTCTTTCTCTTTAACCCCTTTTCTCCTTATCTAGGAAAGAAAGATAGAGAAAAGAAAAAGGGAAAGAGAGAAATCCCTGAGTCTAACTTTCTTTTCTCTCTGAATAGGGCCATTAATAATTTATAACCATCACCTGATGACAATAAACATTCATAGCCACAGAAAACATCCCAAAACCTACCCAATCCCCCTTAAAGGAAATTTGACATCGTTCCCATGAATTTTTTTCTAGCTGACCTTCTGGACACACAGAAATCTTGTTAGGGGGCCCCAAAGGAAATTGAGAAAAGTTATTAATTAAGCAAGCATTAACATCTTTGGTCCATTCTTTGAATGTTGAGAAATTTCAGGCTTAATAGAAGTCCTGTTTGGAACAGTCTAAAACAGTCTAAACAGTCTAGACCAATTGAGATTAGTAGTTTTCTTCAAAGCTCTCTTGGGAGCAGGCTTTGATGAGAAACAGCAATGGAAGCAGTTGAGGCAGTAGTAAGCAGAATGCTGGAACAGATGTCTCAATGTCTCAGCATGCTGGAAGGATGAATTCTGTCAGGTTTGATCCACTATCTCCAGTGTTTGGTCCCTTTGTTCTGCAAACATATAATATCTCACAAGCATTATACAGTCCTAAAATTATAAATGTATGAGATGTGCAGGAAGAAACTAAACTGTAAACCAATTTTATCTATGCCAATTAAAAGAATGGCATAATAAATTTTGAGGATATTGTGGCCAAGGATTTACTGGCCATGTAATATTGAAGTTCTGGTTGGAGACATTTTTTTCTTATGTCTCAGTCAGTTTCAGAGTTGTTCTCATGTGAAGGGATCCGCAATTTATGTTACCTGTTTTGTTTGGTCTTCTTGATTTTTCTCTTCTTGTGTGTGGCCAAGATCTTCAGGTGGTCTTCCTTTGTCATTTCTGATTTTTATTAGTTTTTATGGAACCCATAATTTTCCTTCTCCTGTATGAACATATGCAAGATCTCTTCCCCATTGTAACATATTCCCTGTTCTCCATTTTGGAATTTGGACTTTTATTGCTGCTCTAATTCAGCAGTCCTTTCTAAATTCCATTGTGTTTTAGCAGGTGTGTTACTTATCTCATTTAAGCACTTTAAAATTGATATAAACAATTGATTAAATAATTGTCATTATTTAATCTATTTGGGGGAGATACTATATTTCCCTTCTGTTTTATGACCATCTTTTTAAAATTACTGTTAGATATTTTCCTAATTGTTTGACCTGTGGGATTGTAAGTTGTATCTGTAACAGGTTTCATGTCATGTCTAAAATATTGTTGAATTCCAGTGGATATACATGCTGAAGCACCATCAGCCCCAATTTGCAAGGGCATCTCTAAAACACACGCTATCTCTAACAAATATGTAACCATAGGATCCTGCTCTCCAGAATTTGAGGCAAAAGCCCACTGGAATTCTGAATATGAATCTATGGCATGGTGCATGTATTTCAGTTCTCCAAACTCTGTAAAATGGAGCACACCAGCCACTGTACAACCTTGTTCTAAGACAACACTAAGCAGGATCTGCATTTCTACTTTAGCATCTAGATCTTCATCTAGTAACTGAACCTTGACCATACACACATAATATCCAGTCTGAAGAAGTTGGCCTATAGCTGTAGACTTTCTCTCCAGCATCTCAGTGGACTGCCATTTTGTAATATCGTCAAGCCTCTGTGAACTTTTCTCATCTGGACCCACCTCTTTTAGTGTTATTGTAAGTTCCAGATTGGATTGCTCTAAAGGCTATTTTGATTCAAAGATTTCCACAACCTCTGTTCTATGGCTTTTAATTTTTCCTTACTCCTAGACCATTGTTCAATCCAAATAGGTTGGTCAGCCAGCCACCTTAGCAGTAAATCTATGGGTGTTTTATCAGCAGTGTCTTCCTAACAGGAAGTTGAAAAGACGGCCTCTGCTGTATTTTCTTTATGGACAGCCTGGACAAATGTCATTTTTGATGACTTTTTAAATAATTTTAACTTCTTTATCAGGAGTATTACCTGTTTGGGGGCTTGCCTTTCAAACTGGGGGTATGTTAACATGGGTTTTCCATTGTTGTGATAATCTCATCCCTATAAGTTTCTAGCTAACTCAGCCATGTATGGCCTTAATTTTTTTATTTGGCCTTCTGGTCCTGTACATTCAAGCCTCGTGACACTTTGTTTTACTTTAGATAAAGTTCCAAATCCTTGGAATTGGATATCCACCTCTTGAGGTGACCAGTTTAGGGAACAGGATTTAAGAGTGATAATTTTGACATCAGCCCCAGTATCCACCAGGCCTTTGATTTCAATATTAGTTAAAATTACCTTTAACTTTGGCTGTTGATCACCTATAGAGGTTTGCCAGCATGTTTGTTTTTTGTTTCCTTCCTGGTGTTTTGATTTATCTATAGAACTTGCTCTGATCTCCCTGTCTGATTTTTTATTGTTTATTCACAGAACAGTGGTGTTTAATTTTCTTGTGGAGAAGTATCCCTGTCCTGTATTGGGGCCTACGAGAGGCCCCCTTGGGCATTTTTTCATAAAGGATTACCCCATTTATCTGTTGTTCCTCTACATTCACTAGGCCAATGTCAATCCTTGTCATATCTTCTCCATATTCTAGGAAGCACAGACTCCCTTCTTAAATTATTCTGGTTTTCCTTGTAATTTCCTTTGTAGTAACCTCACCTACCACAATTATGGCATTTCCCAAGGCCTTTAGGGATAGCTTCTCCTACCAAGGTCATACTGGGTGAGTGAGGTCTGATGTCAATCATATTTCTAAACCTTTCATCTATTGGTGCAGAACTTGCTCTTAATAGCCTTATTGCCCCTTTGCATTCAGTATTAGCATTTTCAAAAGCTAAAGATTCTATTAGTGCCTTTCTAGCTAGTGGATCTGACATACTTCTATTCACAGCTGAGGTCAATCTTTGCAAAAAGTTAGTGAATGTTTCACTTGGACCTTGTATGACCTAAGCAAATGGCTCAAACCTTTTTCCTGATTCCTCAACCTGTCCCAGGCATTTAGAGCTGCTAGCCAACATAATGCTAAGGTTTCTTCATTATATACAGCTTGTATCTCTGCATCAGTATATTGGCCATCACCAAGCAGCTGTTCCTTAGAAACAACACCACCTCTGGCTCTATTTTAGTAGGCTATCTCTCTAGCCTCTTCTCTTCACCATGAAAGCCATTTTACATATGGCCCCGGGGGCCTCTCAAAGGCTCTCATACAGGACAGGGATACTCCTCCAAAAGAAAATTAAACACCACTGCTTTGGGAGTAAACATTAAAAAATATTGCCTTTGCCATATCCTCCCAGTCTTTTGGGATTACTCTACTTCTGACTGACCAGGAAGTCAGCATTTATTTTAGAAATGGTGAATGCATTCCAAGATTAGAGATGCTTTCCTTAAATTCCCTCAGATCTAGCACTTCCACAGGACACCATTCAGCTTCGTGATAATCCTGTGGATGATCATCATCTGCTGGTCTCTGTTGTAAACTGACTGGATAAGCTAACGTTTGTTTCTAACCACCTCTGTTTTGGCTTTCTTTCTTTTTTTTGTTTTTGTTTTAGAAAAGTTTGTCTTATTTATCTTTTTCTTTTTTCTTATCAGTTACATTTTATCAACTCTGTATCTCAGCTGTGTCCCACTCCCTCATTCCCTCCCAATCCCACCCTCCCTCCCTCATCTCCACCATGCCCCTTTCCAAGTCCACTGATGGGGGGGGGACCTCCTCCCCATTCATCCAACCCTGTTTTATCAGGTATCTTCAGGACTGGCTGCAAAGCCCTCCTCTGTGGCCTAACAGGACTGCTCCTCCCTTGGGGGGTAGGGAGGCCAAAGAGCCAGTCATTGAGTTCCTGTTAGAAATAGTCCTTGTTCCCCTCACTCTGGGAAACCAATTGGTTACTGAGCTACCACAGGCTACATCTGAGCAGAGGTTCTAGGTTATATCCATACATGGTCCTTGGTTGAATGACAATCTCTGAGAAGACGCTGTGCCCAGATATATTTGGTCCTTGTGGAGCTCCTATCCTTTCCCATCATACTAACTCCCCTTCTTTCATATGATTCCCTGTACTCTGCCGAAGGTTTGGTCATGAGTCTTTGTATCTGCTTTGAAAACACTGCTAGTTAGAGTCTTTCAAAACGAGGATTGATCATCTTACCCCATGTCCGCTTTCTTGATAATCTTTTTTAGGTGTATAGATTTCATTATGTTTGTCATATCTTATAGATCTATATAAGTGAGTATATACCATGTTTGTCTTTCTCCTTCTGGGATATTTCACTCAGAATGATCTTTACTAGATCCCACCATTTGCCTGCAAATTTCATGATTTCCTCCTTTTTGATTGCTGAGTAGTATTCCATTGTGTAAAAATACAATTTCTGAACCCATTCCTCTGTTGATGGACATCTGGGTCATTTCCAGGTTCTGGCTATTACAAATAAAGCTGCTAGGGGCATGTGTGAAGAAAGGGGAGGGAGGGTGGGACCAAGAGGGGTGGAGGAAGGGGCTTTTGGGGGCATACAAAGTGAATAAAGTGTAATTAATAAAAAAAAAAAAAAGATTGAAGAAAAAAAAAAAAAAACAACAAATAAAGCTGCTACAAACATGGTTGAGCAAGTATCCCTTTTGTGTACTTGAACAAAGTTTGGGTATATACCTAGGAGAGGTATAGCTGGGTCTTGAGGAAGCACTATTCTTAATTGTCTTAGAAAGCTCCAGATAGATTTCCAGAGTGGTTGTGAAAGTTTACATTCCCACCAGCAGTGGAAGAGGGTTCCCCTTTCTCCACAACCTCTCCAGCATGTGTTGTCACTTGAGTTTATCATCTTGGCCATTCTGATGGGTATAAGGTGAAATCTCAGGGTCTTTTTGATTTGTATTTCCCTGATGACTAATGAGGTTGAGCATTTCTTTAAGTGTTTCTCTGCCATTCGATATTCCTCTACAGAGAATTCTCTGTTTAGCTCTGTTCCCCATTTTTTAATTGGATTACTTGGTTTGCTGCTTTTCAGCTTCTTTAGTTCTTTGTAAATACTGGATATTAGACCTCTGTCAGATAAAGGATTAGTGAAGATTCTTTCCCAATCTGTAGGCAGTCGTTTTGTTTTGATGATGGTGTCCTTTGCTTTACAGAAGCTTTTCAATTTCATGAGGTCCCATTTATTGATTGCTGCTCTTAGAGCCTGTGCTATTGGTGTTCTGTTCAGGAAGTTGTCTCCTGTGCCAATGAGTTCTAGGCTGTTTCCCACTTTTTCTTCTAACAGATTTAGAGTATCTGGTTTTATGTTGAGGTCTTTGATCCACTTGGACTTTAGTTTTGTGCAGGGTAATAAATATGGATCTATTTTCATTTTTCTGCATGTAGACATCCAGTTTGACCAGCACCATTTGTTGAAGATGCTGTCTTTTTTCCATTGAATGGATTTGGCTTCTTTGTCAAAAATCGAGTATTCATAGGTGTGTGGGTTTAGTTCTGGGTTTTCTATGCGGTTCCATTGATCCTCTTTTCTGTTTTTATGCCAATACCATGCAGTTTTTATTACTATTGCTCTGCAGTACAACTTGAGATCGGGGATGGAGATACCTCCAGATGATCTGTTGTTATACAGGATTGTTTTGGAGATTCTGGATTTTTTGTTTCTCCATATGAAGCTGAGAATCTTTTTTTCAAGGTCTGTAAAGAATTGAGTTGGTATTTTGATGGGGATTGCATTGAATCTGTAGATTGCTTTTGGCAGGATGGCCATTTTCACAATGTTAATCCTACCAATCCATGAGCACGGGAGATCTTTGCATCTTCTGAGATCTTCTTCAATTTCTTTCTTCAGAGACTTGAAGTTTTACTCAAACAGGTCTTTCACTTGCTTGGTTAGTGTCACCCCAAGGTACTTTATGTTATTAGTGGCTATTGTGAAAGGTATTGTTTCCCTAATTTCTTTCTCGGCCATTTTGTCTTTGGCTTCTTTTTTTTTTTTTTAGTTGATTTTGTATCCTGCCACTTTGCTGAAAGTGTTTATCAGCTGGAGGAGTTCTCTGGTTGAATTTTTGGGGTCGCTCATGTATACCTATCATATCATCTGCAAATAGTGACACTTTGACCTCTTCCTTTCCGATTTGTATCCCCTTGATCTCCTTTAGTTGTCTTATTGCTCTGGCTAGGACTTCAAGAACTATGTTGAGGTATGAAGAGAGTGGGCAGCCTTGTCTTGTCCCTGATTTCAGTGGGATTGTTTTAAGTTTCTCTCCATTGAGTTTGATGTTGGCTATAGGCTTGCTGTATATTGCCTTTCCTATGTTTAGATATGTGCCTTGTATCCCTGATCTCTCCAAGACTTTAAACATGAATGGGTGTTGGACTTTGTCAAATGCTTTTTCAGCATCTAAGGAGATGATCATGTGGTTTTTCTCCTTCAGTTTGTTTATGTGGTGGATTACATTGATGGATTTCCGTATGTTGAACCACCCTTGCATGCCTGGGATGAAGCCTATTTGGTCGTGGTGGATGATATCTTTGATGTGTTCTTGAATTCGATTTGCAAGTATTTTATTGAGTATTTTTGCGTCAATGTTCATAAGAAAGATAGGTCTGAAGTTTTCTTTTTTGGTTGGGTCTTTGTGTGATTTAGGTATCAGGGTGACTGTCGCTTCATAAAATGAGTTTGGTAATGTGCCTTCTGTTTCTATTTTGTGGAATAGTTTGAGGAGAATTGGTGTGAGCACTTCTTTGAAGGTCTTGTAGACTTACGCACTGAAACCATCTGGCCCAGGGCTTTTTTTGGAGGGGAGACTGTGAATGACTGCTTCAATTTCCTTGGGGGATATAGGGCTATTCAGTCTTTCTACCTGATCTTGACTTAATGTTGGAAGATGGAATCTATCAAGAAAATTGTCCATTCCATTTAGGTTTTCAAATTTTGTGGCATATAGCCTTTTGTAGTATGACCTAATGATTGTTTGAATTTCCTCAGTGTCTGTAGTTATGTCAACCTTTTCATTTCTGATTTTGCTGATTTGGATAGATTCTCTCTGCTTTTTAGTTAGTTTGGCTAAGGGTTTGTCTATCTTGTTGATTTTCTTAAAGAACCAGCTTTTTGTTTCATTGATTCTTTGAATAGTTTTATTTGTTTCTAACTGATTGATTTCAGCCCTGAGTTTGGTTATTTCCAGCCTTCTGCTCCTCTTGGGTGTATCTGCTTCTTTTTTTTCTAGGGTTTTCAGTCGGGCCATTAAGTTGTTTGTAGGTGATGTTACGAATTTCTTCTTGCAGGCACTTAGTGCTATAAATTTTCCTCTGAGCACTGCTTTCAATGTGTCCCATAAATTTGGGTATGTTGTGACTTCATTTTCATTGAATTCTAGGAAGTCTTTAATTTCTTTCTTTATTTCTTCCTTAACCCAGCTGTCATTGAGTAGCAAGTTGTTCAGTTTCCATGTGCGTGTCGGCTTTTTGTTATTTCTGTTGTTGTTGAGGTCCAGCTTTAGTGCATGGTGGCCAGATAGAATACAAGGGATTATTTCAATCTTTTTGTATCTGTTGAGGTTTTCTTTATGACCAACTATATGGTCTATTTTGGAGAACATTCCATGAGGTGCTGAAAAGAAGGTATACTCTTTTGAGTTTGGATGAAAAGATCTGTAGACGTCTATTAGGTCCATTTGATTTAGGGTCTCTGTAAGTGTTTTTATTTCCCTATTTGTTTTCTGTCTAGTTGATCTGTCCCTTGGTGAGAGTGGAGTGTTGAAGTCTCCCACTATTAAGGTATTAGGATCAATGTGTGATTTAAGCTTTAATATTGTTTCATTTACGAATGTAGGTGCTCTTGTATTTGGGGCATAGATATTCAAAATTGTGATGTCCTCTTGGTGGATTTTTCCTTTGATGAGAATATAGTGGCCGTCCTTATCTTTTTTGATTAACTTGGGTTGAAAGTCTATTTTATTAGATATTAGGATGGCTACTCCAGCTGTTTTCTGGAACCATTTGCTTGAAAAACATTTTTCCAGCCCTTTACTCTGAGGTAGTGTTTATCTTTGTTGCATAGGTGTGTTTCTTGGATGCAACAGAATGTTGGATCCTGTTTCCACAACCATTCTGTTAGTCTGTGTCTTTTTATTGGAGAGTTGAGTCTGTTGATGTTGATAGATACTAGTGACCAAAAATTGTTGCTTACTTTTGATGTGGGGTTGGTGGTGTTACTGAGTTTCATTGCTTGTATTCTTTTGATTTTTTTTGCTATGTAGTTATCTATTTCCTCTGTTTCCTTAGATGTAGTTGTTTTCTTTGGTTTGGAGTTTCCCTTCTAGTAACTTCTGTAAAGCTGGGTTGCTATGTAGATATTGTTTAAATTTGGTTTTTTCATGGAATATTTTGAATTCTCCGTCTATGTTGATTGAAAGTTTTGCTGGGTATAGTAGTCTGGGTTGGCATCTGTGGTCCCTTAAGGACTGTATGATTTCTGTCCAGGCCCTTCTGGCTTTCATAGTTTCTGTTGAGAAATCTGGTGTGATTCTGATAGGTCTACCCTCATATGTTACTTGGCCTTTTTCCCTTGCTGCTTTTAGAATTTTTTCTTTGTTCTGTAGGTTCAGTGTTTTGACTATGATGTGACGTGAAGAATTTCTTTTCTGGTCTAGTCTACTTGGTGTTCTGTAAGCCTCTTGTATGTTTATGGACATCTCCTTCTGTAAGTTGGGAAAGTTTTCTTCTATGATTTTCTTGAAAATATTTTCCGGTCCTTTGAGCCTGATGTCTTCTTTTTCTCCTACTCCTATTGTTCTTAGATTTTGACTTTTCATGATGTCCTTGATTTCTTGGATGTTTTGTGTTTGGAACTTTTCTGATTTTATTTTTTCTTTGAGAGACGTGTCAATTTCCGCAAGTGTATCTTCAGCTCCTGAGATTCTTTCTTCCATCTCTTGTATTCTGTTGGTGATGCTTACCTTTGTAGTTCCCAATCTTTTCTCTATGTTCTCCAGCTCCTGGTTTTTCTCTATTTGTGTTTTCTTTATTGATTCTAATTCTGTTTTCATGTCTTACACCATTTCCTTCATCTGCTTGAATGTGGAGTCCTGCTTTTCATTGACAGCTTCTATTTTTTTTTTTTTTTTTTTTTGTCTGTTTCCTCTCTATGTGTTGCTAATTGTGCCTCTACTTCTTTGGCTATAATTGCCTATATTTCTATGAGAGCTTTGTTTATTTCTTCTTTATTTGCCTTTATTTGTGTGGACATTTCTTTGAGAGATTTGTGCATTTCTTCTTTGTTTGCCTCAATTTTCGTGGTCATTTCTCTAAGAGCTCGATTTGTTTCCTCTTGGTTTGTCTCGATTTCTTTGGCTATTTCTCTGAGAGCCTTGTTCATTTCATCTTTATGGGCCTCTAATAGCTGGAGAAACATAGTTTTGAGGTCATTTTCTTGTATATCTAGTGAATTGAAGTATCCATTGTTTTGTGCGGTTGCTGTTCAGGTCATTATGTCCTGATTTTTGTTGGGAGTGTTCTTACGTCTGCCTCTAGCCATCTGGTTATTTATAACCCTCACTGTTTGTTCCTCGAGTTTGTAGTTCGGGCTATGATTGTCTTTCTGTTTTCTGGACTGTTTTTTCAGGAAGATGAGAGAGGTTCACTAGATTGGGAGTATGCGTTGTGGTTTCAGTTTTGCCTAAGTAAGGAATGTGATGCTGGCACTATTCGCATGCGCTTTTAGCAGGCTCAGTGTGCATGCGTGGGTTCTCTGACTATTGCAGTGGCTTGCAGTCCCCTATTATGCAGTTCTGTCTGAGATCCAGGGATTGTTTGTCTGGATTGCGCTGATGGACCCACAAGGCAGAGGCTTCAACGTTGGGGTCGATATCCCAAGAATTCCTATGATGCCCACACTAGGGGTATGGGTGGCAGGGATCTTGTCTGTTGCTCGGTGTCTGCCTTTCTTGTGTGCTGCCTCTCTGTCCTTTCCCTCTGCCAGGAGGGGTTATATTGACTGGTCCCGGGGTAGCACAGGAAAGAGTTAGGTTGAGTGTTCTCAATCCCAGATCCCGGGCCCAGATCTCTCTGCCAGAAGCAGCCTGGTGGAAGAAGAACCTATGTTTGCTGATCCCAAGAGAGTACCAGGTAGGGTTGAGTGTCCTAAAATCCAGAGCTTGGGTTTCTCTGCTAGGGGCCGCTGGGTGTGCTGGAGAGGGGGTGCTGTGTCCTGTGGCAGGCTGCCTCTCTGTCCTTCCCCTCTGACCTTCCCCTCTGCTAGTGCAAGCTTATGATGGTGTTCTCAGGGGAGTGCCAGAAGGGATTGGGACCTCTCAGTCCGATCCTGAGACGGGTTTCTCTGCCAGGCGTTGGGGGGCACCAGTGATAGGACTTGGTACTAGACCTTATTGCGCTGGACCCGGGAGAGTCTCAGGACATGTAGAATGACAACAGTCCCAGATCCCGAGCTGAAGTTTGTTTGCTAGGAGCCACCGGCAGCACTGGGGTCCCAGCACTGTGAAGCCACTGTGCGCCTCTTTATCCTTCCGCTCCACCCTGGCAGGGTTATGGCGGCGTTTGGGAGAGTGCCCGAAAGGTTTGGGTTTTCTCAGCCCCGATCTCCGGTTGGGGTACAATGTGGTCTGTGGCAGATTCTGCTGGACGCCTCCTGCCTCCTCCCAAGAGGGAATAGGAATTTTGAGCTGGGTGCTCAGCTGCTCTCCGTGTGCTGCTGGAGCTCAGTTGTGATGACGGCGGGTACCCGCCATGGTCGGAGAGACCTTCCAGGGAAAGACTGGGTGACCCGTGATCAGTCTAGCAACTTTCCTTCCCTGTGGGGTTTTCTTGTGACTGGGACTCTCAGTCTCAGGCACCCTTGTGCCCACCAATCAGCCTGGGAAAGTAACCGGGACACACAGGCTTGTGGCTCCAGTGTGGAGACCCAAAGCCTGAGTTACCCGGGATCTACGGCTGTGTGGCCCGAGAGTGGACCTGACTGATTCCCACACTGTGGGAGCCTCCCCTCACCTGGGAAACACGATCGCTGTAGTTTTAGGGCCCAGAGTTCAGTCTCCTGGTCGCTGCAGGGAGAGTGTTGTCCAGCTTCTCAGACACAGTGTTCTCCAGGCGCCACCATCTTGGCCCCTGTTGGGATCAGTAAGCAGGCACTTCTATGGCCAGCCCCATAGACCAGTTATCAGGCATTTGTAAAAACACCCTGACCACCTGGAATTAGCTGTGCATGCCCTTGATCACCCTATAAGAGAACTGGAACTCTCCCCCATCTCTCTCTTCTTCCTCTTCCAGTCTCTTCCTCTCTCTCTCTCTCTCTTCTCCTCTCTCTCTTCCTTTCTCTGTTTCTGCTCCCTTCTCCCCCCTTCCTCTAATAAACCTCCCACGTGAAACTGATCTCGTGGTGTGATTTGTGAACCTGCGTGTAACCTTCATATTCGCACATTTCCTAACGTTTTCTAACACTGGTGCATTTTGGCTGGGATAGGTTACCTCCAGCAAGTTCACCGAGTGCGCCGGGACTTCTGGAAAACCTATTCCTCTCCAAATCCGCCCGAGATCTCCACTTTCCTGCTTCCAGTTTGCTACAAAGTCATCCAACACCGGCTACATTGGTAAGTTTCCCTTTGGGTCAACATATCCCTATCGCTAGACCCCATATCCATAGGGCCTCAGTTTCCCCTGGGAGAGCTTTCTACAACGCGGTTCCTCCCTACCTGCTCTTGCATAAAGCCCTAGCTAGGCAAAAAAAAAAAAAAAAAAAAAAAAAAAAAAAAAACGTGTTCTTTCGGCCGTGCCACGGGGCACCAGGCCTCGGTCACTGGCCAATATCTGACGAGATATTGTAGCAGACCGAACCGATCTGTCTAGAGATTCGTCTTCTTCTGGGACGCCATTAAAAGGCCTCGTCTCTCTCTTGCCTCCCGATTGAAAACGCCCATACGCCGCAGTCTGTTCCCCCAGCTTTCTTTCTCCTTAGCTCTAAAACTCCTCTCTGTTCCTCCTGTTCTCCTACTAAACTCCTTCTAACCATTAAACTAAATCTAAGGAGTTCTGCCTTTGACCCAGCGGATAAAGTTCCACCCTGCCGCCGCTGCCGCTGCCGCTGCCGCTGCCGCCGCCTCACTCCTCCTG
This sequence comes from Psammomys obesus, assembly GCF_907164565.1. Classification (NCBI taxonomy): domain Eukaryota; kingdom Metazoa; phylum Chordata; class Mammalia; order Rodentia; family Muridae; genus Psammomys; species Psammomys obesus. The sequence goes on from NW_026592666.1 coordinate 5,126,237, forward strand.
CCTCCTGCCCGGGGGGCTACAGGCGGTTGGGCCCGGGTCTTCACCAAGGTAAACAGCCTGAGTCCCACCAGTCCCAGTGGCAGACAACGCTCTGAGACGCGGAGACACATAGCGCCGGAATCGACTTTTCAAAACTTGGTAGGGAGTTTTGCAAACTTTAAAATTCCCACAAAAATGCCTGGGCGCAGCCATCTTGGCTTTGGGAAAAATGGGCGGGACCTTGGCTACATCAGAGGCTTCCATGTAGCCGGCGCAATCTTTAATTCGGGCAAAGAGGCCCCGCCTCCCGTGTGCCTCTCTCCAGCGCCATCCCTCCACCCCTTTCCCAAGCAGCTTCTATTTAAAAGCTCTCATCCTAATTCCTATATTCCACTCACATATTTTCAAATGCTTTATATAATCTTTATAATTTTCTCATTGAGTTTACATTCCTAGTCTTTTGGGGTTCGTAAACTGGGCACAACATTTTTGGGGCTCCTCCCGGGACCCCAAGACTCCAGGAACCTGACCCAAAGGTTTTTATGCCAGCCGTAAGTGTAATGTTTCTGTATAATGTTTGTATGTGTAGTACTTTATGTTCTCTGTTCTAAAAATTCCTCAGAGCTCAAGGTGTCTGTATCTGGGTAGCAAGACGTGATCAAGGTGGTCACAGCTGCCAAAGTTCAGGGGTACGCCCCTAGCTTCATCAGTATTTTCAATAAATTTGGCCAGCTGGTTAATGTTTTTTGTCTCAATGTCACTGTGCAGTATTTGTTTGTGTATACCTTCTGTTTTCTGTTCTAAAAGGCCTCATAAAACTTGTTTAAAATGTGTGCCTATGTGTTTATAAGCTCTGAACGCATATGTATAGGTTACCACGTGGTATGTGAAGTGCCTCAGTGCCTCACCGCCATCTTGACTTTACCATGTGGGTTATAATGTAACTGCCATCTTGGTATGGGTAAAAATAAATAAATAAATAAAAATAAAAAAAACCTTGGTCAAATATTTCTCATTTCCTTCTACGTTAAAAGGATGAGTTATTTTAAATTGGTATTGGTTTTAGAAATTAAGTTGTTTACATTGGTAAATTCTGGTTTTAAAATCTGGTTTTGTTAGCATTATGGTTATGCCTTGTGACTTCTCTCCTACAAAAGGGGTACTTTATTTTGATATTACAAAAATGGGTTTTAAAAATTGTTTAAATGTTTAAGGCTATAAAATGTTTAAAGTTTATCAAGCATTTGGGTATGACAATGATCTTGGCCAGTCTAACAGAAAAATTTAAAAGTTTCTCGATACTTTGGGGGAGAATAAAAATACTTTGGTATTTATTTTATTAGTTTTACTAAGTAAAACTAAGCCATGTGGTTTGCACTAATTAAAAAAATTGCAGTTTTTACAATGTATCTTGTGGAGAGCTGTTTGTTAAGCTGCTTTGTTTATAGAAAAACATTTCCACCCTGTTCTCTACCTTGAGACAGAGAAAAGAGGAAGTTTCACCAAGTTCCTTAAAACTTGTTCTAGTTCCTTAGAGTTTATGTTACCTTTATGTTACCTGCTACAAAAAGATTATTTTAAAAATTTGGCAGTTTCAAAACTCTTCTTTCTATTAATGTAACTTGTTTTTGCTTTGCCTATAAAAAGCAAATTGTAGACGCTGAGCTCCAACAGGATCATGTCAAAATACAAAGTTCTATTTTGATGATGGGGATCATGGATGCTGAGTTCAGTTACACGTGGCCAGCCACCATGTTAGTCCAGACATAAAGAGGGTAAAGCCATGAGTTTACGATCACTTTTGTTTATGTCTGAGTTATGTTCAGTCGTCTGATTAGTGCTAAATGCAAAACTTTTTACTATTCAATTTTAATGCAAGTGATAGGAGCAACAAGATTTGCTAGCTTCTCTATAACTATACCAGATTAAAATGTTTGCTTTAATTTTAGTTCAAAAAGAGCAGATTTAAAGTTATGCTAACAACTACAGTTGGTTAAGATGTTGAGCTATACCTAGTGTCTTTATTTAGTTTTTTTAAGGTTAAGCCTAGGATGGGTAACTAAAGTTGCCTTTGTAAATCTATTTAAAATATATAGTTCTAGAACATGCATCTAAAAAATATGCTAGAACTAGAGAGTATAGCATTCTGTTTTTATAGGACACAGTTTAGAGCAGATGATAAAAACAGTAACTCAGATATGCTGGCCCTCAAGCTTGTCAGAAATCTGAATATGACATTTTAACATGTGTAAGCTTATTGTGACAGAAAGTCCCAAAATCCTGGCAGTTGCTCTCCAAGGTCTCCGAGAAGATTTGGGCACAACGACAGATGACTGTGACTCTGGATTGTGGTATGCTAACCACTGGACAATACTGCCTCAACTGGCCCACTGCTAGGGCCCAGCCTAAACTGTGGACACCTGGAGTCAATGTTTCACGTTGCTGAGGGCGAGGTGAGGCCATTCTCTCATTTCTTTCTCCACAGAAGCAGTCTCTCACCTTCTGTGCCTGGCTGGACAGCCTCTGTACATGATGCCATGAGACATAGGATCCAGGGACACTGCCTAGGTGATGGACTAACTAGTCATCTCTGTCATTTTGATTGGCACATAAATTGGTATATTTATTTAGCTTATAATTTATCCTTCTCAGGTCTCTGATCACCTTGATGGCTATGCTAAGCTAATGGTAGCTTTGCAACTAAAGAGCAGACAATTAGATCCACTGTTAGCTTACTAATCAGTTTAAGATATATCACTAGATAAAATATATATAGTTTATGTAGGGTTTAAGGATAAAAGGAGTTTAGGTTATAAAAATACAAGTTACACATATTTGAGAGTCTTAAAAAGTGTCTTAAGTTTGATAATGTAACTTATAAATGTTTAAGGTTCTAACAAATGTTTTAAGGTTGGTAAATGCAAGTTATAAAGGTTACAAGGTCTAAGGTGATTTAAGGTATCTTAAATAGGTAAAAAGGCTTAATATTTCTTCCTGTTGTTATGCTACTGTTGTGTTGACTATCCAGAGTTTTAACCTTTATCAGTAAAACTCTTATTAATCTGACTCTGATACAAAAACATTCCACTATACCACTATTTCACTATTATGGTCCTAAGCTCAAGATTGCAAGCCTCCATAATGTGTAAAGGTTAAAATCAAGTAAGTTTCCATTTTATTTCATAAAAGGCTTTTGCCTTTTCAGAGTTCACCTTAAAAAAATACTTATGCCGTTAACACATATATATGTCTACTGCCTTTTTCTCAATGCACAATACAATTGTGATACTAACATGTTTAAAGTTTTATCTCTTTCTTAAAACTTAAAAGTAATTCTTGTTAGCTGCAGAAAGTCCACCTAAATCTACTTCTCAGGACAACTAAATTCCAGATAAGTACTGCACTTATTGCCTATCTCAAAAGGTGGGACTCTTCCCCTTTCCTGGTTTGGGATTTCCTTTCCTGGCTACCAGACTGCTATTTACTGCATACAACCACTGGCTGGATTGGTGAGTTCACTCCATTTTCTCAGCATACATGCCTCTCTTGGTAGGGGAAGCTTGACCACAGAGCTCTGGCAACTTCCTACTATCTTTTGAGATGGGGGGACCACCGCCCTCAGCCGTAGCCTTAATTGTCTAGGTTTGACCCTCTATGCTGACTTTCACTTTAGGGCCACACTCTCCCTTGGGCGGTACACCCCCTCTATGGGTTCCTTCCCCCCCCCTCGCTCACTTGCTCATGGGAAGGTCCCCCCCTCGCATACAGTTCCTCTACTTCTCTTCCCCCAATGGGAGACGCCCAGACGCCCGTCCCTCCAGACAGGCTGGAGAATTTCAGGTTTCTACACCTAGGGCCAGCTGGCATTAGGGCCGCTAAGTTTACATACTTCTGTAACCAAACCTCACCTCAATGACAAGTCAAAAACAAAGCCTTCTTTAAATATTGCCAGTGACTGGGTAAATAAAGGTCCCTCCAGGTAGACAGAGGTTCCCATGTACAAACCACATCGATCCAAACCTTTCAATGTATACCTACAGGATTTTCTCTATACTCAACTTTATCTTTTGCCTATATATGTGTTTCAGTGTCCTGCCAGACACAGATGTTTCCTATAGCCACAACAGCGCCAAAGCAGCTACAGGTGTTCAACTCCGACCTCATGGACTTCCAACAAGTTGCAGGTGTTCGGCTCTGACCTCACAGACTTCCAACAAGCTGGACCTACACCTTTCCTCCCAGCCATGGGTGTTCTCACAGACCTGGAAAAACATCAAAGCAGCCTATTCTTCCTGGACTTGGTCGACACTTCAACCTTTTGACCTCACTACATCGCCCCCAATGTCAGCAGGAAGTAGCCAGAAGAGAATCGATGCCCGTTATTCATTTGTTGTTAACAAAAGGCTGAAGTGGTGTGTTTCAGGACCAGGACAAGCAGCTCCAGGTTCTCCCAATGCTCCCCAGTCCTTCCCCGCCTTGCATGGCTGGCAACTCTCCATTGACAACCCTCTACCCTAAATTTTCCAGGGCAGAGACTTCTCTTATTCTTAACCTTGCAACCTAACCATTTTGTTACTATAACTCTTCTCTCTCTCAACCTCTTGCATGACAACCAAGAGCTGCTTCCAATGAGCCTAAATTTATATACTTTAACTTACCTTATAAAAGGCAGCCCAAGCTCCCTATTTTTAATTATAGAAAAAGGGAGGAATGTTGGGATCAGTAAGCAGGCACTTCTATGGCCAGCCCCATAGACCAGTTATCAGGCATTTGTAAAAACACCCTGACCACCTGGAACTAGCTGCGCATGCCCTTGATCACCCTATAAGAGAACTGGAACCCTCCCCTCTCTCTCTCTTCCTCTCTCTTCTCCTCTCTCTCTTCCTTTCTCTGTCTCTGCTCCCTTCTCCCTCCTTCCCCTAATAAACCTCCCACGTGGAACCGATCTCGTGGTATGATTTGTGAACCTGAGTGTAACCTTCACATTCGCACGTTTTCTAACACCCCCCCGCCCTTATCAGCTTTCTTTATTTTTATCTTTCACCTCTGCCTCAATATTTTCTTCAGGTAATATTCTAAAGTCTTTTCTCAAGGTCTGTACCCATTTTTCACATCTATCTTTGTTTGTTTTGTTCAATAATCTCTTGAATCTCTTGTTTTATGCTTTGCTTCCAACCTTCATTTTTTTTCTTTATATTGTTTTACTTGTTCTTTGTGTTGTTCCAGTATCTTTTCTAAAGCCTTTACCTTTGAGAAGACATAAAAGGCTAATCTAATGATTAAAATTAAATTGAGGACTATGATTGTAACCATATTCATAATTTCTAAATTTTCCTTTATTTCTGTCTTAAAACCATAGAAGAGATTATCAGCCAAGCTCCAAGAAGTCTGTTTTATTGTCTCTCCCATCCTGTTCACTTTGTTTACTTAAAATTTGTGTGTGGCATAAACAAGTTACCTGATCATAAGTTCTGTTCCCTGTCTTTGTTCTTTTGTGCTGTGCTTTGTCTCACAATGCTCACAAAAAAGAGACGTGGTTTTGCCTCCCACCTGTTTTACCTCATCTCTACTCCTCTCCCAATAGGTTGAGTTCTTGTCTAACTTGAAAGAGCACTTAGTTTAGACCTAATAAACTGGCCTTTTACCTTTACATAAGCTTTTGTCCTGAGAAAGCAGTTTAAACAGCCTCCCAGCTTTTCTTCTAGAGCTTACCAGTTTAGATGCTTAAGGCTTCTCAGTCTGGGTCTTGGCTCCTGCTTCCTGGGAGGAGTATTTTTTTCTGCCTGCCTCACTGGATCCTGACCCCTTCCTCACTCTGGGAAGTTATTGGGTCCACAAATGTTTGCATTTCAGACAGGCAAGAACCCCTCCTCAAAGGGATTTTGCTTTCTCCTTGGCTCACAAAGTCTGGCTTTGAGAAGCTTCCTTGTTAAAAGAGCCACTTTTTTTCCTCTACCTAAAGAAACTGCCTCTCTGAGGTTTGCATGTATCAATAGGTGTTTTTCTGCAGCCTGCTGGAGGCCCTGCTGCTCTGCGGGGGTCTGTCTCGTCAGGAATCTGTGAGCTTTGAGTTTAGGGACTTCCTTTGCTTTGTTTTTAAGGACAGAACTAAAAAACTGCTCTAAGTTTTACTTTTTATGTAAATTCTTACTAGATTATTGTAAATTCTGCCACATGTTGGTACGCCATTTGTTATTAATATTTATTATTGATTTATCTTTTAGTTAAGCAGTGGTTATTCCTAAACCAGCTGTATACCCAAATCATCACACAGAGACTGGGATTTATTTAATTAACCTAGAGCACAATGCTGGGCAATAGTTACTCCATCCTAAACCTCCAAGCCTGCATAATTTCCTCCCATTCAGATTTCCCACATTATACGTGCTTTTAGTCACATCTTAGGTCCAGTTCATCTCTCCTGATGGTTCCAAGTTCTCTCCTGCCAATATATCCTCTCCCACTCCTCCCACTTGCTTCCATCTCCTCCCCACAGGGCCGGTATATTTCACCCTATTCTCTCCATTGCACAGCAACGGCTGGTTGTATTATTGAAAATACAAAGAATAAATGGTGGCATGTTTACACAAACTTGAGACAGGTGATGCTTAGAATAAGCATCACAATGCAGTGTCCGAATTGAAACCAAATAGTGGGGAAGAAAAATCAGAGTTTGAATGAACAAGGGTAAATTGTATACATTCCACAAGAACATTATACCAACACTAATAGTAAGAAGTTGAAATGAAAATGAGAAATGTCCCTTCTTATAAACAAAACAAAATAATGCCCAGATGGCCCCTCTCATCGTTTCTGCTGAACTTTCAAAAATTTGCTTCTTTCCCCCATTATCATCCCTGGCACTATATGCAATTTTAGTAGGCTGCTTTGTCACTCTAAGCCTTGGTTTCCTCTCCTAGATGCTACAGTTGTTATTATAAATAAGATGCTTACCTGGATGGAAAGGATTTAATATACATTATCTGGTAGTTTTCCATTCTCACTATTTTTACTAGTATGGTACTGTTGCTTCAACTAGTAGTGCTCATATCTTTACAGTTCTTGAGCTCCTCACCAAGGCTGATGTGGGCATAAGAATAAGTCTATCAGCATTTTTAAACTGACTTAAGCAATTACATAAAAGTAAGTCTTAGAAGCATGGTGAATGTTTCTTAGGAAAACAAATGCCTTCAGAAGAAGTCTGAATTAGAACTAGGAATGTGACTAAGTTGATACAGTGATTGCGTTAGTGTTCATTAAGCCTTGGGCTCTATCTCCAGCACTTCATAAAACCAGGCATGACAGCACATGCCTGTAATGCAGCACTAGGGAGGCAGAGGCAGGGGAAACAGGAATCCAAAGTCATCCTTAGCTATATAGTAAGTCTGAGTTCATCCTGAGCTACAAGAGACTCTGTCTCAAATAATAAGTGTAGTAACAACAGCATAATGTTTTAATTGGTTGTAAGTTAAATGAGTAATCTTATATGCATGCTGCATTAATTCAGAAAATGACAAATTTGAGTGTAAGTTGAATTCTTACCTAGTTAGAATTCATTGAAAATAATTACAAGTTGGCAGAAGCCCATTCCTGTCAGTAATTTACTGGAAGATCTATCTAGTTGCTCAGCCCAACTTCCTACATCCTTGCCATTACTTAGAGAAAATAACAATGGGAAGTTTAGCTTTGCACAAATCAATGTTTTAAAAAAACATATATTTATTAGATTTCTTAGTTGCAGAATTTCAGTCATTTTATCAGTTAAGTCATTGGTGGCTTGTCACTCTTGCTCAGATTCCAAGCCTTTTCCAAACAGATATGCTTATAAACATAGATCTGGAGCCTATGAAGCTATTGCTTAACAGAGTGAAGTTCAAAATGGGAAGAAACTGGCTTTATACCCATTCTCTCCAAAGACACAGTTGCCTTTTTTGCCACTAGAAACATAATGGGAATAAAAATGCCTGAATTCATTGCAACATGTTTGAAAAGAAAAATGTTAGTGTGAAATATACAGAAGACCCAACTCTGCATTTTCCTGTCAGAGTTTTACTCCAAAGAGCAGATAGCACAGATTAGGCAATGCTTCACAGTAGAAAGGAGCATAGCTTAGGAACTGACTCAGAAATATTTGAGTTCTTTTGCTTTATTGGTTCAGCTAATCATTTGACCCCTTTGTGACCTTCATTTCCTTAGAAAAAATATTCTGAATTTGATCTGATGTTTTAAAAGCTATTTCACTGAGCAAAGTACTTTGGGTATTTGTGAATTTACAAAATGTTCTTAACCTCTGAGGACAAAATAAATAAATAGGTTAGAGAAAATTAAAACAAACCCAAATGACTGAGTGCATGTTTTGAAATCCCTCAAGTACAGGAAGAACGTAGGTGGAATGAAAAAACAGTCAAACTCGGGCAGAAATCTAAGGAAATCTCTGAAGATGTCAAAAATGATTTTATATGAATCATTGTGTTTGTGTTTCTTGGTGATTCTTCCAAAGAAGAGGAAAAATTGTAAAAAGCATGAAAAAAAAAACATACTTACTGAAATTCAGTGTTCATCAAGAGCACCTCTGTACCCAGTGAATCTTTCTGGGCTGTCAACAAGTTCACCATCAAAAAGAAGTGGCAATGCTAGGTGCTGAGGTTGTGGAGAAGCATGAGCAAGGTGGCATGGTGGCACAGGCCTATTATTCCAGCCCTAGGGAGGCTGAGGTAGGAGGGTCTGAAAGCCAAGGCCAATTTCAGCTGTAGACCCTGGGCTCCAAAATGGGACCCTATGGAAAGAGAGACAGGTCAAGGAAAAGAGATGGAGAAGGGGAAAGTGGTACAGAGAGAAAGAAGTGAAGAGAACCCTGTGTAGTGACACATGCTTGTAATGCTCTAACTTGATGAGCAGAGGTATGTTCGCTAGTTCAAGATCATCTCTATAGATCAAGTTCATGAACAACCTAGGGAACATGAGACCATGATTCAAGAAAATAAAGAGAAGGGAGAGGAAGAAAGAAAGGGAAAAGAAGAGAAAGGAAGGGCAAGGGAAAGGACCAGAGAAAGGAAGAAAGGAGGGGATATATCTGAATTAGACAGGATTCTTGCCTACATGAGCTTCTTTAGGTGATGAAACCAGGTGAAAGATGAAACACACTGCTGAAACACTCAGACTATAAGAATTTTCAAGTCATGGGAAGATGAACTCTACTCTTGTTCAAAGCCTTTCTATCCCTGAGAGTAGCCTTACTCCTACATCTAGTCCAGAATCCATAAAGTGTTCTAGTCCATAGTTACTTATACCTCCTGTTAGATTCTTTTACAAAATGCCTCTATGTTCCCCGAATATTCTTTATAGGGGTTCTCCATATTGTCTATAAGGTCAAGAGAGTTACTTGCCCTTAAGAATGCAACCTAGCAATCAGAGACAAAACAACATGTCTTCTAAGATGAGAGATTTCAGAGCAAGAGGACTCTGAGAATCTAGAATCACATCACTGGAAGACTTTAATTCTCAGTTTCCCCATCTGTACACTGAGACTACTAGTAGTCTACCTTGTGGAATTGTATGGATCAAATGAGATGAAAAACTGTACTTAGGACAGTCAGGGCATAGAGATGACCAGCCTTGCCTATATGTGTATTAGCAATTTTCCTCCATGAAATGAAAAAACACCTGACAAAATCAACTCGTGGAGGGAAGGGTTTGTTTTGGCTCATGGTGTGAGCATGGTCTGTCATGGGTGGAAAGGCAAAGAAGTGAGAGGGGCTTTAGTAAAAGACGCTTCTGACAGTTGGTGCCGTTGCCTCCAGAGTCAGGAAGCTGAGGAAGATTAATTCTAGTGCTTCTCTGGCTTCCTCCTGTTGTGGTGGTTGTTGTTTTCCTTTTATTCAGGGTAGGGCCTCCAGCCCATAGTATGCTGGATCCACATTCAGGGTGTGTCTTCTCTTCACTAATCCATATTTAGTGAAGGATGAAACTTCCTCAGAGATATACCCAGAGCTATGTTGCCTAGGAGAGTCTAGATCCAAACAGGGTGACCATAAAGGTTAACTCTCATAGTAAGTGTGTTTGTTGAGGCGTTCCATAGAGAGTTCCTAAATTCCTGCTCTCTGCCAGAAAGCACTCTGGGACTGAACCCCAAAGATGAGCAGGAAGGAAACAACACCCATGTATTTGTACAAATATTACATGTCATTAAAAATTTTTAAACTTATTTCACTTTCTAATTTTTTTTCTTTTTGTTCTTTTTTTTTTAATATCTCAAACTAGTTTCACTCCCTCCCTTCCTCCAAACCTCCCACAACAACCATCACCACTCCTCTCCCCCAGATCTCCCTACCCCTGCTTACCCTCAGAAGGAGCAAGCCTCTGTTGGCCACCACTCCACAAAAGACAGGAGGAGCAGAATGCTAGGCTTGGAAGGCCCCAAGCACAACAGAACAGTCTTCTGGAATCACTTTATCAAGATAGTTCAACTTTATCCAGGGAGAACAAAGGCTATATAACTGCCTGGGGGTGGGTGGGGGAAATCCCAGGATAGGTGTACATAATTGGTTATAACCAGGCACTTCAAGGATGCTTGATTTGCATTAAACAGCACACTCCTATCATATAAATGGGAACACAATACCTAATTATCCTATAGGCACAGGGAGGGGATACAGCAGGAAACTGTATCAAAGGCCAAATATCAGACATGGTTTCGGCTTCTGTCTAGAGACACTCTCCAGATGAGGTCAGGCAGAGAGTAGGAAGTCCTGCTGAGGAGAGGGAATCCTCCATCTAGCACCCAGCTCAAAATGGCTATTTGGACTGGGGGGTGGGGGGCTGCAACCTCAAACAGCAGGGTCCTCCAATAGGGATATTAACAAAACACTGAATAATAAACTACAATAAGATCAGGCACATACCATGACATCAAGGCTGGACAAAGCAACCCAATATGGGGGAAAGGGTCCCACAAGTAGGCAAAAAACAAAGTTTTAGACTTCATGGAGCCTCCCCTTCTCTTGTAAACGAGAAACTAAACTCAATTAATACAAAGTGCATTAAATATCATTTGTATGTCTATAGTACTTTGTGCAAAACAGAACCTAGGAATGTGTTGAGGAAACTATAATAAGAAGACGAAGAAAGAAAAGCATGCTTGGAAAATCTTGTACTCCTGGGCAAAGAAAACAGCAATTATGTGAAAAAGCCTATTGTATTCTGCTAAGAAAACTTTCTGGAACCTAGTCATTTAGCATTTCTTAAAAGCCAGCTCCCTCGTAGTTTAAAATAGAATAGATTGCACAGAGTTTCCACCCCAACGCACCACATTTTGCTTGTGTGGCACAGGAATGTGAGGAAGGAGCTAATTTTTGGAGCGTGCTGTTCAGCCAGGTGAGCAGGACCACCTTGTGTTCTGGGCCTTTCAGCCTAGAGCATGTGCCAGTTGGAAGCCTTGGCTCTGCTCCTCCACCTTAGAGGCCCTGGAAGCAACCAGTGGCCAGGGTCACTGCAAGAGGCCAGCAGGCTCTATGCCTCCAAGCTGAGTCTCACTCCTCTAAGGTTTGAGTTACAACTGGAATATAAGTTCCACCAGCACGCCCAGCTATTCAGGATGTGTCCACTTCCCAATAAACAATGAATTTAAGAAGAAAAAAAAAAAAAACCCTTTTCTTTAGTTTTCAGTCTAATTATAAAGATGTATTTAATTCACTGGAAATAAGTGGAAGCTGTAAGTTCATGGAGTAAGGGTACATTCCTTAATGCCAAGTTTTGAGAACCATGGGGAAATTTGGAAGGCCCTTGTAGAAGACCTCGATTCAGGTTTCATCTTTAATTAAGTAGCTTTTTGAACTTTAACAAAGCAACTAGCTTCTTTGGACTCCAATTCACATATCTGTAATTTACATATCTGTCGATTCAGGTTTCATCTTTAATTAAGTAGCTTTTTGAACTTTAACAAAGCAACTAACTTCTTTGGACTCCAATTCACATATCTGTAATTTACATATCTGTGTTCTTTACTTGTTTTATTTCAATAATTTAGTAAAAACCCACCCATCATATGTCTAACTCCATCATATGTTTCACAAAATGGCCTAGTGAAGTGCTCTGTTAGTCCACTTGGTGCCAGCATAAGTGCTTGACGCCAAGTAATTTATAAAGAGAAGACCTTTCTCACAAGTTTTGAGGCTAGAAGCCCAAGATCAATATGCTTATATCTGGTGCCTGGTGAAGGCCTTCTTCCCAACTCCTCTGGAGGTAAGAGACCCTGTCCTCATGTCAGAAGTCAGCTGGTGCAGAGAGAAAAACTGCTTTCATCAAACCTACAGCAGTAACCCTGGTGTCCTAAACACCTCCAGGAATGTCCCCTTCCAGTGGGGATTAAGTTTCTAATATCTGAGTTGGGGACAGGACTCATTCAGACCACAGCAGATCTTAACGCAGGACAGTGAGGAAACGAAGGCTAAGGTGGCCCATTTGTTTCCCAAAATGGATAAGCCATGTGGCAAGGTGTGATCTAAGATCCTGATGAAGTCACATCTGCTTCCTACCAAACTCTAACCTTTAATTTGCTAGAATGTGGGTGCCTCTGTATTTGTGAATGATATGCCTTAGAAAAAAAACACATTGCCTTCTTGAACTTTTGACTTCCATGGGTTCTACTTCACCATTTACTTACACAATAACCCCTTTGTTCTATACTTCACAGTGGAGCAATTTAAAATCACTGAGTTTTACATGGAGGTGTCTGAATTTCATTTTACAGATTTCAGATTTGATCTCAAGAATAGAGTCTGTCTTCCTTCTACCTGTGACCCATTAATGGTGGAGAAATGTTGTCTAGATCTAACCTACCATATCAATTTCCCACTGTTGGGCAAATCAACCACTATACCAGGTCACACCTAACACACACGACTACTTCTGACTGCCTTATGGGTAAAGACCTGTCCCATTGCTAGCCCACCCACTAACTGGTTATTGGGTTATGACAACATAAGATCAATAAATCTTTACCCATCATGACAGAAAGACTATTAAAAACTGAAAATGCAAAAAACAAAATAATAAGCAAGACAGTTGGTAATTAGTGAAAGACAGAGAAGACATTGGCTTCACGAAGCTTTTGATGGGGGATACTTTCCAAATGTGAAGCTAATAGAACACTTTTAAAGATCCAAGACAGGTCTTGGATTCAAAATCATTTCCATTTCCTGTCTCGTTTTCTACAGACTGTTCAACTAGGAATCCTGCTCTTGCGCTGCTGACCAATGGCCTTCCAAGGCAATATGAGTATGTTAAGTTATTTGCTATGTTGCAATAAGTGACTCTTCTATACAACCAAATGTGCAGAACAAAGCCCTTTGCTAAACCTCAGCAAAGAAATTAACTTCTTTGGGCCCCCCTTTACACATCTGTAAACTGAGTGTCCTATACCTGCTTCATTTTAATAATTTATTTAAAAATCACCCATCATATGCCTACAAATGTTTTCGTAGTCGCTATACTATGATTCCTCTCTGTCATATCATGTTTACAACAGTGGATTGAGCATCTGGTCTGCTGATTTCAAGGCCTGACTTACAGGAGCTGTTTGCCCCTGCCTATTGTTCTTTCAGCTAATCCAAGGGGTGCAACTGCAGCCATTAGGATTTAGTGAAAAAACATCTAGTGCCATGTCTCCATGTAATAAGTACCACAACCAAAAGTAATTTGGGATGGAAGGGAAAGGGTAATTTCAGCTTACAACTCTGAGGTTATAATCTACCACTGAGGGAAGTCAAGGCAGGAATTTAAGTCCGGAACTGAAGTAGAAGCCATGAAGGAATGCTGCTTATGGGTTTGCTCCTCCTGACTTGCTTGGTTTTTTTTTTTTCTTATACTCCCTAGGACCAGCTGTCCAGGGATAGTGCAACTTACAATAGGCTGGGCCCTCCACAACAATCATTTATCAATTAAATGCCGCCACAACCTTACCTATAGGCTGGTCTTATTGATTCATTTTCTCATTTGACAGTCCCTCCTCTCAGAAGACTCTAGCTGGTGTTAGAAACTAGCTAGCATATATCATAACTTACCTCACAGAAGAGACTGTGATTCATGTTCTCTAGTGGTAAGTCTTAAATATTTGGTTTCAATACAGTCATAATTTTATATCACTAAAAACTTTGATTTTTAATGTAATACAATGATAGAAATACATGATATTGATTATTAGTACAAGCAATAAATGTTCTCACAGTGCAGTCAACAGGCCTGTCTTCACAGAGATTTGTTTACCTAATGAAGACTGACTAGGAAAAGTTGAGCCAAGGGTTTCTGACCTCTGCTTTACTCAAGGTGTTCTATCCTGGTTATTTGGCTTCCATGGATAGTAATGAGTTCTGTGTGCTTCAGAAAGGAACAAAGCACTTGCTATTTCCTAGACTGGCTCTTGGTAGTCCAAGCCCTGTCAGGTTGTCAGTTGCTCTCAGAAATCCTGTTCACATATTTAAACGTAACGTTAGCATTTCCTTCATTGGCTCATTAACTGCCCTTGGTGCAGGTTAAGCAATGACCCCAACAGAGGTCTCCGGTTTCTATACAAGAGTGATGAGCAATTCACACCCTGCACCTCAGCCAACACAAATGTTGTGACATTTTACAAGCAGCTGAAGTCCCAGAAGGCCACGCAGTTCATGGCATGATATATGTAGAAGAACAATAAAAACTTTTATGGCTCTGGGGGAAGCCAACAAGTCCCAAAAGTGCCTGAGGCAGGTAAGCTGGTGTGTCCTCAGGTAGCCTCACACTATAGCCACTTCAGGAGACCAGATGCGCAGTGCCTGGTGGGCAAACTTCAAAATAATCTAAGACAAACAAGCACATTTGGGTTGTCTGAGAAACCAGGGCAGTTGTTTTGAAGCATGAAAGCTAAATGTTTAATGTTTAATGGACAGCATGGATTTTTTTAGCCTTGAAATGTCAAAAATGTACATTCCACTCACTCTCTAGTAAGAAACAGACATGCTGACAAAATTCTAATTGGGATGTTTGTGCCTGAAGCTCCTAACGTTTGTCTCTGACTTCTGTCTAATGAAGGCGCCTTTTGAAAAGCTACATTTGCAGCCTGTATGTCTAGCAGAACAATACATGGACATTTGCTCCTTTAGTCACAAGCTGCCAGGATAGTTTTGAGTCAGTTTAGATGCCTTTGTCTTCTCAGAAAGGTTTCTGGACATCACATCTTTCTATTCTGAAGAAGTACATGTCTTTTGAAATCCAGTTAGTATTTCAGGCACCCAGACAATGTACAGATAGTAATATCTGTTTGTATGATTAAGAAATTTTAGGACTCTAAGAGGGTTTGAAGAAATTACATTTTGGATGGGGATTATCTTAATATTAAGCATGGAAAAGAATAAATGACTATATCATATATATTCTCTCTCTCTCTCTCTCTCTATATATATATATATATATAGTGTGTGTGTGTGTGTGTGTGTGTGTGTGTGTGTGTGTGCGTGTATTTGACTGGTTTGAATCTGAACTGTCCTATAGGCTTGAATTTTGGGTGCTTGTTCTCTGGCTGTTTTGGGGGGCCATGGAGCCTGTAAGAGTTGAGCATGGATGGCAGATGTAGAGCACTACCCTGGCAGTGACTAAAAGAGCAAATGTCCAAGCCCCCCTACAGATGCACCCCTGAGCCACAGAAAGGCGATGTTTGGGAGGCTCTGACTTGACTGCCTGTCTGACCACACACCCTGTTCCCATCCAGATACACTTGTGTTAAGGAACCCGGAAGTCCCTGGCTTTTACTAACGACCTCAGTTGAGATATTTTTTAAGCAATCTTCCTCTGTTTTTTAATTCTATGCCTTGCCTATGAGAATTCCCATGCCAGAAGAAAATATGTTTTTGATTTTACAAAGAAACATTACCTAAATTAATGTTTTCTTAGTAACAATGTCTTCATGTTACGGACCACCTTTCCATCCTTGGGGGAAAAAAGAAAGCGACAAAACACATGCAGAGATCACCTTCCTCTACCACAGAAAACCTTCCCTTCCTCTCATCCAAAACTGCCACCTCTCCCCTGCCAAATGTATTTCTCACAATTCCTTAGGCTTTCCCTCTAGGTTTTTAATTTTCAAAGTCTGGCTTAACAGCCACAATTTAACTTGGGTTTTATAGAGATCAGACTCTAAGAGGATATTAATTTTTTTTTAATTGAAGATACTCATCTTAACATTCATACAATGTTCTTAAATAAATCTATTAGCTTCACAGATAAGGCTGCTAGTCAATCATTAGTTGAGCATAACTGATACTGAATTAATGTATATTCTATTAATGAGATCAAACGCAGAATCATGTATTCAGAGAAGTCCTGCCCAATAGAAACATAGCATGCATAATTCTCTTTTATCACAGCCACATTCAAAAGTAAAAAGATTGAAACTGGTATCCTATTTAACTCAAACTGGTATTATTTCAACATGTTCTCAATATTTAATATTACTAATGAGATATTTTGCATTCTTTACAAAATCTCATACTTGTGGCACTTCCCATAACCTCTTAGCAGCTTGTCTAGTGCTCAGTAGAGCCAGGCAAAGAGAATAGTGCACACCTAGGGGGTGCTTAGTGTCAAAATAGAAAATCTATGCCTTAAACTGTAAGTCGACTTTTTAAAAAATTGTATTTTTACTGAAATTTTCTATTTATACTTATGGACTATACCATGATAACTCAATACATGTTTACAAGGAATAGTGTTCAATGTACTCAATGTATTTCAACCTCTTCAACTGCTAGTCATTTTTATGTGTTTGGAATGTTGTGATATGCTAATTATTTTTAAATACAATGGATTTTTTTTTTTAGGCAATGGCTCTCCTTTCATGCTAAAGAAGAACCAGCAGAGGATGCTGGAGAGATTGCTCAGAGGTCAAGAGCACTTGCACTCATAAGGACTAGAGTTTGGATTCCAACATCCACATGGCACATTAGGTATCTAACACATACCTATAAACCCTGTCCTCAAGGAGAATAGAGACAAGCAGCATCACTGGAGCTTACAGGCATCCAGCTTAGCTGAGAAAGTGTGAGTCCCTAGAAGAATCCTGCCTCGAGGGGGAATAGGTATGCAAACACTCTTACAACATAAATATTGTATTTTAGTATTTGTTTTTGAGACAGGGTTTCTCTACCTAGCACCTGGCTGTCCTGGACTCTCTTAGTAGATCAGGTTGGCCTCCAACTCACAGAGATCCTCTACCTCTGCCTACCTGAGTGCTGAAATTAAAGGTGAGCGTCACCATGTCAAGCTCATAAATATTTTGAAAGAACAGTAACCTGAAGTGTTCCCTGTGAGCTTCGGTGCTCTCATGCCCACGTATGCATGCCCTCCTGGACTTTCAGGAGCGCTATTCTGTCCTTCTACCACTCCTGACTGCGGGTGAGCAGCTTCAAGCTCCTGTTGCCTTGAATTCCCTGCTTTGATGGGTGGAACCTGGAACCATTCTATTCCAGGATATTCTATCAGAGCATTTTGTCACAGCAATCGGAGGGAGGTTAAGACACAAGTGAGAATGTGTGGCATGTCTCTGTACCTGATATAGTTAATTTCTTATAATGATTTCAAGATCCGTCCACACTACTAAAGATGACAGCTTTGTTATTTTATATGGCTTAGTCATATTCTGCTGTATAAATATAACATGCTTTTCTCTAGTTACCCATTCACTGAATCTGGGGTGAGTCCATATTGTGTCTAGTATGAATACCGCTGCAGTGAACGTGGGATTTCATCTGCTTTGGATATAAAGCAGCAGAAAACTGCTAGATCATGTGATAGGGTGTTTTTGCTTTGTTTTGGTGGTGGTTTTCTTTTTTAGCTAATTCCATATTAATAGGTATTAATAATTAATAAAATAATTAATAAAATAATACCTATTTCTAAATAATACCATGATTTCTAAATAATACCATAAAATACTACCTATTTCTAAAATTTCTCTTCATTAGCAAATCAGATGCACAACTCTTAGTTTGACTTACAAATTAAGGGATTCCATTAGGCTATTGCTTTCTTATTAACTGTCTGCTAGACTGAGGTTTGACATGGTCAGAAAAAGATGACTGAAACTTTAATTCCAATTCTAAGCCATGATTTTCTGACTCACCTGGACCATCATTTGAAACCCCACTGCACCTTTCATGGATGTTCAGGTTCCTGTTTCTCATCTTTCAGAGGCTATATTTGAAAGCTCATGCTTCCATGGTAAAATAATAATAATACTAACAATAATAATGGGCTGAAACATCAGACATTTCTCAGTTTTAGAGGTCAGAAGTCAAAGGTCAGCTTTTCAACATGGTCAAGTAAGGATGTACCTCCTGACTTGCCGACAGTCACCTTTCACTGTGTCCTCACAGGGGAAAGCTCTCTGTTCTGCATCTTCTATGGCTATTATGCCTATTGTAAGGGCCATGTCCTCATTATCTCCCTGAAATTTATCATCTCTCAAATGCTGTGTAATACTTTTTATTGCTTGACAACTAGACAGGATCCAGAATCACCTTGGAAACAAATCTCTTGGAACATCTGTGAGGGAGTTTATTTATATTAAGTTAAATTAGGTGGAAAGATTTCATACTGGACTTGGGCAGCACCATCGTTTGGCCTGGGGACCTGGGCTGAATAACAAGGAGAAACCAAGCTGAGCACTAGCATTTACCAGTCTCTGCTTTATAACCACAGAAAGAATATCACCAGCTGCCTGTGTCCTTTCATCATGTCTTCCCTAGCACAAAGGACTATATCACCTCAAACTGTGAGCCAAAATAAGCACTTAAATTGTACAAGTATTTTATCACAGCACTTAGAAAAGTAACAAAGGCCTCATCTCCAAACACCATGCTGTAGCCCAGGCTGAACACAAACTTGAAGTGACCTTTCTTTTCAGCCTCCTGAACACTGGTATTACAAACATAAGTCAGGCTTTGAGATTGTGTTTTCTTGAATGATACCTGTAAGTGTTAACTAAATGACCAAGTAATATAACTTTATTGCTTAATTATACTGCTAAAGACATTTCTAGTTTCCTTAAAATATATATAATTTTATAAGCAGAAATTCACTTAATGAATTCTGAACTAAAATATCATCATGCTAAAAAGCAGATAGATAGATGATGGGTATCCATGAAAATCATTTTCATGAAAAGTAAATTTCAGAAAAATGATGAATTCTACTCATGGTTTTTCTAAAGAGAAGGTGTGGTCATTGGGCATGGTGATTACTGGGTAGTCAGAGGTACTTCTAATGCTTTGCTCTGTAGAAAGACAATGTAATTATGAAAATAACTGTGAATGTAACACAGGATTTAATATTACAACTGAAGCACCATCAAAATGTATTAACCTTCCAATAATTTCAAGAAATTGAAATGAAATATGCTTGGCAATAACTGGTCATTTTGACACCAATAAAAATATTTTATGTAGTTATGTGATAAAAATAAATGTTTTATTTTTAAAAATCTCCAAAGGGAGTTTTAACTGGGAAAAACAATCATAATTAACAGGATTTCATGCAGGGTGCAGGAGCCAAAGACAACATTTTAGACCAGCCAAAAGTGACGCCATTCTGGTCCTAAATTTCTAAGATCTGACCACCTGTAGAGATCTTCAGTTTAGAGAATTAATTTTCCAAGTATGGACACACTGAGAGTCTCTCACTTTTACGTGAGTTTCTACTATGCCAAAAGGAGCCGAATGCACATTTCAGCTTGGTGAGCAGCTGTTCCTTCAGTACAGAAGCCAGTGTGTCACTACAGGTACCATCTTGAGAAAAGGTTTTGGGCCTACTATTTCTGAAAACATCGGGAAACTCAGATTTGGGTTGTAATATGGAATGTGTATAAAGCAATCAATATTCACAATGGAGCTATGAAATTATACAATAGCCAAGGACTCATCATGACAATTCTGGGGGTTGATGAAAGCAAAAATGTACATCACATATTTTCCTCTTGGTGTATGAAGTGATAGAATTCCATTCTCCCCTCATACCACAGCATATCAGAGCAATATTTTATAAAATAGTGCTTGCTCCTTGCTTTGGGAATTGTGAATAAAGGTGCTACAATCACATGTATGCAGGTTTGTTGTGGGCATGTTTTTGATGCATTTATGTAAATAGTAAGGAACACCATTGATGAAATACAGGAAAATTCAGTTTTATAAAAAAATACAGAACTGTGTTCCAAATGACTATGCCATTTTGCATCCTCACAGAATTTGTTGTCAGTGCTTTGTATTTTCTTCATTAAAAGTGTGTAATAGTATCTATGATGGTTAATCTTGCTTGTCAACTTTACTGGATCTGGAAGAAACTAAGAGATAACTGCTAAGAACACACCTGTAAGGGATTTTCATGATTAGGTTATTTGAAGCAGGAAGATTCACACTAAATGTGGGTAGAACCTTATCGTAGCGGCCCAGATAGTAGGAGGTGAGAGATAAAGCTTTGTATTTAGCCCCACTGCCCCTGTGTGTCAACTGCAAGTCCTACCTTGTTGATGCTGCTGCTCCTACATTCCTTCACTGATATCAGAACCCAGGTCACCAGGTTGGGGCTGCTGAGGCATCCTGCCTCATGGACTGACAGGGTCTAGTCCCAGCACATATTCAGGGCTTCCCCATGAGGAGATAAGGACCCAGTGAGGGAGGAGTGAGTCATGTGAGGTGGTCAGGGGAATTCTGCAGTCTGATTGACTAGCAATCAGGTTGCCTCGTAACACAGTTTTCACAGAACAAAGACAGAAAAATAATTATCTAAGAAGTACAGACTATATCGTTTTGTGTCTGGATGTGAGTTTGATTTTTCTTTACATGTCCAGGGTTCATGTCACAGTTCCGTCAAAATTAGAAAGTACAAATTGAACAGATTTTATTTTTATTATTAGCCCTGTAACTCCAAAGAATCTAAAAAAGTCTTCGTCAAAGCAAACACATTTATTACAGGACAGCCCACTAAAAGCAGGCGGCATTTGCAGTTCTAAAGCACAACAGACAAACAGAAAATATCTGCCCTGATCTTCTTATGAATAGCAAATACTATTACCTAACTCCTTTTCCCGTATCATTTCATCATCTATGCTATAAAATAGGGAAAGATTATTTACTGAGTCCTATTATTATTACTAAAGATTATTACTATCTTATTTACTGAGTCCTATTCCTCTATATGATCCCTTATCTTTAAACTACATTTTCAGAGAGCTCTAAGCATATTGTAAAAGGATGCCAATTATCTCTGTTTACTGTGTACTAATTATACTATTTGAGTTTCACTAGGAGCAGATACCCCAAGAAGGTTCCTGGAGTTACAGCCTTATTGAGAAACCCCTACCTTAGTGCTTATCACAATCTCCAGAGCATAAGGAAGACTTCCAAATAGGCCAGATAAGGTTATTTCCCTAAATGCAGGAGAGTAGCAAGTTCCTAAAAAGACTCAGACAAAATTTTCTTGGGAAAAAAGATAAAATGAATCATAATGCAGGAAGTCCCCAAGAATGCAACACAGACCAAAACCTAAAAGTGAGAGACAGAATGACAGCAATAACAGCATTCAGTTCAGGTTTGTTGGAACTGTGTCAAACAGCTGTGCTGGTTTCATGGCTTTTGCTGTTTCCAATGGATATCGCTCTACCAATGTACCAAAAAGCTACTAGGTTCTCAGTCTTTTAAGTGTGAAGAAGAATATTATTAGACTAATCTGAGTGTACTGTATCACACAGTCTGATAAATATTTTAATCTGTATTCATTCTATCAGTTCTGTGCCTCTGGAGAACCCTGTTTTGTGACTGATTTAATTTGCAGTTTTAATGACATATGAAAGTGTGCTTCATATGCTTGTCATCTGTACATTTTCTTTAGTGAGTTATTTCTTTAGGTCACTTGTACATTTTTATTTTGAGAGGATGGTATTTTTTAAGTTTTAAAATCTTTTTAATATTTGAGATTATAATTACATTTCTCCCTTCCCTTTTACCCCTCTAAACTCTCTCATGTACCTCTGCACGTTATCCTTCATTCATGGCCTCTTTTTTCACCATTATTGCATATATACACACACATATATATTCCTAAATATAACCTGTTCAGTCAAGTGGTGCTTGTATGTACGTTTTTAGGAATGACCATTTAGCACTGAACAACCAACTGGTGTGTTCTTCCCCAAGAAAGACAATCTCTTCTATTCCTAGCTTTCCTTAGTTATCTTTAGTTCTTTGTGTAGAGTTAAGGCTTTGTGGGCTTTCTTGGTCTACTTTTGCATGTCTATTGGTGTCATCCTTGTTCTGCTCATGTTTGGGCAGTCATGTGGGTAAGATTTTATAAGTGTAGATTTTGATGTTTAGAGACACAACTGTACAACAAACCCCCTGATCTTCTGTTACAATCTTTCTATCTCCTTTTCTGAAGTGTTCTCTGAGCATTAGGTGCAGGAGTGTTTTGTAGATATATGTTTTAGGACTGAGCTCCATAATTCTACAATTTTTTTATCCTTTTTTTATTGTTTTGTTTTTGTTTTATGTTATATTTTTTCTTATTTTTTTTTTTACAATTTATTTACTTTATATCCTGATTGTAGCCCCCTCCCTCATCTCCTCCTGGTCCACCCTCCCTCCCACTCTCCCCCCCGATCCCCCAACCCCTAGTCCACTGAAAGGGTACTATCTGACTATCCCCTACTATCTGACCCTAGCCTATCAAGTCTCATCAGGACTTCCTGGATCCTCTTCCTTCGTGGGTTGTCAAGGTTGCTCCACTATGGGGAAGTGATAAAAGAGCAGGTAACCAATTTCATGTCAGAAACAATTCTTGCTCTCCTGACTAGGGAATCCACATTGAGACTGAGCTGCCTATAGGTTTATCTGGGCAGGGGTCTAGTTACTCTCTATGCATGGTCCTTGGTTCATGCATCAGTACCTTCAGGGACCCCTGGGTTCAGACACAACTCTACATTTTGAATGGTTGTGTTTTTCTATGGTGGGCTCCATCTGTTGCAAACAGAAGTTTCCTTGATGAGGGGTAGAGGCTACAGTTGTCTATGAGGACAAAAGTTTATAGATTGTTGTTAGGAATTATGATGGTTTAGTAAACTAGAGGTTGTAGATTTTTCTCCAGTATCCATGGCATCACTAGCACTAAGTGCTTTTGTTGGTTTACTGTAGCAGGCATGAATTCCCTCTTATCAAGAAGGTCTTAAGTCCAATTAAAGAGCTGTTGGTTACTACCAAGGTATGTGTGCCACCAGTACACAGAGTTATCAAACTTACACATTTTTCAATCAGGGTGGTCTTTAGTGTTGACTTTATGAGTTCTTTTGAACATTTTGGCTAGCAATTATTATCAAGACATGTCTTTGGGGGACTGGAGAGAGACTCAGAGGTTAAGAGCACTGACTGCTCTTCCAGAGGTCCTGAGTTCAGTTCCTAGCAACCACATGGTGGCTCACAACCATCTGTAATGATATCTGGTGCCCTCTTCTGGTGTGAAGGAGTACATGCAGACAGAACATTGTATACATAATAAATAAATAAATTTTTTTGAAAAATTCTGTCCTTTCTTAAAAAAAAAAAAAAAAAAAGACATGCCTGAAAATATTTTCTTCCAGTCTGTGTCACAGTGTGTTGAGTATTATGATCAACCTTAAGGAGGTGTGGCGATATGACTTTACAGAAGCAAAAACTATTTTGAAAGAGTCTTATGATTCTAAATGTTCAGAATCAAACTTCAACGTGAACACACACAAACAAGAATGCCCTTATTTAAATCTTGCATTATGTAAGTACTAAATTTAAGCACAGTTGACTGGAGTGCCTACAGTCCCCTTATATTAAGAAAGGTAATTTTGTTAGGGTTGGTGCCACTCCTTGATATTAATGATAACTGCAACTTGTGATTTCTGTTAAAATACAAGTCAGGCTAAGGTAAGAGAAGAACTATTTCTTACCAGAAAAGGGAAAAGGTATTATGTCATGCTAAAATACTCTTGGACCAAAGCCTTCTTCTGATTAGAAATAAATTTTATTATAGCTTGTTATTGAACTCTGATGCCTCTGAGAAATTTTAATTTTGACTACCAAGAGAAAGTACAACCATTAACCATAGTTAATGGATGGTTGGTACTGGTACATGATCTCAACACCATATCATCAACAACCATAACCAGAGGTGGAACCAAATACCCTTAGAATAATCAATTTTAAACCTCTTGGAAATATAGCATGACTGCAACAAACCAGAAAATGCAGGACTCAAAAGAACTGTGGCAGTTCTACTGCACTCATGGAATCCATTTCTAGTTAGCTTAAGGGAAAAGAAATTCTTCACAGGATAACCAGGGTGTAACACAGCCAGCTTTGAGAGGTCCAAAGATCAGCTTTAGGCTGAACTTTCAAGAGTACCTCTTAAAACCACACTGCACAACTGAGCTTCTGGCACTGTCTTGGTCAGACAACTGTTGAATCAAGAATGCACTGCTATAGTTGATGGTTCCAGGCCAGGCCGTCAAAACCACCACTTTTACAGCTACAGAATGCAGGAGCTGTGCCTTGAGGAGCTGAAGATTCCATATAGCCCTTTCAGGGAAACCAACTCTGCTTGCCAGCAAAACTAGCATAGTCAACAGAAGTCAGTCTATATCTTAGTGTTCTGCTCACAGGGTTGAAAAGGACTGGTGAGACCTAAGTCACCTCTAAAACCAGAGCCTCAGAACAGTTTTAAGGTCTCCAACCTCAGTAACTTCAGAAGGCATGAGAAAAGGAAGGTAAAAATACCCAATGCAGCGAGAGTGTCACACTCACACAGACAAGAGAAAAGCAAGGGTGGGACTGTCAACATAAAGCTTAGACATAATTTCAGAATTCTAACTGTGAACCGAGTAGACAAAGGAGTTAAAGACAGTCCCAAAGCAGCCATAGCAGTCACCAGCGTGACTGATCCATCAGCATCAAATCTCTCAGAAAACTGACCTCCAACTCTCCAGAGTAGACAACTGAGTACAAGCACTGAGTTAGAGGACCATGCTCAAAGAAAAACAAAACAAACAAACAAAAAACAAAAACAAACCCCTACACTCTGAAAAGCTTGGAAGGCAGAGAAGACTTTTTCTTCTAAAATCCTAAGAGCTGTTCAGGGATGTAGCTCAGTGCTTCCGGACTGACCTAGCATGCACAAGGCCCTGAGTTTGATCCCCAGCACTGAAAAAAACAAAGCATGGCAGGACATACCTGTAATCCCAGAGTGAAGGCAGCAGAATCAGAAGTTCACGGTCATCCTCAGCTACATAGAAGCTTGAGGCTAGCCTGGGCTACATAAGGCTCTGTCTCAAAAAGAAATAAAAGTGGGGGCTGGAGAGATGGCTCAGTGGTTATGTGCACTGACTGCTCTTCCAGAGGACCGAGGTTCAATTCCACCACCCACACAGCAGCTCTTAGCTGTCTGTAACTCCTGTTCCAGGGATTTGATACCTTCACACAGACATACATGCAGTTAAAACACCAATGTACATAAAATAAATTTAAATGTACATAAAATAAAAATAAATTTAATAAAAGAAATCAAAATAATGAAAATAGGGGCTGGGAATATAATTTAGGGATGAAATGTGTACATAGGTCTGAAAACCTAAGGTTCAATGCCCAACATCAAAAACATTAAAAAAAGAAGAAGAAGAAGAAGAAGAAGAAGAAGAAGAAGAAGAAGAAGAAGAAGAAGAAGAAGAAGAAGAAGTAGTAAAGCCAGTCATGGTGGCACATGCCTTTAATCCCAACACTTGAGAGGCAGAGGCAGAGGGATCTCTATGAATTAGAGGCCAGCCTTGTCTACATAGGGAGTTACAGGCCAGTCAAGGCTACAAAGTGATACCCTCCCCTGAAAAAAAGGACAAGTATGTACAAAAGTACAGACAAGTCACAAAAGAAGAAATTCTCATGATGAACATATGAATACAAGCTTAATCTCAATCAGCAGTCAGACCAATTCAATCTAAAACAGATGTCTAATATTAAATCAAATAATAAATCTGCCACCAAGAGATGGCAGGAGTATAAACAAGTATGCTTAGTTTGGAGAGAAATGGGTAATAGCTAGAAAACTGAACATGTATGTAATAGATCTCACACCAGGAAATGTATGTCCAAAAATGGAAGAAAATTAAGGAAGTTGTTCTTGAGAATTATAACAGACAAACCTTGGAAAAAGTCAGTATTTATCAACAGGCATTTATTTATTCTAGATAGAAGTATTTTAAACAGTACATTATGGCATGGTGTCTAAAAGCAGTGAGTAAGCTTTACTCATCTATTAAAACATAAGCCCTGAGGCTGCAGACATGCTCAGCAGTTAAGACCCCCTCTTGCTTTTCCAGAGAACCCATATTCAGCTCCCAGCACCCACACTGGGGCAGATTACAACCTCCTGAAATAACAGCTCCAGGGGCTCTTCTGGCCTCATCGGGCACCCATACACACATGGAATACATCCACACACACACATATAGACATGAACAAACAAAAACACTAAAAAAATGAAAAAGAAATTGAAAAAACAACATATGCAACCTTTTACTAGCTATACACTTTTAAAAATACATTTTACCCAAACTATACTTATGAATATATGAATGTGAAAGTATAAAAGAATTGGTCAAATGATTATACACCATTATCCATAAGACGTTACCAAGAAATTCTGGTCAGGGGTGGGAGAGATATCTCCAAAGTTAAGAGTATTTGGTTGTTCCAGAAAAGGTCCCTAGTTCATCTTCCACCACACAGTGGGACTAACAACCCTCTGTAATTTCCGTTTCAGAGGGTCCAACAACCCTTTTCAGGCTTCTTGGGCCCTGAACGTACAAAGTACACAGTCACACATGCAGGCAAAACCCCCATTCACATGAAATTAAAGTAAATGTGTGTTTTCTTAATTGCTCTTGCAGATGACCCAGTTGTGATTCCCAGAACCCACATGGGTCATGGAGAGATGACTCAGTGGTCAAGCACACTGTCTGTGCTTGCAGACGACCTAGGTCTGATCCCAGCACAACAACCAACATCCTCCCCTAACCTCTGCATGCATGAACACGGGCAAGCACGTCCATACACTCATGTGCATACAATACACATCTTTTAAATTCTCTGCTTCTCCATGAAGTTAAGGACCCTTTGTTCTCAGGTTCACAATCATCCATAACTTCAGTTCCAAGGGATTAGAAGCCTTTTCTGACTTACTCCAGCACCAGGAACTCACATAGTGCACTCACATACACACAAGCAAAACAATAATCCACATAAAGAAAGTTTAAAAGAAGCCCTGAAACCTTAAAAAAAAAAAAAAAAAAAAAAAAAAGGAACTAGAAATATATAGCAAGTTAAGAGCACTGGCTGCTCTTCCAGAGGACCCAGGTGCGCTTCCTAAACACATGGCAACTCACCACTGTCTGTACCTCCAGTTCCAGAGGATCTGACACCTTCTCCTGGCCTCTGCAGGAACTGCACACCCATAGCCCACAACACAAATGCAAATAAAACATTCACATTCGTAAAAATAAATCTTTAAGAAAAATTCAGGCCACAAAGTGTGGTAACTTGAATGCAGAAAGAACGGCCATTTCGTTTTATTTCTTGTACTTGAAAGCTATTTTAAGGATGAATGTGAAAATAACAGTAGTACCTTCTAATGGCAATTTAAAAAATGTTTCTGGTTTTTTTTTTTTGTTTTTGTTTTTGTTTTTTTTTTTTTTTTTTTTTGCATGTGTGTGCACTCTATGCTGCCATACCTATGGAGGTCAGCGAACGACCTGCAGGAATAGGTTATCACCTTCCACTGTGTGGATTCCAGGGGTCTGGCCCACGTGCTCAGGTTTGGCAGACCCTGCCTCTTACCGGCAGAGCCATCTCGCCATCCTCATTTCTGTATTTCTGGATGCTGGCAGAAGACAGAAGATATAAGTCCCAGGAGCTAGAGTTGTGAGACAACCTGATGTGGGTACTGAGAGCCATCTCTCCAGCCCGCAACATTTTTAAATATCGTTATTGTACGTATGAGTTTTTGTCCTGCATGTATGTGCACAACAGTTGAGTGCCACTGAGGAGAGAAGAGCGACGAACCCCTGGAGCTGGAGTTACGGATGGTTGTGAGCCACCAGCGAAAGGTGCAGAAAACCAAGCTTGGGTCTTCTACAAGTGCACTACAAGGTCTCAACCACTGGGCGCTTCTCCAGTCCTCCCAACCACGGGCTTTGTTTTGTTCTGTTTTTGGCTTTTTGCGACAGTATTTCTCTGTGCAGCCCTGGCTGTCTTGGAACTCTCTCTGTATACCAGGATTGCCTCTGCCTCCCGAATGCTGGGATCAAAGGCGTGTGCAACCACTGTCCAGCAGGAACTATAATTTCAATGAATGAAAATGACCAAAATGAATTTTATACATGTATAAAATTGTCAAGTAAAAATAAAATTTAAAAGTCACAACCAAGCTGGGCATGGCAGCCCAAGTCTTTAGCCTCAGCACTCGGGAGGCAGAGGCAGGCGGATCACTGTGATGAGTTCCTGGCCAGCCTTGTCTACATAATGAATTCCAAGACAGCCAAGGGTACACAGTGAAACTGTGTATAACAGGATAAGGCAAATAAAAAGTCATAATCTTATAGATTAATATTTACATCCCAGATGTTAAAAAAAACAGTAAAATTTAGGAATCACCATTTTCGCAAGTCCTTAGAAGTTAAAAGTAGAAGAAAATTTCCAAAAGTCATTAGTGGTCACCTTAGTAAAAAAAGTAACCGAGGATGGTCAAAATAAGCGTAGTTGATAAAAAATAAACATAGGATGTTCATAAGATCAAATCTGATGCTGGTGATTACAGAATATATAACTACTTAAGAGTTCCAAGATAATCTGCTAGCCTTGACACAAAACACACTTTCACCCCAAACTCCGCCCCAGCGTCAGGCCAAAGCGCATGCGCGCGCCCGGCGCGTGCGCACTTAACGCAGGCCGGTGAGACGCGGAAAAGAAAGATGGCGGCGCCGAGCCTCCCCACGCCGTTGTACGGACACGTGGGTCGCGGAGCCTTCAGCGACGTGTACGAGCCCGCGGAGGACACGTTCCTGCTCCTGGACGCGCTGGAGGCGGCAGCGGCGGAGCTAGCAGGGTGCGAAGAGGGTGCGCGCCGCAGCGGGAGAGAGCGGGTGTCCTAGAGGCGGAAGCCGGAAGCTCTGCCGCCCTCCTCCGGAAGTGGTGGTTCGGCCCACCTTCTGGTGGTAGTCAGCCGAGCAGGGTAAAGGAGGCGTTTCCCGCGTGCGGAGACCTCAGTGCGCGGTCAGGTGTTTGACGTGGCTAAGGATCACCCTTGCCTTTCAGCTGTCAATCTAAAGAATGTAAGCAAGCCCTTGAAAGCACCCTAGTGTCGCCACCAGAAACTAGACGTTTCAATTTTAAGATGTTTAGTAAATACTTAAATGGCGCGTAGGGTTATTTTAACCCCGTAGTGCATAAATAGCAACCTTTGGCAACGGAAGGACACAAATGATGGAGTAGAGATCTGTTAAACCCTCTGAACGTACCCAAGGAACAGCCATTAGCCCTGCGAGCGCATGAAATATCACTGCAACCGAGAAACTGAATTTTCAATCGAATTGTTAGAAACTTAGTTGCATAGAACTATTATGAAAGATTTTCATAGTTAAATGCATCCGCCTGCAGGATCTTCACCACCCTGATTGGCCATAACCTTTAAAGACAAAAGTAATAAGTGCCCACATGTTAATTTTTTAGTGAATTTGAATTTAGAGCCGGCAAGATGGCTCAGCTGATAAAAGCATTTGCTGTCAGCCTTGGGGACATGAGTTCAGTCCTCAGGTCCTTACGGTAGGAGAGAAACTACAGGTTGTTCTTGGACTTTGAGTTGTAATGCTGTATGTGTCATCCCAACACATAAACACAAAATCTAATGAAACAGTTTGCTGAAAGAATTTGGGTCATTGGCTTAATGGTCAAGATTTGAACTGGGTTTCTCTAGAACGAAATAGCCATGTTTACCCCTCTTAAGCTTTGACATATTTTTCTACTTTTAAAATGCTCTTAAAGAGAGTCTTTCATCGTAGACGGTGGAGGATTTCGGTCTACTGGAAAATCTATGGAATGGTGGGTTGTAATGTCTATGCCCAGTGTAGCCCAGAAAGATTTACAGCTACAAATTGCATTGCAGAGCATGCTGTAATGGAGCTGTCCTTGTTACAGAGGCTTGGAATTCTAGTTATTTATGGGTCTGAAATGGTTATTTCTAAAAAGAAGCCACCTGGTAAGATTCACAAGCTTTAATATGACCCATTAATGTCAGATAATGTGGCTGGTTCTAAATTGAAAAATCCTGTAGCTCCTCCTTGAGTAGTTGTTTGAAAAGTTAAGTGCCAGAGATTCCAGTTAACTATCATCAGGCCAGTCAGTCATGAAAATTAAGTAGTGTTTTGGTATCCATGTATCCATGTATAGTGCACCATGGAAATAAATTTATTGAAAAATAACAAAGATTTTTAAGTTTAGAAAGCCAAGACTATTGGTGCTCTAAGATCAGACACTGAGGTACTTGCCCACATTAGTATTCAATAGAGAGATCTCAGTTCTGCATCTGTCTAGGTAGGAGAAGGGCTTTTACCCCTAGCATATGCTACCGGATTTATTCAGATACTTCAAGGTGACTGTCAATCTTGTTATACCCCTTAACATTTACCAGCTTTGAGCTATGCAACAAGCACCAAATGGTTGTCAAAAACTGTAAATTTCCCTTATATATCCCTTATACATATATTTCCTATATATTTGCAAGTGAATGATGGTGCTGGGAAAATACAATATAGAATGAGAATTACCCATGAAAAATATCTTCATAGGAATGAAACCAATATTTTGTTGTTGTTGTCAGAGTGGAAATATGCCTTGAAGTAGGAGCAGGGTCTGGTGTGGTGTCTGCATTCCTCGCCTCCATGATAGGTCCTCAGGCCTTGTACATGTGAGTATGTGATGCCCTTCCACACATCATGGGTCATCATGACTGTGGCAGCTTGGGTGAAGTACTTAAAGTAGACAGTATGTCTCTCACAGTGTTTCAGTAAGGACTTGTCACAAATTATGCTTGCCCCAAGTTATAATTTCATGTTCACTGTTTCATCCTGTGTGATTTTAGAAGCAACATAACTTTAAGTTATCTCTACTTTGAATCATTTTCAGGTAAACAGTTTGTCAGAAAATAGCTAGAAAGTTAAGTTTCCTTGCAAAGAACTTGAGAATATAAGAGCTAGGAAACAATCATCAGAAGATTTTGCCACAACAAAACAAATGTGCCTCCTTCAGCTTGTTATTGCCCATGTATTTTGTGTAGCAGTTTTCTATCAGTAATTTCTTCCAGTTTTCATTTTGTAGGCTGCTTAAGCCATACTGAAATATTCCTTCAGATGAGTGTAAACAGATTTGTTAGCAACACTTGTCATCAGTATAATAAGCCTTTGTTCTCTTTTCCTTTGCCATTATAAAAACATCCTGATTTTTTTTTCTGTGTAAGGTAGAGTTAGCAAAGCATCCACTCAGTAATGGATTTGCATCCATACATTATCCTGATCTTTTTTTCTCCTGTTTATAGGTGCACTGATATCAACCCTGAGGCAGCCGCATGTACGTTGGAGACAGCACGCTGTAACAGAGTCCACATTCAGCCAGTAATTACAGATTTGGTGAGCTTTAATCCTTGTTCAGTAGTAATCGATTTCCTTTCAGTTAATTGAAGATCAATAAGTTTTGGTGCAAATAATCTTCGGTAATTTGTTTTTATGAGACAAAATCTCATGTAGCCCAGGCTAGCCTCAAACTTATTATATAACTAAAGATGACCTTGAACTTTTTTGTTCTTATTTTTTTTTAAAGATTTTTATTTATTATGCGTACAGTGCTCTGACTGCATGTACATCTGCGTGCCAGAAGGGGTCACCAGATCTTATTATAGATGGTTGTGAGCCATCATGTGGTTGCTGGCAATTGACATTCAGGACCTTTGGAAGAACAGTCAGTGCTATTAAACTCTGACCCATCTCTCCAGCCCCTTGTTCTTATTTTTAATTAAAACTTTTCTTTTGTTTTTAAGATTCTACTATAATTACATAATTTCCTCCTTCCCTTTCCTTTTTTCAAACCTTCCCATATGCCCCTCTGTGCTGTCTTTCAAATTTATGGCCTCTTCTTTTCATTAGTTGTTGTTCCATGCATATACAACAACTAATGAAAAGATTAGTGTATGTGCACATATATGTATATATGCACATAAATACATATATGTGCACATACATGCACACACATATATGTCATATATATGTATACTCCTAAATATAACCTGCTCAGTCTGTATAAAGTTACTGTATGTATGTTTTCAGACCCGACCATTTTGTATTAGATAAATGCTGGAGTTACAGGTATGCATCCAGAGAGTAATTAACTTCTGACCATAAACAGGGCAAAATGTGATTCTGTATCCAGTTCATACTGGGTTAAACTTAAAAAGCGTATGCACAGCTAGTGCAAGAGC
This sequence comes from Psammomys obesus, assembly GCF_907164565.1. Classification (NCBI taxonomy): domain Eukaryota; kingdom Metazoa; phylum Chordata; class Mammalia; order Rodentia; family Muridae; genus Psammomys; species Psammomys obesus. Next base: position 5,158,826 of record NW_026592666.1, read on the forward strand.
CTGGATGATGTCACACCTTTTTTTTTCTTAGCTCTGAGTTTCTCTGGTGTATCTTTGGCAGTCTAACACCCTTATAGTTACAGGATGTTTGCATTTCTGAGTCTTATTTATTAGCAACTCCCCATGGAAAGGAGTATCTCAGCAGAAATCTTGGAACGAGAGTTGTTTGGGTCATGTGCCTCAGGACTGGCGTTTGAAGAGTGGCTTTGACCTGGGTCATAGTCCCCGAACCCCGTTCCACATAGATCCTACCCAAGCTTGAGTTGAGAATGAAAGGAGATACAATATCCATGTCTTAGTCACTTTCCTATTGCTGTGAGGAAGAAAGAGGGAGCTAGGGTAAGAGAGAGAAGGAGGGAAAGGAAGTAGGGGTGTGGCAGGACAGGACTGGGCCTGGCATGGGCTTTTGAAACTTCCAAATTGAAAAAGCACCTCCAGGGGCATACCTTGTCCAAGGCCATGTGAGCCTATGGTGCCAGGCCCACTCAAACCACCACAGTCCTATCAAACGCCAAGGATATGTAAGCAGAAACAAGGAACACAGGTCCTGGGACAAGCAAAATAAATGATAGCTTTAGAACCACTGCTAGTTATTCATTCATTCATTCATTCATTCATTCATTCATTCATTCACTCACTCACTCACTCAGATGGTTCTCTGTATCCCAGTCTGTCTTAAATTTTCAGTGTAATTGTAGCTTCTCCTGTCTCCAGTAGAGCACTACATCCCCACTTCATTGTTTCGTTTTTATAATTTTTGAGAAAGCTTTAATGTATGTGTATTTTGCTCTTCATGTATGTCTCTGCACCACATTTCTCCAGTGCCCACAAAGGCCAGAAGAGGGCATTGGATCTGTTGGGACTGGAGTTACAGATGGTTATTCCTCACAGTATCGGTACTGGGAGTTTTGAACCTTGGTCCTCTGTAGGAGCAGCCAGTGCTCTTAACCTCTGTGCATCTCTTCAGCCTTTCATTGCTTTATTTTTAGAAATTCAGATGATATCATTTAAGTTTCAGTTGTTAAAATATTTTAAGGGTATTCATAGGTCCTGTTGAATAATTTAAAATTTGTGGTATTTTTAGTTACAACAGTGAAATGCTGTTCATTGTCAAAACTCAAAATAGCATGCTACAGGTGGGCACAAGAAACAGAATGCTTTCTGTGCTGCTTTTCTGGGGTGGGGCGTGGGGAATATAAAAGTGTTGCAACCCGCGTAGTCGTCTCGCCAGCAAGAACGCACAGGGACAATAGGATCCTTCTGCAGCAAGCTTTATTGCAGTCAATTGATGAGAGGAGGAAGACCCCAACCCCCAGAATGGTGCTGCTTAAATACCCCCTGCAGCGGCGTGTACTCCGCTGGTTGGCTGCTTGCCCATTGCCCCGTGTGACGCCCCGGGCTGGGCAGTACCGCCCCGGGCTGGGCAGTGACTTGGCGCGCTTTTGCAGCTCGCACATGCGCTCTATTACTTGTTCACTAGGGCCGAGGCCGGATGTCGGCGCCATTTCGTAATGGCGATTGCATTCTCTCGGCTCTCCACATAAAAGTCTGAAAAAGGCAAGGGTAGCTTTGAACTCTCTTTTGATTAAGAATGACTCTGATCCTCTGCCTTACTCTCCCAAGTTCTAGACTTGCTACCATGCAGTGTTACACCCAGCTCTCTGTGATTAGTGACCAGCATTGTTCTAACCCTGATGCGGACAGGCAACTTTACTAATATTTCACATGTACAGAAGACTTACCATCTAGAATTAACCCCAACAGACAAATTCTTTTCATATCAATAAAACCTAGCATGGTGATGTAGAACTGCATGTTTCCCCAATGTGTCTGTAAATAATATTACACCTGGGTTTTGATAGACCAGTAAAACCAGGCAGAACAAACCCTGACTATTTTTGAACAGATATGGAAATGGAGGTGTCTTTGAATACTACAGTGTTAATAAAAATATCTCTAGGGTTATAGCCTGCGTCTCCTGTCCAGCTCTAGAAACCACATAGCAGCTCAGGGATGTGACTGAAGTTCTCCATGTTGGAGTTAACTCCTTAGTAGTTAAAGTTTGGCCCTGAATTAAATTTTGACAGGTTTCAACAAAACTATTACAGTCAATTTACAAACTCTTTTATATTCAAAGATTGTTTGAATTTTTACATTAAGGGATTGTTACAGCTATCATAGAAAAATTCCTTATTTGAGCTTACATGTTTAAAAAGTAGTGACCAGCTGGATATGGTGGCTCACTCCTATAATCCTGGTACTCAAGAGCATCAGAGGATTTCAAGTTTGAGACTCGCCTGGGCTACATAGTGTAACTCCTTTCAGAATTGTCATTGTTCTTCATTTTTAGAATACAGTCTTTAAAAATACATATTATGTATCTCCGTACGTTGTTAAAACATACAATCACTCCAGACAATAGTGGTGCAGGCCTTTAATCCTAGCACTAGGGAGGTAGAGGCAGGTGGATCTCTGAATTTGAGGCCAGCCTGATCTACAGAATGAGTTACACTTTAGCCAGAGCTAAAACAGAGAAACTCCATCTTGGAAAAAAAAAAAAAAAAATGTCAGTTACTCTGAATTGTATGGTGCTAAGGAAGATGCTGACAGTCCTTCGTTATCTTTTCACTGTTGTCCTGTCTCACTGTCATCTATTGGCAGAACATCTGTCCTCCCTGTTCATGTGCTTCATGCAAGAGAAGCAGACACTTCTGACTTGTATTTAACGTAAGGGCCACCCTAAGTGTCCCTAGTGCAAATGAAGTCCGTGTTTTGCTGCATGTATTCACCATTGCCAGGGCCTCTTTCACTTACTTATTTTTCAGTTCTTGGAGATGTTAAGGCAGGGAACTGGCCAGGCCTGGCTAGAGATGCCTAGAGATGTAATAGACATTTAGTCCTTGGTTACTTTTTATTTAAATCTATTTTGATGTCAGAAGCTTCTGTTTCAACATTTTGAACTTTCTTTTTTTTTTTGTTTTTTTTTTTTTACAAAATCCAGTCTGCAATTATTTCTGGATAGCTGGATAGTACAAAACACTGTGAGTTACAAAGCAAAAGCTTCTCTATTTTCCTTATCTAGCATTTCTGGAAAATTATATTTTAGAGGGTTTGTTGTTGTTTTGGGTTCTTTTTGTTTTGTTTTATTTTATTTTTTTTAAGACAAGGTTTCTCTGTGTAGCTTTTTTGCTTTGTAGACCGGACTGGCCTTGAACTCATAGGATCCACCTGCCTCTGCCTCTCTGACTGCTGGGAGTAAAGGCTGGAAATTAATTTCTTTCTGGGCTTGAAAATGAAGTTTTGTATGTGCGAGTGTGCATGCATGCATACACCCACCACACCAACCAGTTCTTGCACTGTTGGAGGAACAGATCATCTTTTGGTTTGCAGGCAAAATTGCATCAAAATTATTTCAAAGAATAATTATTGTTTTCCTTTTTAAATAAGCAGAAAAGGATCTGGAGAGATGGCTCAGCAGTTAAGAGCACTGGCAGCTCTTACAGAGGTCCTGAGTTCAGTTCCCAGCACCCACATGGTGTCTGACAGCCATGTATAATGGGATCTGATGTCCTCCTCTGGCCTGCAGGCATTTATGCAGACATAGCCCTCCCTCATATACTTAAAATCAATAAATAAATCTTAAAAAAAAAAATTTAAAGAAGCAGAAAAAGAATTACTTCAAGTAATTTTTAAAGATAGGTCTTAGGAATTCTTTTTGAATTACAACTTAACAGGCTTATCAGGATAATAAAATGGGATTGAGTATATAAATCTGGATTGGGAAATTCTCAGATATCACTTCATAATGTATGCTCAGTGTTCATAACCCAGTGCATTATATGTCTAGTGTTCAGATGGTGTGGCTGAAAATGAAGTAGCTTTATTCGTAGCTTTCTATCACACACACACACACACACACACACACACACACACACACACACACACGAGATTTTAGTTACAGGAGATCATTGTGTAAGTTAGCAGAGATATCTGTCTAGCTCTTCACAGATCTACCGGAAATACACTTCATAGAATCAAAGCCCACCTCATAGCTTCTAAAAGTGAACGCAGCGTGTAAACACGTCTGCTGTTGAGTAGACACCATATTCAGCATGTTTGCTCTTACCTCTGCTGATTTTTAGCTTAAGTTCATGTAACTATGTCTGCATGAGAAAATTAAATATTTCTGTCTGTAAGTACTTTCCCTCCTGAAAACATGCCAGAGAGTAATTGTAAAGACTTATTTATTACTTAAATCAGAATTCAGTTTAACTGTATTGTTGCTGCGTTCAGGTCCAAGGCTTGCTGCCCAGATTAAAGGGGAGAGTGGATCTGCTGGTGTTCAACCCCCCCTATGTAGTGACTCCGCCCGAAGAGGTAAGACCCACAGCAGAGGCTAATCACTGTTTCCAGCTGTTTGTGGAGAAAAAATGAACTTCATTTGACTTTGATTATGGCTGCTAACAACACTTTGATTATGGCTGCTAACAACACTCCTCTGACTATACATATGTTGTCAACAGATACTGTGAGTGACAGAGAAGAAAACAAATACTGATGGAAGTACAAAGTGTAACCTGTCTAGTCAGAATTCTCAGCCTGATCAGACAATAGTGTTTAAGCTGACCCATTACTGTAAATAACACATTTACAAAGCAGTTTTTAAAAATACTTCTAATCAACTATAAATTCACCAGCAATTTCCTTCTCAAAGTCTTGGGTGTCATCCCATTACATTATCAGAAATTAAGTGTCTAGCCAATCCTGATCTTCCATAGGGAAAGAATAGATATTCATGTATTTAAGAATCTCCACAGTGAGGAGGTAAGCCATATCATCGTTCCCCTAGAAGGTGAAAGAACATAGTAACAGACGAACACTAGCTTTTCTTTAAGTGTGCTTGTTGTATTCTTTGGTGATTTTTCTCTGGCAAAGATGGTAAATATTATGCTCATTTCCACTCCAAGATGAAAGGCTTCCATTTGCCTCTCATGACTGCCCCCGCTGTGCTCACATGAACTGAGGAGTCAGTCAAAAAGGGAACAGCACTACAGTGTCTTATATTCTGCTTACTGCTCCTTTAATAAAATACCACAGGTTGGGTAACTAATATATACATTTCTCACAGTCTGGAGGCTGAGGAGACCAAGCCCAGAGTGTGTGGCTCTGGCAAAGGCCTTTCTGCTGTGTTATGACAGAGGCATCACATGGTGAGAATGAGCAGACATTCTCTTCTCCCTTTTAATATGGCACCAACCCATCATGGTCTTCATGATCTCTCTAACTCTAATCAAACTACCTCCAAATGCCATTGGCATAGCAATAGATTAAGTTTCTAATATATAAACTTCAAGCGCAAGAAAAAGCTATGAAAATGAACACTGTTATAAAAATGGTTCAATCCAGGCACAGATGGCTAAGTGGGTAAAGGTGCTTGTCTGTGAACCTTATCCCCAAGATCCACATGGTAGAAAGTCCCCCAACAACTATCCTCTGACCACATGTATACCCACACACCTACACACAATAAATATAATTTTTAAAAATGTTTCAGTCCAATAATTTAAATCCTTAAAAATTGTTTAGTAGCTGGGTGTGGTGGTGCATGCCTTTAATCCCCTAGCACTCAGGAGGCAAAAACAGGCAGATCTCAGTTCCAGGCCAGCCAGGACTACGAAGTGAGACCCTATCTCTAAACAAACACAAATTGCTCAACAATAAGATAAAAACTGAAATGGACAGAAGCTTACTACATTTCTATTTATAATGACTGTGTCTGTAGCAAGAAGGGCTAACTCATGGTTATGGTTTCAGTTCATCCTGAGAAAGCCAGGCAGTAAAGAAACAATTGTGAGGCCCTCTTGGAGCCTCATTGTATTTCTAGTTTAAACACCAAGACTCAGGTGTGTCTCCTGAGCCTTATGTCTGTTGAGATACAAAGACCAAGCTCTTAGGCAATGTCTTAGGAGATCTGGTGCCTTAATTCCCAGAGCTGAACTATCAGGTGGGATCAAGACACAAGCCAGGCAAGATTCCTCAGCAGGTAAAGAAAGGTGCTTACCACTAAGACCTGAGTTGTAACCCAGAACCCACATGGTAGAAGAAAACTCACTCCCCAAATTTTCCTTTGATTTTTATGAGCACATTTGTGTGCATACACTTAGTTTTGTTTTTGTTTTAATCTAGCAAAATAAAACAGTGGTCTAAAAACTAAATGAAACAATGATTACAGCCTATAAAGTATAAAGGCAAAGTAAAAGCAATCACAGAGGTTAAAAATAAAAAGACTTAGAGATGACATCCAGAAGACATGAATAAGCATTGGAGCCTTACAAATCTGTGGCTGTACTCACTGTCACATTCAGAAACAAAAAATCAAGTGCTGTGGGTTGTATGTGTGGTCTCTAAGGAACAAGAGTGGACCCACTCGATGGCCCAGGGAGCAAGCAGTCAGAAGGCCACTATCATGTGTCTACAGCCTTCTGAAGTGGAATCCTCTCTGCTTTGGCCTCAGGGTTGGGCTGCTGTCAGGCATTCCCGAAGTCATCTTCAGTTGTAAGCAGATAAATGAGATGCAGTAGCCTAGAATCTTATCATAGGATCAGTGTGAGGCCTGATAGGGACTGACCCTTGTTGATATAGCTAGACAAGTTCCTACAGAATGATGGCATGAACAGAGATGGGTGTACTGAGCAGGAGGAGCTTGCCCAGAAGAAAAGCAGAGGGAATCAGGACCAGAAAGAAAATTCTGATGCAAAAGTAGAATTAACAGATCTCCTAATGAGATTATGAAAAACCAAACTGAGAATGGACAATAGGTCTGGGAATAATCAGAATTAGATTCAAAGAAAATAGAGATAGCAAATGTCAGACACCAGCTAAATAAGATACATTCTTTTAGTAAGATACTGTAGCAACATAAAAAATTAGTTAGAACTATACCAGAGGAAATGAGATTTCCTTGAGATGTTGAGTGATGGGCCTGGGGTTGTGATTGAGTGCATGAGATGCTTGTGAAAGTGAAGACCCAAGTTAGTATCCTCTGAACCCATGTAAAAGACATGCAGCAGTGCATCTATAATCCCAGCAGACCTGTGGCATGATGGTAAGCCCACACAGCAGCTGGCCTGGTATAGGCAGTGGTGAACAGGAGAGACCCCCACGCCCCACAAGGTAGAAGGCATGGATTATGTCTGATCTGCACATGCCTCCATACACATACATGCTACTCATGACATCACCTGCACAAAAAGAGAGGCAGGGAAGAATGTGGAACAATCTTACATTCTGAACCACTGTTGAAAACAAAATTGCTGAGGATAGGGGAAAGGCAGACAAGCAAAATAGAAAAACCTGCCCTTACAAGCAGGTATACATACTTTTTTTGCATTGTAAAATTATGTTTGATTGTAATACAAGGACTTATTTTAAATTGCAAAACATGCCATTACTAAGTTACTAAAAACAAAAAGCATGATCATATATAAAACTAAAATCAAATATGGGTAAAGGCCACAGTAAGAAATAAGAACACAGTGTGTCAGCATTGAACTTAATTTGCATTGATCTCTTCACAATATTCCTGTGGTTCGGATTGAACTCAGGGACCCATGCATGCCAAATGGGTTCTGACGCTGAGCTATTCTGTCCCTTGGGTTTTTGAGACAGGGTCTCGCCATGTAGCTCAGGTTGGTCTTGAAATTGCAGCCAGCCTTCTCACTTCTAAGTACAGAAATTGCAGGTGTGCCCAGTTGCCCAGCATGCTGTTGTATTTGTTGGGTGATTAAAAGTTCTTTCATAGCATAAGGACTTCAGGAGTTTGGCAGAGTGAGATTCAAAAGCCATGGTACATTCGTGTGATTTGTTTTGGTCATGTTTTAATGTCAAAAAATTTGTAATCTCAAACCTGAATCAAAAGTCTCTGTGATTGGTGGCAGGTAGGAAGTCATGGAATAGAAGCAGCTTGGGCCGGCGGCAGGAATGGCCGGGAAGTCATGGACAAGCTCTTCCCGCTGGCTTCAGAACTCCTCTCCCCAAGAGGGCTGTTCTTCTTAGTGACCATCAAAGAAAACCATCCAGGTAATAAAAAGACAGCTTCTTGTTAACTGTTTACTTTGCTGACAACAAAAGCTTAAGTGTAGAAGACCCTAAGTAAATTATAAATTAGCCTGGGCTGTTGAGCAACTTAATCGCTCACAACAGGTAATATAGCCAGAAGTTGATATTGAAAGAGGAGACTTTTAAGAGGTAAAATGTTTAAAAACTGGTTTAAAAACTGTTGTCTTCTTGGGACAGGGCAGTTTTCCCGTCATTCATAAAATAATACTCATATATAAACTCTGACATCTAAGAATTCACCCTCAGCATGGGTTCCAACAATAATAGAGAAGTTGGCTACTCCTATAACATCTACACCTGTGGGAACATCTTGAAGGCAGGCCACTGTTGGAGTTAAAAGGATTCATAGCTTGATGAATGGAGACTGATTACTTTTTCCCCCAGTAGTATGTAGAAGAGCTTCTAGAACCATGAGCACTAGCAGCGAGGTGAAGCTTGCAGTCCAGGACCAGCAAGGTTTCTAGAGTGTGGGTTCTTCAGCAATATGGTCTGATAGGGTAAACCATAGATTTGGCAATGGCCTGCAGTGTTTGTTGGGCAAGTTGGTCTGCGGAATCCTTTTGGTCAACTAATAAAGATACAGTCAATTCCTTGTGCAGGACGGAGTTATTTGGTACTCTGTTTTTAGTTCAGTCTTATTGAGTTTTTTTTTTTTTAAACTAAGATTTTTCCTTTGTTTTGTTTTGTTTGTTTGTTCTTTAATGTGTTTTTGTGTGTATGCCTGGGCTTATATGTACCATGTGTGTGCAGGAGCCTAAGAAGGCCAGAAGAAAGCATTGGATCCCCTGGGTAATTGTAGTTAAGAGATGGTTGTGAGCTATCATGTAGGTGCTGGGACTTGAACCCAGGTCCTCTGCAAGAGACATGAATGTTCTTAACCACACTGAGTCATTTCTCCAGCCCCAGGTTTTATTTTCAACAAAAGTAAACTGATTTACACTTCTCTGGGCATTGTCAGGATCCAGTTTGTCCAAATTTTCATTGACCTCTCCCAGAAAGGATATATGGTAGCGATTGGCACCAACCAGCTAAAAATTTGATTGTTTACTATAATAACATGAAACAGTTATTCTATGCAGTCTGAAGTGGGCTAGCTGTACAAACCAGGCCTTTTGAGGTCTGACCCTCAGAGCATATTAAAGCTGTGTCCCACCTCTCTGAATTCCAAGCTTAAGTTAGCAAACATTCATTATTTAATCAGAGGAATTCAAGGTGTTTATTGCTTGGTGATCATGCATATCATCAAATGATTTAATTGACTTTTACCTTTGTTTCTTTCATTTTAGAAGAAATTTTTAAAATACTGAAGACAAAAGGTCTGCAAGGGACGACAGCACTTCGCAGGCAAGCAGGCCAAGAAATCCTGTCAGTCCTCAGGTTCAGCAAGTCTTGAAAGCCACTGAAGTAATAAGCAAGAGCTGCTGGAAGCTGGACACAACTCAGTAGGCTTGAGAGTGATGCCATTCCCTGCCCAAAAAATTTATCAGATATTTTCATAAGGAAAAAGTGGGACTGGGTAGTAGTGGCACACACCTTTAATCACAGCATTCAGGAGGCAGAGACAGGAGATCTCCGTGAGTTCAAGGTCAGCCTGGTCTACAGTCTAGTTTCAGGACAACCAGGGCTACGTAAAGAAACCCTGTCTTGAAAAATTAAACAGAAAAAAAAAAAAAAAAAAGAAGAAAAGAAAAGAAAAGAAAAAAAGAGAAAAAAAAGGCGGGACTGGATAGACATCTTAAGAGGTTAAGATACGGGCTGCTAATACAAAGGATGGGGGCTCAGTTTTCAGTACACACAGGGTAGTTCACAGCACCCATAACTCCAGTTTCAAGGGATCCTGCCTTTTTCTGACCTCTAAGAGTACCAGGCACACCCATGGTATACATACAAAATGTAGCAAAATACCCATAGGTAAAAACAAAATAACTAAACCAAAAAAAAAGAAGGATGCAAAGCTGGGGCATTTTGTTTTCAGAGAATCAAGCATATGAGTATTTCTGTACATATGCAGGTAAATGTACAGTATTTATAACTTATTTTATATATTTACATATGAAAATATTTGATTTAGCATTAGCTATAATAGCAAAGCAGGATGATTGCCCTAAATGTCCATCAGAAAGGACACCGGTTAAAGTAAATCTCAGTTTATCCATACCACTGAACATATAGCCATGAAACATGGCCCTGAACCAGAGGATCCATGGCAACTAGCTACAACTGAGTACAGAAAAGCTGCAGATGAATTTTATTCCATACATGCTACTTTAAAAAGCCACCCAAAGTATTGATGTGTGTACATAGCAGAGTTCTGGGAAATAAACTGCAGGAATAAAAGAACTTGACTCCTTTGTGGTGGCATTTGTTTTACACAAATGGTAATATTAAAGAATGACAGTGGATTATCATAATCAACCTGATAAAGAATCTTAAATGCAGTTAATGGCTGTGGCTCCATTCTTTGAACAAAATAGCATCAGGGGTGAGTGATGGCATCCAAGTAGTCCAGCCTCCTATGGAGGTAATTGAAGATGATAATTTGTAGGGATTTTGCCCACCTTCCCTGAGATACTTCTTTTAGAAGTGGCAATGCCCCAGTGGACAACCCTTTACCTGTGTGGACATGAGAGCACTGACTGGACTCAGTGAGTTAAATATACAGATAGAATTTTTAAAAATTGTTTTTGTGTGTGGATATATGCTGCATAAGGCCAGTACCTATGGAGTCCAGAAGACGGTATCAGATGCCCCAGAACTGGAGTTACAGGTGGTTCTGAGCCACCCAACACAAGTGCTAGAAAACAAATTTAGGTCCTCTCGAAGTGCAGTACAGTGCTTTTAACCAATGAGCCACCTCTCAGCTCTCTATATATAAATTTTTGAAAGTGGGTGTGAAGTTGCAGATAGGAGGAAGTTGATGTGTGAATGTGATCAAGATAAACTGTATACATGTATGAAATTTTCAAATAATAAAATTGATAATCCCCAGTTCATGATAGAGTAACCAGGGTCAGGATAACTTGGTGATCAATATTCTGTATTCAGATCTGTAAAGATACAGTATCAGGCCAAGGGCTGTCACTTAAAGCAAGAGCAGTTGCTTTAAGTGCTGGATTCTGAGGCCTGCAACTGCAGTTTAAGATAGGGCCTGCCGGAGGCCCTGTGTGGAATCCCTACCTGACACAACCTCAACCACTGCACTTGCTGGACCATAGCCAGAGTGCCAGAAGAACAACACTGCAGCCTGGGCATGAATATGGAAGGAGCAGTTGTAGGTGAGACTCTCAGGTACTCAGGAACACTTGTTTCCAACCTAAAGTCTCGCCTCTGGGTCCTGTGGAAATGCTGCCAATGTGCCATACTTGGGGAGTGGACTGTTAGGTGAAAACTTGTTGACTTTAGCAAGCAGCACCAATGGAAGCTCCAAAGGGAAAACCACACCACTGAACTGTCAAGAAAAGTACAGGGAAACATACAGGGTTGCATATTTTACCTTGCCTGCAACCTACATTAGTCAGGTACAGTTTCATTGCTGGCCAGCAAAACCAGGCTCCTGCACAAGAGCAGCAGACATAGCACAACAATTAATATGGACACTGGCATGGTCTCCACCAGTTTGTCTTGGTCCCAAGTCCTGTGGGGGTGAGAACAGGAGTATAGCCTCAGCCAGATGCATACTATACATTGTATAAGAAGACAGGAACTCTCAGGGAGCCTGAGTCTTTCCTTCGCATGCTGTCTCTTGGTATACCTTATGTTTACCAGACTGACCAGACTGCTGTGGAGAGAAACAGTAACCATGTCTTCCTGCTCGTGTTGAGAAAGAGGATGAAATGGAACAAAGTATATGACACTGTGAAGATGCCCTAATTAGGCCCATTTCTTCAACTGCTACCCTCCAGCACCCTACTGAGTCTGAGTAGTAGACAACAAATTCCAGGATACCTTGGTGTTACTCAAAGGAGTCCTTAAAATTCACAGTAAATAAATAAAAAATACCAGTGACAGATGAATACCCTTCCTAACTAAGTGAGACCTTTTGTAAGGAATATTCACAAATTAAAAGACAGGACTATACCAGGCAGTAAAGGATTTCACCACAGATAGACATTTCTTTTCCATCTAATTTAGAGCAGCAGAAAATAAATAGTTGGGGTATAAGACCTGGAAGATAAAATTTAGTGAGAGGTGAAGAGCTGCTGGGAGGAACAAAACTTTAAAAATGTTGTGATGGCTATTCTTAGTAGTCAACTTGGCTACATCTGGGATTAACTAAAACCCAAGTGGATGGGTACATGTGTGAGGAATTTTTCTTAATTAAATCATTTGAAATGGGAATTCCCATCTTTAATCTGGACCTTCTGAAATGGGAAGATCCACCTCTAATCTGGGCCATACCTTCTGCTGGGTGGCTATATAAAGGATGTGGAAGAAGGAAGCTTTTGCTCTTTGCCTGCTAGGTGCATTCCTTCACTGGCTTATACTGAAGACCAGATGAGACATCCAAATGTATTTGCCCAAAATGGCAATTAGGAAGACTGGCAGGTATAATGTTGAATAGTGGTTAAGTGAAGAAGCAAGTTGCAAAAGACGACACAAGTAGGAAAGCTCCCTCAATTTCTTTACAGAAAAAAAAAAAAGATTGCTATACATTATTTATAGATACAAATATACAGCATAAAGTATAAATCATCAAGTAGGAAGGAGATGCACAAACTTCAGAACAGCAAACTAGCTCTGGAGAAGGAAGGAGAATGGGCCAGAGAATAGAAAAGAGTAACATTTTATTTCTTTAAAAATCAGAAGAAGCAAATACGACAAAATAGTTTGGGAGGAGTTCATACAAGGGATATATATTACTATTTTCTGTATATTTGAAATATTCTATAATGGTATAATAATCAAATAATTATTCACACCATAAAATTTATCAAGTGTTAATGTTATTTAAGTAACAGAAATGCATATGCATATGTGAAATGATGAGAAAAATAAGAATTAAAAATAAATTTTAAAAATTGCTGTTTGGCTTGAGGTTAAAAGTACACTTGTACCAGGGCTTTGACTCTCAGTCAATTTTAAGGTCCTTTCATGCTAAGTTTATCAAGGGCTGGTATCCTGTCTATGAGTGTTGTCAAAGCTAAATAATAAAACCCAAACGTGGTATTCTGAGTTTCAGTCTTGCTTCTGGAAAGCTTTTTTTTAATTTTTTTTTTTTTTTAAAGCGTATCAACTGTAGTGAAGTGACAACTATCCACACAAGTCTCACAGGAAGCTTCCAGAGTGCTGAGTGTAAGGAGCTCCCGATGCCCACACACTGCAGGAAGCCAAAGGTCTACTTCTCTGTCTTCTCTTTTACTCAGGCTTCAGGTCACAAGTCAAGAACCAATACTGGAAAGGTTATAAACAAAATTTTATTGTAAAACTGCTTTTAAAGGAAAAGAGTAATTTTCAAAGGGGCATCGCCATTCATGTGACTACTGTGTCAGAGGCAGACATAGGTAAAAGAGTGTTGTAAGGGTTTAAGAAGAGGTAGTAGAATTTTGCTATCTACACTTCACTCTGTTTCGGAACCTCAAGACTATAAGATAATAAATATTACACAGAAGAAAAAATAATCAGGAGACAGACAAACTGATGCTGCATCTGTAACCCACACATAGTTCTCACTCTAGACTGCAGTCCTGACCAATTTCATACTACTTCAATAACAGTCTGTTGACCAGTTGATGGTAAGCAGGAATTTTATTTGACAAGAGTTGCACCTTTCTAATCAAACATTTGCAACACAGATGATAAACTGACCTGTTAGGTATCCTAATGACTAGATTAGATATGAAATGGAAGACTGTAGTAAATGAGTCTAAGATCCAAACTTCCGTACTTGATACTTTGGATATAGTTAAAGGCAACGGTACTGAAGCCAATGGCAGTTTTTCACTTGTTTACATACTGCAGTCCATTAAGACTTAATTTCCCCAGACTTGGTGGACACTTTAATTCCAACACTTGGGAGGCAAAGGCAGGCAGATTACTGAGTCCCAGGCTAGTCCAGAGCTACACAGTGAGATGTTATCTCAAAACAGAAAAACTTAACTTTACTTACTACTAAATTCTTCATTTCTGGTAGTTTTAAGTAATTAGCTCACAAAATTTAAAGTCTCCTACAACATTTTTAAGTATTGGTTTTTCCACACGTCATTGCACTTTAGTAATACTTATTCCTTTCTTAATAGACAACCACCATTTTACTTCACAAGAATAATTTAAAAACTGCTTCAAATTCCCACTCTTTGGAGACTCACTGAATGGAGTAATAACTTCATCCAACAAATTTACAATTCAAATCTCATTAACATAGGAAATAATTGTTTCACAAGCTAAAGATTAATGTCATGGATATAATTTATGAATTTTGTAAGTCTCAACAGAGCTGCTTGGAGTTCAGTTCATTCTTCCATGTGAGGTTTCAGAGCAGGCTTCAAACAGCTTTGGATATGGATGTAAATAGTTTAGTGTCACTTTATCATCTATGAAATTCAGTAATTTTTACTTATTGTTTGTCATCACCAACAAACAAATCTTAGTTTTACCTATAAATTTAAATCAGTTCAGTTCACTTGCCTTACACTTGGACTGTTCTACAACACAGACCAATAAACTGGATGGTTTTATAAGTTATAATATAGTTTATGCTTTTACAAATTTCAGTTTTATAATTTAGGATATTTTTGAGAAGAGATATATTTATTTTTAAATATACAAAGAGATTAAGCCATTAATATAAATATGTTCTCTCAAGTATGTAATGTTGTAAAAAGAAAGTTTCTAAAGATTTACAAAGCAAATCTAAAGAGAGGGGAGCCTGACTTGAGGCTCACATAACAGAGATGGCATTTCTGTCATGCTCACTGGCTTCCTCACATCGGTACTTCAAGATGAAACCAAGTCCACTGCCTCTGGCTTGACTTACTGCAGGGAAAATTTCCAATGAAAAAACACCTCAGAAAAAGGTCTCACGACAGAGTGGACAAGTTGATTTGTTGCTAGATGTAAACCATTTGTACTGGAAAAGAAAAGGTTTTAAATGTTAAAATAAATTTTAAAGCTTTCAATTTCATAATCTGTAATGACAAAATGAAAAATAGAACATATTAAGAATTTTGCCTTCCATCTCCAAAATTAACAACTAAATGCTCTTTCTAGAGGCTATACTGTGATCCCTTGCCCCTGTATACTAAGGCTCATTCATAAAACTAAGGTAGAAGAAATATATATGAAGAAATGAACTCAACATCCTACAAGGAGCAAAAGGTTCTGATGCTGGGCGGCTGTGTCAAGTCTTGTAGTGTCCCATCCTGGACCATTAATTCACTAAATGCTAAGAGCCCGAAAGTATCCATTCCTTAAAGTGCTTTGATGCACCATCTCAGTAAATCACTAATAATCTTTTACTGATTTTTTTAAAGTCACTTCTTAATGTCTACTATAAGCATATATTATTTTCTTAAATTGTTTGCATAACAGGAATGTGCAGTGGTGAGGACATGAGGTCAGAGAGCAGTTCCTGTAGATTGGTTCTCTCCTACCTCTACATGGTTGCCAGTCTTAGGCAGCAAGTGTCTTTACCCACTGAACCAACTTACCAGCCCTCCACACCATCTTTCAAATAAATATCACACATATATACAGAGCACAAAAAAAAAAAAAAAAAAAGTAAGAAATATCTCTTTGCCTTACCAAGCAAGCAGAGTGGAACTTTTTCTTGCATGTTCTACAGGCTTTTTTGGGAAGAGAATAGTTGAAACCATGAATAACTGAGAAGCAGATCATACAATCTTCAACACCCTCAAATCGTTTGTCTACATTATTCTTCCATAATGCTAAGCCTTCCATAATACTTCCATTCTGTAGTAAAGAGGAAAGAGAGAGGAAAGAGAGTCACCGATACTGACAGCCTCCAGATGGTACTTTTATTCACTCCCACAAAATCAAAGCTGAATCTGGCTGATTGATTATATTATCTCCTAACTTCCCTAAATGTTACTATAAATTATCTCTGAATTTTTAGGAAAAAATACAATTTTTCTCATTAAAGATAGTTTTTCCAAGAAATAATTGGTTTTAAAGGCTTAAATAAGATTCAGGTAGTAGCACAGAAGGGGAGTTTGGAAGTGGGTTAACCAAAGCTAAGATGTACCAGAAACCCTTACAGAAACCCACACCTTATAAGCTAATTTAAATTTCTTTGGGCTTTTTAGTAATATCTAAGAATGTATATTATATTTCACATAATATATTTTGATCATATCTACCATTTGCTCCTTGATCTTCACTCAGATCTGGCTCTGCCTAACTATACCCAAACTTTGTATCCTCTTAAAAAAAAAATATATATATATATATATATATATATATATATATATATATATATATAATTTTAACATAATATTACCTATGTAGGAATGGCTGGTTAGCAAGGTCTCAGAGGCCCCCCAACAACAAAGGCTTCTACTGTTACCCCTGGCTGCCCACCAGAACTAGATAAGACACAACACACTTTTGTTGCAGAACATAGAGAAATCAAGGTAGAACTGCCCTGAGCACTTTCTCCCTGCGTTCAGTGTCAGAAGGTGCTATGTAGGCCGCTGGGGGAGAAGGCACATCAATTGTCTTCTCCGGCCCTGGGCTCTACTATAACACTGACTTTCCAGCAGGAGGCACCCCCTGGTGCCGCAGTGGCAAGACTGCTGTGAGGGAACCTGCAGCTTTTTCATGAGCCTGCTTCGCAAGAGGGTTCACACCTTCCATAGACCTGGTCAAAGCCCATGTCCACATTTTATTTTGCCAAATGACAAGCATGTTTTTAGCTTCCCTGTAAACATTTATGTTTCAAACCCGAAGATAAATGATGTACTTTCTCAAGTGGGCAGTGATACAGAGATTGATAGCTGGTCAAATGCCGAGACAATATGTGACAGTTGGCTGCTAAACCCTAAACAAGGCAACTGAATCAACCACCCAAAGCTTAGGAAGAGGGAGCAGAAAGATGTAAGCAGCAGAAGCTATGGAGGAATGCTGTCTGCTGGACAGGACATGGCTTCTGTACTCAAGAATTCACTGCAGCTATGGCACAGAGTCAGCCAACAAGATCAGTGCACAGTACGGCAGGCATGATGCCAACTGAGGGGAGTGGGGCTACTATGACATGAAAGAGATGACAGACAAAGGGCAATGAGTTGAGAGGGAGCTGGAGCGGGAAGCTGAGAGAGCCTATGCTCAAGATACAGTGTATATATGTAGGAAACTGGAAAAAAATAAGATATTCGTTAAAAAAGAAAATACCTTTAAAGTCTTCTGAACCAATACTTTAAGTGTTAGCTGTAGCTTCTCTAAGGAGTTAGTCATTTAGAACAGCTTTCCTAATTTTCAACTGATAGTGATGATATCATCTGACCTTGCAATTGATTCATAGTAATAGAATAGAATTTTGCTTTAAAATAATTTTTATTGTAAAATATATACTTTTTTGTTTATATACATACAAAGAAAACTAAAGATCTATAATTTGTTTAAAGATCAATTAAAAGTTGAAATGTAGGAATAAAGGTAACTGGAAAAACATTCATTAATCCAGTCTCTCCTAAGAGAGCCCCTTCATTTCTTTAATACCATGTGTTGTTCTACATCTGCAATGTGAATGCAATAAAGCCCATGTCTACCAAACAACAGAAAAGTAATTACTGAACTTTGAAAATTAAAGCAGAAACAGCAGCTTTAGGAACCCATTTGATGCATTTATCCAAGAATTTTTAGTTTCCACTTTAAGCAAAGAGACTTTGTGCCTAGCTGCTCTTTCCAATAGATCCTTTCTCTGGTCTGAAGGGCAAATGTGTAAGCAGAAACATACCTGGTGGGTGAGGTAAGTGCTTAACTGCAGCATCCAGTTGCGCCACTGCTGCACAGCCACCCCAATCCTTTTCCCACTTTCCACTGTTATGGAACCCAAGGGATAATTGGAAGGCAACTGTATTATAAGTTCAATCACTATGTCTTCAATGGTGTAAGTAGCCATCACTTCCCGAGTAGTAGCTCGCGCCTTAACCTACAACACAAGAAAGGTGTTTTTTTCTTTGCCAAGTAACTTCCTATTATTATTGAAAGTGAAAACACTTTGACAGATCAACTAACAGCTGAAGATTACAAAGGAAGATAAGGAGAGGAACATATCATTTATCGGGGACCAGGCATCACCTGGCATGTGGCAAAGCATGAGAGCACAAGCCTTTAATCCCAGCACTCTGAAGACAGAGGCAGGGGAGGCCTAGAGCCTACACAGTGAGTTTCTGGTGAGACAAGGCTGCAAAAAATAAGATTTTAGCATGCTTTAGAGTGACTTTATGACACTTGGCTATTCTTATAAGCTCTACTTTGTGCATAGGAAGTGCCAAACGGTAATTAGGTCTGAACACAGGAAAGCACTGTTGAACAGTCAAATGGCACTCCAAGTATGAAGTGTCTGCTGGGTGCTTACCATCTCTTCGTTGACAGAGGAATCAGAAAATAAGGTAAACCATTTTCTATAAATTAAGGGTTATAATTTGTGATGACATAAGTAATCAAAGCTATAACTGCTATTTTTTTCCAGAAGTCAAGACAATACTAACCGTCATGCCATTGAATAGCTGTGTACTTGTTTGTACAGAAGATATTTCTTGAAAAGAAAGAACATTGCTGACATACTTGCTGGTAAATCTATCTACAATATTGAAAACACGCTTCTCACTGCTGTTCCACCACAGCCTAACCATGGCAGGCAAGTCTTTTAAAGTCATATGATAGACTGAACATGCCAAGTGTGGAATATGGTATGGCAGAGTTGCTGTTTCTGAAGAAAAAAAAAATTCCAAGTTAGTGATGTGCACTTCTCACCTGGAATAGCAGACGAACAGTATATTTCTGAGAACAGTGTAGTGGCTCATAAAACAGGAAGACTGCAGTTGAAAGAGTGTTAGCACCTGCATGCACACTCAAACTGAACTGCAGCAATGCCATGCAGTAGCAGTGAAAATCCCACTAATACAGAAAAGTCTAGAAATACCCTTGGTTTCACACGAAAGACCACAAATGAAACGGGACAAGTGTTTTTAAAAGAGAAACATTTAAGTGTCCTTTGTGGTTTTTGTTGGTTGTTTGTTTTTTGATTATAAAAGTAAGTTGCCTCCTTTAATGTCCCCACAGCTCATTGAGTTGCTGAACTGGAAAAAATCATCCCAGGGTCTGGAGAGATGATGGCTCAGTGGTTAAGGACCCTTGTTGCTCTTGCAAAGGAACTAGATTCCCAGCACTCACATGACAGCTCACTATGTCTGTAATTCCAGTTCTAGGGAACTGACATCTACCCTCTTCTGGACCCTCAGGGCAGAAACATGATGCGGATACATGGAGGTGAAACACTCATAAAGATGAAATAAAATAAACCTAAAAAAAGCCAAACACCTAATCTTTACACCACGCACAGCATCTTCAGAGCAAGGATTTTTCAGAGTTCTTCTTCATGGGCACAGTTATATAACAATACAGTAAGGTGCTCTGCATTTCTGTCTCCTCACATTTCTAACTAAAATGTAAGTTTCCAGTGAAGAACATAAACTTCACTTACTTTTGTTTCATCAATCAAATAGAGATGGTAGGGTGTGGTGGCACATGCCTTAAATCCCAGAAGAGGTGGACAGATCTTTATGAGCTTGAAGCCATCCTGGTCTACACAGAGTTCCAGGCCAGCAAAGGCCAGAGAGTGACACCCTTTCTCAAAAAAGATTCATATAGAATATTAAGTTTCAAAAACTAATGAAATTCTGATCCCTAAGTTCCAGCTATCTGTCCTATTAGATAAATTTGGAAAATCTTGAATTTCCACATCCTCCTAGCTGAAACTCCCATCAAAGGTCATCCTTGATGTTTAGTACAACTTGGTCTGAGCAAAGTCTCTAAGAAGGATGCATACG
Organism: Psammomys obesus; assembly: GCF_907164565.1. NCBI lineage: Eukaryota > Metazoa > Chordata > Mammalia > Rodentia > Muridae > Psammomys > Psammomys obesus. The sequence goes on from NW_026592666.1 coordinate 5,178,952, forward strand.
TATAGCTCACTGACCTCTAATACTCAGCTGAAGCTCCTCAGTGAAGAATGTTTTGGGGTCCTTATTTGACACCTCAATAGCTGTCTCTCCATAAGTAGGGTTTTCTGGCATAAGTCTGAACAGATGATAGAGTAATTTATTCAGACTCTTTGTTTTCCGAAGGTACATTGAATACAGAGCACGAAGCTGGTGGGAAGCAAAAAATGGATTAGTAAACTCAACTAAATAAGGCAAAAGAACAAACTAGTAGATTATACAATGATATGATAAGATGTATTTCAACACTTGGAATTATACAGAAGAGGCCAATGTAATTCAGTGGCCAAGCATTAACATGTACCGAGGCAGTAGGCTCATATACAATACTGACAAAATCAGAGACAGAGAGAGAGTGACTGAGTGAGAGCTCCATTACAGGAGCGCTGCTATAAGCGATGTGAGCATATGTATTCCCAAATGTGCTACGTGCATGACATGGCACTGCACTTCTCCTCGTTATTAGATAGATACTTCTAGCATTACTCTCAGATCAGCTCCCCATCAATACAGTCACGTTGGTTTGCAGGCTTCATCTGAGCCAAGACTATCTAGTTGCCATTCCCCACAGATGACTAACTCATACTCTGCCACACATTCCTTCCACACCATAGTCTTAATCTTGCAAATTCCTGAGTAAAACTAATTTCATTTTCAAGGCTAACTTTATTCTACATCAAATATTATGCCATTCTTTTAGAACAGAACACACAAATGAGTAGCACAAAATGTTTTCACAATTGTTTCACCACCAATCAGGAAATTCTACATAAAAATATGGATTTCTAGTTCCTCTTAAAATTAGGAAAATCTGGCACCCTAGACCAGACAGAACTCTGGGTGATATTCATGCTTCATAACTACCTGTTTCTCAGTAACCAACCCTGCGATTTCACATCGTTTTTGTTTTGGTTTGGATTACTTTCTTTGTATCACACACCTCACAGCACAAGTCATAAGATCTGGAGCTGATTAGGACATACTGATAAAACACCCTTGCAATGGAGAAATCTAGAGACAGAACCTTTACCAAGTAGCCAAGTTTTACATCACCAACACACCAGACCTAAGACAGCAAGCCACCTGACTTCTCAGCAGAGGCAAGTACCTCTGCTGAGAATTAATCATGGTTCAGTCCAACACTGCATATGTGTGTGCTGGCACACCTATATTCCCAGCACTTGAGAGCTAGAGGCTCGTGGATCAGAAGTTCAAGGACATCACAGCCTACCTAGTGAATATGAGGCCAGCCTTGGCTACATGGAAGTGTCTCAAAACATAAAGGGCTAGAGAATTGGCTCAGTGGCTAAGAGTGTGCACTGCTCTTTTAGGTCCTCATCTCAGTTCCCAGCACCTCTGGCAGGCAGTTTTAACTGCCTGTAACTCTAGTTCTAGAGGTTCTGACTTCATAGGCATCTACCACATATATACATAATTAAAAATTAAGTAAATCTTTTTAAAATTAAAATGATAGAAATTGCATCTCTGTGGGTATGATTTTGTGTTGCTTATTATTAACGGTAGTGGGACATACCTATACCCGCAGCATTTGGAAAGATAAAGCAGAAATACTGCCACAAGTTGAAGACGAGCCTGGAGCTAGATAGGAAGTTCCAAGTCAGTCTGGTCTGCAGAGTGAGACATTTTAAAAAAGTTGGAGGGAAGCTGAAAAGATGGCTCATCAGGTAAGACCATGTGCTGCTCTTGTAGATGACTAGTCTTGATTCCTATGACCCATACTGGGCAGCTTACAACCACCTGTAACTGACTACAAAGGATCTGACATCCTATACCCTCTTCTGGCCACTCACAAGCTCATACCCAGACACTTACATACTTTTGTTGTTGTTTGTTTTTGTTTTGTTTTTCTAGACAGTGTGTCTCTGTGTATCAAGCCCCAGCTATCCTGGACTCACTTTGTAGGCCAGAATGACCTCAAACTTATAGATATCTGCTTGCCTCTGCCTCCCAAGTGCTGGTTTAAAGGCATGTGCCACCAGGGCCAGCTATGACACTTAAGTAAATATATATATATATATATATATATATATATATATATATATATATATATATATATATGCATACTTAAAAATGAAATAAACATCTTTAAAACATTGTATAGAAGTTCATGTATCAGGAGGGTTAATACTGTGAAAATGGCCACCCTACCAAAAGCAATCTGCAGATTCAACACAATCCCCCATCAAAATCTCAACACAATTATTCACAGAAATTGAAAACAATAATATTCTATTTCATATGGAAAAACAAACAAACAACTCAGGATAGTTAAAGCAATCCTGAATAATAAAAGAAGTGCTGAAGTATCACCATCCCAGATTTCATGTTGTATTAGAGAGCTATAGTAATGGTATTTGCATAAAAACAGGTATATCTATAAGTGGAATAGAATTGAAGATCCAGAAATCACTCCACATTCCTATAAAGGTCATGTCTCAAAACTCACAAAGAGTTTTGTTGCAGTTCTGAAGAAATAAAAGCTAAAATTATACATGATAGCACACCATATAATGCTAGAGCTGGGGAGGCTGAGGCAACAGATTTGAGTTCAAGTCCAAGCTGGATTATATAACAAGATTCTATCTAAAAAATGAAAGAAGGTAAGAGAGTGTGATATAGGCAGAGGGGCAGGAAAAGGAGGGGAGAGAGACTGAGATCTTTCTTCTGAAATATGAAATAACAGAGACATCTAGTGGCCACTGTAGTAACTGGATATTATTAGGTTATTTTTGCTGGATTAAAGTTTTGACAGGGAGGAAACAGAGCTCATGATTGGGTAGTCCTTCAAAGACCGTCCTCAGAACACTAGTTTTGAGTGATACAGCAACTGAATCTCTGTGGCAAGATCATGACTTCCATAAAAAAGCAACCCCCCAATTCCAAATCTCTAAAATCACTGTTAGAACAAAAGTCAGACCATAAAAGATATTTCTTTGAACTAGAGAAATTAGCTGTTTACATCCTGTAAGGTTGAATGTCCCAGACCCATTTCCAAGATTCACTCTGGGGGAAAGAAGCATGCATTTGGAAAAATAAGTAATCTCGGCAGCAGGTGTATGAACCTGGCTTGACAGGTTTAGACTGAAATGTAGAGCATCCCTGTTCTGAGTCAAAAAGATAGGAAGGAGAGAGCTTTGAGAAACACATTGCAACAGAGTCATCCAAAGGGGTCACATGTAGTTATTCCATCGCACTCTCACCATCAACCATTCCTAAAGTCCTGCATTTATTTACCTGAGATGAAGCAGCTTTGAAGAAAGTAAGTATTAACTTCCAAGTAAGGAGGTATCCCAGAACATAGCAGAAATCCTCGCTCAGTGGCTTAATGGTAACTATCTGCCCCACAGGAACACAGCCCAGGACATTCTCCAGCAGGTCCTCCTGAGTGCTGAGGAGAGACATCAGTGCTGCCGGCGGTGACCTGAGAAGCAACACAGTACCATGTACTTGTCTCTCAACAAACTTAAACGTACTTAACAACTTCAAGCTTTAAAAAAGAAAATCTTCCCTTATTTAAAAAAAAAAGTTTCTATGCTAAAAAATAGATACTAGATGTCAACACCCAAACACAGTTGCAGAAAATACCTATTCCAACCTCTGATTTATAGTTCAGAAAACAAGTCCCATGGCCAGAGAACAAATGGCTAATTTTGTAAAAGTATTAGGCTTCCATGTTGTACTGAGCCCTTTACAGTGAGACACTGAGCCCCGCCTTACTTTGCATTTCCAGTTCCTACTGTCAACTTACTTAGCAGTTAAAACATCTCAAAAAGGTCATCATAATTTATCCAAAGGATAAACTTTTCATCGGAGTATTTCTCTTTTGAAAAGCTTGATGTGCACATGAACTCAGTAGAGTTACCTTTCTCTACTGGATCACTTAACTCAGTACTGTTTTCATGTGAAATTAGGAGCCCTAAAAAGTAAAATCCTCACTGGCCTTTCAAACTTGTCCACAGTACTCTAACCTGGTTCTTTGGTTTGTTTTTGTGTATTTTCCCCTGCTGGCATCCTGCTGCTAGCTCATAAACGTAGGCTTTCTCTAAGCTTCCACTCTCTTCCTGGTCTATAACAATTGTCATGAATACCTTACAAACACCATCTGAAATTGCATTCCATACTGCCATCCAAAACTGTTATGTCACTTCTGGAATGGTTCCACCTCAGCTTGCTTCTTTCTGCAACATATGCTTTACCTCATGTAAGAATCAGCTGGTGGCATACTATGTGCTAGCAAATGATGTCCTAAATCCTTAATGATTCCATCTTCACAGACTATATGTGATGTGTATGTGTTTGCCTAGATACACATGCACAGGCCAGAAGAGGACACTGGGTTTCTTCCTCTATCACTTTCCAACCTCTTCCCTTCAGACAAGGTCTTCTCACAGAGTCTAACATTCACTCTGGCAGGCAGCAAGCTCTGGGGACTTGCCTGCCTCTGGGCACCCTGCTCCCAGTCCTGGGATAACAGGTACATCTAGCCATGCCCAGCACTTATGTAGGTACTGAGGATTCCTAGCCCAATACTATTTTTAAGGCCATCTCTTATCCTGCTCCTTAACTACTATTCTAGCTTCACCTCCCCTGCTTTATACACAATAATTCATTTCAACTCTCACTGAACCAATGAGAATTACTTGTGGGTTTGTGGTGATCCCAATCACTCTGCATGATATGAAAAGTAGGACAGGGGACAGAAATTCTGTCATAGAGCTTGCTGAATAATTCACATCTCCCCTGTATATCCTGAACTGTCATGGCTCAGTGTCTTTGCCCATTGTTTCTTCTGTGTCCTACTGCAATGTCTATCCTTTTTCTTAGCACCTGTCACATGTACATCCTGTTACAAAGAGCTGCATCCATTACTTTATAAGTTCCTTAGCAAAATCAATGTGCTTACTATATATTGTTCTTGCCCCTCAACACCTATATTTTGTGTACAAATAGGGCTCTATAGATACCTGAAGTATCTACTATCTACACAACTATCTTCACTATCTACACAACTACCACATGGCCGAAGTTTTGATGAACAGCAGCACACTGAACTGAACTGATTCAGAAATAAATAGATAGACAGACAGACAGACAGACAGATAGATAGAGGGTAGGGGAGATGGCTCAGCAGTTAAGAGCACTGAGGTTTGATAGCCAGCACCCACGTAGCATCTCACTGTCATCTGTAACTCCAGTACCAAGGACTTTGATGCACTCTTCTGGCCTCCACAGACACCAGGAAACACATGTGGTGCACTGATATACATAAAGACAAAACACCCATATACATAATTTTTAAAATAAAGAGAAAAAATCTTTAACATCAACTTTAGGTTTCATTTGCCTTATAGAACTTCCAAAGGGTATGCATGCAAATTAGTACAAATTCTAGAGTCAGAGTCTGCATTTCAGTTTCCTAACATCAGGAGGCAAAAGATAAGAATCTATAAATTGAATTATGATGGAAAATGGAACTGGGATGACTCAGTGTGTGAAGCACTTCCTGCAAAAGTTTAGGAACCTGACTCTGGATCCCCTGAACTCATGTAAAGCTGGATGCGGTAGCAGAGCTCTTCAATCCCAGTCCTCAGAGAGCAAGATGGGAGGCAGAGGCAGGAGAATCCCCAGTGGCTGGTGGGCCAGCTAGCAGGGCAAATTGCAACAGCAAACAAGAGACTACCACAGACAAGATGGAAAGCATAACCCCCCACACACACATACACCCCAGGGTACACACTCACACATGCAAACATACACTCAACCTTACAAGGCTGGTTCTTCCTCTTCGTCTCCATATGACTTCAGATTATCCTGATCATACTGTGGTAATTCAGGCATCAGTCTGAAAAGCAGAGCATCACTTTTCAATACTGAAATTGTCTAATGTTAACTTATGCTTAAGGCCAACAGGACATACTTTGTGTTGAGTATATCTTTTAATAATTCTTTATTCTTTTCCAAAATAACTACTTATGGCCAAGATTATCTAAATACTGGAAAGAATTACACTGGGACAGAAGTGACAAGGTCAAAACCTTGTCCTCCCCATTACTAGAATATATAATCCAGTCTCATTTCTCATTTAATTTTTTTAAAGATTAAAAATCCATGTGAAGGCTGGAAAGATGGCTAAATGAACTTAAAAAATATACAGCATGTTTCAGAGACTAAAGTATTCATCCAACTGAAGATGTCTTACTTGTATAGCATGTGATAAGCAGCAATCTGCACAGGTCTGGCTCTGAAGAGCAGCAGTGGGGTCAAAGTATTTAGCAAAGTCTGCAGGTGCTCTGGCAAGTTTGTTTTCTGGCTGGAAATCAATCTCACAGGGAGCTTGTGACTCAGCAGCTGGTCCTTCGAGATGTACGTTAGCGTTTCACACATGGGTTTCAGCATTGCATTCTGAAAGGAGGTTTCAGACAGGTCTTTGTTTTCTCCTGATATAAAATGAAACACATACAACTCATAAGAAAGAAACTGAGTGCCTTGATCAAATATATTAAGAAAACCAAATGAAAACTAGATACAATTATTACAAAAGTCCTGACTAGAAACAAACTGCTTTTCCATTACCCTCAACTGTTATAATGGGCTCTACCACACACTTTTAAAAGAAAAGTCATTCTCTAGAGGGATTCTAGCCATGTACTCTGCTGAATTACTGAATCTTAACTTGCAATAGTTTCTTGATACCAAGCCATCTTTCACTCCATCTGTACCATGAAGCAGCAGCATAGAGACTGTCTCTAAGAAACGAAGCTTATTTTAAAATTTTCAACAGTTGTTTTCAATAATTATCATTATGCCCCTTTGCACTTACCTATAGCAGTTACCAAAAGAGGCAATAGCAAACTGTGGATGCCTTTAGAAAAAAACTCTTTCCACTCACTGAGCAGATTTACAGGAAGATTGCCAATGGTATCTGGAGTTACTGAATCAAAAAAGGCACTGAGATCACAGGCCAGGTCAAAGCTGACACAGGCGAAGAGTTGCACAAGTGGAACAGAGTACAAGGCCTGGTTCTCACTGGTTGTCTAAGAAAACAATAGAAATGAAATAGGTAACCAGGCTGCTACCAGAATACCACAAACAATGCAGGATGAAGCATTTGTTCATCACTTTGAATCAGAGGAAGAGAAGACAGAGGAGGAGGAGAGTGAGGAAGAAGAGAAAAAGGAGAAGGTTGTTGAAGTACATAGTTCAGGAGAAATTCATGTATGTTTACATCAAACAGCTTTCAAAAGTTAATACCAGGAAACTAACAATTATCAATGAACAATTTATTCTAAAATGAACCTTTTAAATTTGTAAAGTCAGAAGAAAATGCTTGCTTTTTCCAAGTACAATACATTAAGTACTCATTCTTTGGAGCTTTACAAGTTGAACATTAAGTTATCTTAAAATAAAAAACTCTAGGATGAGATGGGAGCTGAAATCTAACTCACCGAGTGGTAACTTGGTAAAGCAGACTCTCACCACATCTGCCCTGACTGATCTGCGTTCACAGACCTCAGAAGTTACTATTTCTATAGTTGCTTTGATTCGTGAAAAGAGCACTAATTCTACACTCAATGTGTTTACCTTTCATAAATTACTTAAGTAATACTGCACAGCATACTTTAGCAATAATTATACCCCAACAGACAAAACACAAAATAAAAAGATCCCAAAACCTTGCCATGTGAAATCTAACCTAAAAAGACTGTGTTGCAAATACTGAATTAAAACAAGTTAATGGAAGATTTAAATGCAGATCTGACACCTGGACTCATGAAATTGCTATCCTTTTTCTGGTCTATCCAGCACTAACAGGAACAGCTACAATGTATTTTAAATGGTTTTTTGACAAAGAAACTAATTAAACTCATGATTTAAAGACAGGGTAGAAAGCAAAGATATACAGGAGTGGGCAAAGACCACACAGAGCTGATGACACATAGCTACTTTACCTCCAGCCAAGACAGCATGGAACACATGACAAAGTCCCATTCACTCTCCGCTAGAGGGTACGAGCAGTGCTTCAGAAACAAGGAGAGGAATCGCATGATTTCTATGTTCACTCCCAGAACCTCAGGACTTGCTTCTGATAAATTACTGTGATACAGACAAAGACAGTCAACTAAAGAATATTCCATTTTACAACAGGTATGCATAAGTGATGCCTTAAATATCTACTAAAATTTTGTTAATAAAAAAAAATTGTAAGGATAAAATACTGAATTGGGGTCTACATTTTACATGGGGAAAATAAAGTATTACCTACCAACTGAAAAGAAAAATATCTTCATGCTGTTTCTTCCAGCTTATTATAATTTTTAATATACCATGCAACAGCTGTTTGTCATCTACACTTCTGGTTTGAAGACAAGAATTAAAAATGGCAAGATGTCCAAAAGCTCCTAAAGTAAAAGTCAGAGTGAAAAGAAAAATAAATTTTAAACAGCTCCTATAAAGCAAGTCAACTCTGGAAAGCTAAAAAGGTAACACACAAGTTACCTTTTTAGAAGCTTTTCTTCCAAAAGAAAAGCTTGAGCCTGTGTCCCTACAATCTCAGCCCACGAGAGGTAGAGATAGGAGAATGCTGCCATCCAGACAAGTCTGGGCTATACACAAGACTTTGTCTATGTATAAATTAACAACAATAAGCAAATCTATTTAAAAGGTATTATACTAAAGAGTCAAGAAACGAGCTTCTCAACCCTATAGGCACAGGGGTGTCTCCATGCTCACCCAGCATATAGTCTAGAATAGGGGATTAGAAGGGAAGGAGATAGGAAATGCATGGTATTGGACTTTAGAGTAGCCTGTTCTATTTCTGTATATAGGAAGGAGCCTTTTCTACTCACCTTTCAAAAACAATAACAAAAATGCACAGCTATGGAGGGTGAAGTTAAATAAAGTAGAAAATAGAACATATAGAATTGTAGAATTCTGTAATTAAAATATTTACTCAAAAAACATAAAAGCTTTCTGGTAAGCTTTTATACTATAAGATGTTCAAACCTTCTAAAGTAAAATTTCTAAAGAAAATTTTAAAGCATTTTAAATTCTACTACTATAAAACACAAAGTCTGCTCTGAAAGCCATGATCTTCCTTGAGCAGTTCCAAATTAATACATTTAAAATGCCTATAGAAGTTACATCACTCAGCAATTTAACTTCATTCCTATGGGACCCTATCATTTCAAAACCCATCTTCTGATCATGCAGCATCTCTAGTTAAATGTCAGCTCAACTGAACTATCTGCACTTACTCTGCAGGCCAGGAATGTTCTTTCCAATATGCACTAATGTTCAAACATGTACCTCAACACGTTACTTGGGAAGCAGAGGGAACGCTCCTTTCTGCCACTTCCACAGCAGCATACTGTGCTCTGCTACACTCAGTTCCAACAGGATGGAACGTGACTTCTCTCTGTCTTCTCTACAATAGGAACTGCATGGATATGCTTATTAAATCAAGAAACACATGAACACACTGCAGAGTTCAAAAAACTTTCAAATTCTACAAAAACTATTCTTTTACCTTTAGATGTGCAATCATTGGTTGACTATGGTGAAAGGAGACATGGCTTTAAAAAGCTACTTGGGTGGAAGGTGGAAGATGTAACTGTTTAGTGGTAGAGTGCTTATCTGGAATGCAGAAGACCCTAGATACACAGGACCACATGATAAAGCCACAGATGGAGACAAATGACTATAAGGCACTTCTGAATATAAACTTTCTCTCAAGGCTTTAGCACTTCTGTTCAAAAGAGGTAATGGTCACTCTTCCATCTTAGCAATTACCAACTCGACAAGTAACAAAACTACGAGGTAGAAACAAATGAACTCAAGTAGACTTTGCCACTTGTACCTTTTTTTTTTTCACATATTAAGAAATCCTTCTTTAATCTTAAGAAATTATTAAAATGTAGAATGTTACCCAGCAACTAACCATTAATACTGCAAAGGTCTTCTTTAGTCCAGCCCAAAAAAGCAGGTATACATTGAGCACTAAATTCTTTCTTTTCTTCTTTAGACAAAAATGGACAGAGACTTTGAATGGTATGCAAATTACCTTCTGTTAGAGGGAAGAAACTGTTTAGAGAGAAAATATTACTTACAGTTATTCTATGTGTATAGCTATCTTGCAAAATTCTGTCATTCAGACTATTCAGAAGTCTAATGTACAAATACTTGTCCCAAAAAAGAAACCATGAGACTGATGATTGCCAATTCCAATTTTTTTTAAATTTTGTTGCTTTTTATCTTTTCTGCTTATTTCTCATTTTTGAAGTGAACATTTATAACTTTTCTAGGGTACGGTGATTTTTTTTTCATCTTTTATTGTTATTATACCAGTGGGCTGGACTGCACACAGCCTAGTAGTGGAGTATGTTTGCACAGCATTTACAAAGTCCTGGTATCAATGTCTAACATCAAGAAAAATAAACCAATAAAAACCCCAAGTTTTCTATGCAGAATGGTACCAATCAGTAAAACAGGACATACATCTCATTAAGGCTTATTTTTGTTATTTTTATTCTTTTCTTACTTCCCATAAGTAAATAAAGTTACCTCAAATAAAATTTCTTAATTTTTTAAAGATTTAAAAAACTGAAATTCAGTTACGATTCTATAGTGCCAGAAAACACATAGTATTCCAGGTAAGTCAGTAAATGCAAGTGCAATCTGAAAGTGGAGCGTGCCTGCATAGCCACCCCAATCTGCTCATCTTGTACATTACTGCATTCTGGTGTGCACTTTCAGACAATGTCATTTATTTAAGAAAAGACAAGGGGGCTGGAGAGATGCCTCAGAGGTTAAGAGTACTGGCTGTTCTTCCAGAGGTTCTGAGTTCAATTCCCAGCAACCACATGAGACCTGGTATCCTAGTCTAGGCATACATACAGACAGAACACTGTATATAATTAATCTGAAAGAAAGGAAGGAGGGAAGAAAGAAAGAAAGAAAGAAAGAAAGAAAGAAAGACAGACAGACAGACAAGGGGCTGGAGACAGTTCGGTGGTTAAGAGCACTTATTGCTCATACAAAATACCCCAATTCAGTTCCCAGCACCCACATGGCTGTTACAATCACCTGTAACTCTAGTTCCAAGGAATTTAAACGCCCTCTTCTGGAATCCATGGGCACCAGGCATACACATGGTACACATATAATCCATGTAGGCAAACACATAAAATCAAAACTAGGGAAAAAAGTAGAGGTTGTGAGACCAGGAGACCAAGAAAGGTGCTATTTAAAAAAAAAAAGAAAAAAAAAATTTTCCCACTTCCATACAACAAATAAGGTGGTATGTTGAGAACAGAAAGTATTCCTATTAGAAGATTTAATTTAAATTTATATTTACTAGTGTTTTGCCCAAATTTCTTTGTGTACCAATTGCATGCCTGCTGCCTTCAGAGATCAGAAGTTCTGTCTGATCCTCTGGAACTGGAGTTACAGATGACTGTTGGTAACCATGTTGGTGCTGGGATGCTGGGAACTGAACCCAGGTTCTCTGCAAAAGCAACAAGTACTCTTAACTACTAAGTCATCTCTCTGACTCCCTAACCAAAAGATTTTTGAGGAAATTGGGTTTATAAAATGTTCTTTTTCTGAAAGAGTATAAATGTTCATGAAGCATTAAGTTAGAAATGCTTCATTAAAAAAAAAAAAAAAATCTGTTAATTCTAGCACTCAAGCAGCAGAGGCAAGCCAGCCAGGTTTACAAAATGATGCATTTCAGGTGAAGCAGGGCTGCACAGTGAGACCCCATCTCAAAAACCAACAAATGTGACTCCAATCAAACCCCGTTCAAATCTATCAGACTTTAGTTCACCTTTCCTTTCATTCAATTCCCTCACTGCCCAAACCTTGATTTTCTTGATTCACAACAGTGTTCACTAATCACACATGGCTAATGTAACTAATTATAATAATAAATTGAAAAGTGGAAAGCATATTAATTAAGAATACCTTTCTTTTCTTTTATAATATGGTTTTACTTCATCAGATGAAATACTTCGGGAAAGGATCAACCTAGCAATAATAAGAGACCAAAGTGTGCCATTTTTTCTAGATCTAAAAAAAAAAAAAAAAAAAGAGGTAAAACATAGATATAAATACATAGATAGATAGATAGATAGATAGATAGATAGATAGATAGATAGATAGAGGTATGGATCAATAATTCTGACAATTGTTAAGATTTTAAAACATTGTTATCAGGATTCCATCTACAGAATTAAATAAATTTGGATCACTAAGTAATCCAAAACTTTGAACCTAACTGCCACTAATTACCCAAAGGTAGTTCTTCTCAACTGGAACTGAGCTCTCATTCCCAGGCAAAATCAAAGTACCTCAAGATCCAATAGGAGAGATGACCTTAAACATCTGACTTGAAGACCAGAAGGCACAGAAGGGAAAGGGCTCTCTCCCGGAAAAAAACTGAGTCTCAGTGAAGGGAGACTATTAGGAACTCAGGTTTTGCATTGGTGGTTCAGTGGTAGAATTTTCTATTAGGAACTCAGAGGGAAGCTGTACTTGGGGTTGGCTTTCTTTTCCCTTTCCTTCTCCTTCCCTTTTTCCTTTTTCCCTTCCCCTTCCGCTCCCCCTCCCCCCTCCCATACAGAAATATGGGTGCTGGGATTAAACACCTGCATCACGATGCCCATCAAGCTGTGTCAGTGTGGACCAGTGATACAGAGGAAGTCTAGGACCCTCATACTCTAATACTGGTAAACTAAAAAAGAAAAATGTCATTCAAAAAGTTAAACATCTAACTACTGTAATGCTACAAGGACTATTCTCATGATCCATTTTCCTCATCTGAGAAGGATGAATTCATAGCCACAACATTAAGATACATCTAAGTTACAGGTACAGTTAAAGTACAGGTTGAATTTAGAAGCAATGGGAAAATCAGTCACATGTAACGAATTAAAACAATGTCTACAGGCTTCTAATTCTTTCATCTTCTGCCTCCTGAATGTATTTACGGATTAAATAAAAGGCAAAATTCAAACACCTCCTCTAGAAGATTAAAATCTATAAAGTGCTTACTATTTGTGGTAGTTTGAACAGAAATGTTCCCAATAGACTTATGTGTTTGAATGTTTGCCCCATAGGGAGTGCCACTTTTAAGAGGTCTGGTTTTGTTGGAGGACGTATCTCACTGTGGGGGTAGGCTTTGAAGTCTCCTATGCTCAAGCTACACCCAGTATGATACACAGTCTCCCTCTACTGCCTTTGGATCAAGATGTAGAATTTTGGGCTCCTCCAGTACCATGTTTGTCTGCACATTGCCATGCTTCCTGCCATGATGATAAAGGAATAAACCTCTGAAACCGAGAGCCAGGCCCAATTAAATGTTTTCTTTTATAAGAGTTGTCTTGGTCATGATGTCTTTTCACAGCAATAAAACCCAAACTAAAACACTATTAAAAGGGATTTAAATCAACACTCTGATTGAAACAAAAGCACAAAATGGGCTTACATCTTAAAGATGGGAAAGCCATAACACAAATAATTACTTTAAAAACAACTGAAAGGTAGTCTTACCTGTTAAATAACAGCTCCAAAAGGCTATCTGTATTACAAAATACGGATAAGTTGCCATAAGTTATATTCATTTTTTGAAGCATTTCACAAAATCCAGTTAGAAAAGATGGTGGATTGTCAAGTTCTTCACACCACTGCAATGAATACAGCAGCTCTGCAACTAAGAGAATGGAGAAAGCCAGTTATCAAAGGCACACTGTACAGTACCCAATGCTGACTGTACTGTCATGTGCTATCGAAGCTTGTGGAAAACTGAGTCTGGGGCTCTTCCTTGTCTCTTCCAAAACTCCTTGTCATAAGACAAGCTGGCTTCCTAATTCTGTAACAAGAAGAAAGTCAGAAAGCATTTGAGGGCACTGAAAACATGGTGGTGAGGACAGGGATAAAGCTATTATTTCCACCTAGCAAACAATGCTTATCCCACAATCTAAGAACACCTGCAATGGAAAAAGGTTTCATCCATGAAAGTGAAAGCAGCTCACCCATGAAGAGGGCCAAGACTCTACACCTGTGTCTCTCCTTTCGTTGGTATCTGCTGGACGACATTAAGTGCCTGCTATGATGATGTTATTTGATGGTATTCATTTTTTTATACGTAAGCTTAACTGCAGCCGACACTGTTCTGACCAAGGCTCAAAAGGAACTCTTACTTTTGCCTCAGTTGGTTTCCCCCGTTGATTTCTGTTAGATATCTGTAAGCTTAACTTGAAGATGTTACCTTTTGTTTACGCTCTTAACTGAGCTGCTCCAGTCATCTGTGCTAGATGCTGTGACTGTTCTATCAGGTACTTGTTATTTCTCCTTTCACTTTTGCTTCTTTCACTTTCACTTAATAAATTTGCTTGCTCAAAACCTAAAGCACAGCCATCATAGCATAGAGAACACATGGTGACTGGCCATTGAAACACTTTCACCCTGTACCCATTTTCTAACAACTGTGCTCACTCATATAAAAATAGCTGTCAGCTGGTTTTCAAATTGCTTTGAGATTTGAGCGGATAATTAGAGTAACAATAGCTGCCAGCATAAAACAGTACACCTTTGTTGGGTACAGTGGCATGTACCTATAGTTCCAGGCACTAGAGAAGCTAAGGTGGGAAAAATCAGGGATCAATATGGTACCTAAGTGAGACCCCACTGCAAAACAAATACCACTCAAAACAAACAAACAAACAAACAAACAAAAAACCCACTCCTCTTCCAAAGAGAGCCCTAATTTACTAGATATTGGAAACAGCTAGCAGCCAGGAGTGAGCCAGGCGTGGTGGTGCATGCCTTTAATCCCAGCACTCAGGAAGAGGTAGGCAGATCTCAGTGAGTTCAAGGTGTACTTGGTATACAAAAAAGGTAAGCACTCAGCACTTAAGAGCACTTGTCAAGTTTTTTCCCAACACCCATACCAGATAGCTCACAGCCATCTATAGTTCTAACTCCAACAGATTAAACACCTTTGGCCAGAGGGCAGGTGCATTCTCATATACATATGCACATACATACACATAATTAAAAATACAAATGAGGGGCTGGAGAGATGGCTCAGAGGTTAAGAGCACTACCTGTTCTTCCAAAGGTCCTGAGTTCAATTCCCAGCAACCACATAGTGGCTCACAACCATCTATAATGAGAGCTGATACCCTCTTTCTGGTGTGCAGGCAGAACACTGTATACATGACAAATAAATAAATCTTTAAAAAAATACAAATGAATCTTAAAAAACAAAAACAGGAAAAAACAAAACAAAACAAGAGATTCTAACCTAAGACAGTAGCTTCATGCCAATTAGGCAAACACATGATCCAATGTAAACTACATAAGTAAACATGGAGAGGTAGCACTTGCCTTTAATCTCAGTACCTAGGCTAGCAGGAAAATGTCTGTGGGGCCATCAGGGCTAAATAGTAAGCCCCTGTCCCAAAACAACAAACCAAAAAGTAACCATATGCCTCAGTAGGACACTGCTCTGTATTCAACTCTCTCAGGGCTTTTAGAATAAAAGGACCAAGAGTCTAAAGCAAAACTTCCCAATCACAGATTTTTAGCACAGCAAAAGCCAAAGTTCTTATAAAATCATGTGTGGGTCATGAAGTCAGGAGCCTTGAAACCTGGTCCTCCAATAACAAACACTCTTAAGTTAGCAAAAACAATTACCGTATTTAACTGAGAGCTGACAACACTAGCCCAGCAATTTGGAAAACAGAGTTTGCATCCAGCCTGGTCTACAAAGCAAGTTCTAGACCAGTTAGGGCTATACACTGAAGACACCATCTCAAAAAATTTCTATCAGTCATTTGAGAAAGATGACAATGATTAAACGTCTCCATACTTGGTAAGCTATGGCAGGCTGAGAGTTTATCAAAAAAAAAAAAAAAAAAGGAAGGAAGGTGCTAGAGAGATGGCTCACTGGTTAAAAGCCAGAAGACCTGAGTTCAGTTCCCAGCAGCCATATTGACCTACTCAAATCTGCCTGCACCACTAGCTTCTACGGTGATCTGAGATGGTCTTCTGGCTTCCAGGAGTGGCC
This sequence comes from Psammomys obesus, assembly GCF_907164565.1. Classification (NCBI taxonomy): domain Eukaryota; kingdom Metazoa; phylum Chordata; class Mammalia; order Rodentia; family Muridae; genus Psammomys; species Psammomys obesus. The sequence goes on from NW_026592666.1 coordinate 5,195,078, forward strand.
CCATGTATAAAAACATAAAGTAATACAACAGCTTAAAACTGGCAAACCAACAAGAACAAACCATCACCTTCTACTTTTCTGTTTGGACAGAAAAGTAGAATGTAAATGTAAATAAAGAGCAATGTAAATAAAGTGCAGCACTCAATAGCCAAATGAAGTTTCATCTTTCTTCCATAGAACATGTATTCTCTTATATGTATGCAAATTTTCCATTTGAATACTACTGTGTGCAGGACATACCTACAGTTTTACAAATGGGGAATTTTGTTGGGATTCTAAATCTTCTTGAGCTTCAACATTTGAGTGTCTACCTGTCAATAAAATAATTAGAGCCATAAAGGTAAGTATGTTCAAAATCCAAAAGAAATTTCAGGATCCTGATAAGCATGGAGCATTACACCAACTGTCTTCAGGGCATGTGACACAGAATCTCCTTATGCTAATGTTATGCCAGCTTAAATAAAATAACTGAATTATGCTAAATTATGCTGAATAAGTAATAAGATTATAGCATGTCTAAATCAAATAACTTTCATTTAAACACACACACACACATATAGTCTATTTAAATCTTCATAGACTTACTTATTTTCTCGAGGACATTGTTTTCTAGGACTAGTTTCTTTTTCTGTACAGTTAAGATCATTTTGCTCAATAATGATGAAGTACACAAATGGCTGGGAAGAATCTTTGTGTCTTGTTCTTTAAAATCAGTCTTGAAGCATTCATAATTTAAACTCAACCTTCCCTCTAAAAGAGGTCTGTGTAACCACTGCAAACAGAACACACTAAATTATATGCAAGTTCATTGCTATCTAAATTGCTTATTATCGATTTCTAATTTTTGTTCACTATATTACCCAGTTTCTTTTATTCAAATGAGGCTATGAGAATATGTAGCTTATGTGAAAGCACAGTAGCCCAGAAGCTTGGTTTGTATCAGAGCAGTCACCACAATGCACAGTTCTTTAAGATACCCAAAGACAGAAGCAGACCTTATTCCTCTTTACATGAGGCTGACACCAGTGTCAAATGGTATATCTGCATTAATAACAACTGTTATTAATGTTCAAAGACATAAGAGCAATGCAAGAAACACTGTTAATTTTTTTTTCGACTCCAGGGTAAACAGACTGAAACTGAATGCAACAAACTTCAGAATGAGACGTGTACTTCAGCATTAGACTCACCTGAATAGGAAGAGACTGCCTCATCCTGTCCCATTCACTGTCACTGGGCATTACACTTCCAATGTAACCTCCAAGAAGAGAAGGATCCTTGCTCTCTACAAGAGTGCTCAGCAAATCACCAACAGCAGACAAGAGGACCTGAAGGCTAAAAACAATGCAAAGAATGGCTATAGTTATAGTACAACCAGGCTCAACAATCTAGTACATCCAATTATAGAAATACCATACCTGAGCACAAGAACACAGAAAAGAGAAAGTGATCTTTCCTACCCCTCACCACAACTAAGTAAGATGTGCAGACTCAAAAGTGGGGGTTTAATTTCACATTTATAATCTGAAACTGAGTGATGCTTCTATCTCTGATGTAGCAGATGACCATTTTCAGATGTGAAGTGTCTGAAACACAACTTCCTAATGGTAAGAAGATGAGTATTTGAACCAAGCCCAAAGACACTGTATGCATTGTTTTTAACCTCACTATATGGACAGCTACATAAAATGTTCTTGTAATCCCATATCTTACAAATGAACAACCAAGGACAATTAGTATTATGGTGGCCATTAAAGATCACAGTTAACATTCCAAAATCTATAAAATGCCACAACCATGTTACTAACTACAGATAGTTTAACAGTTAAATAATCGTTCAACTGACAATTTAAATGAATAATGTTACGACAATATGTTTTCTGAAAAATCTGGGTGGCCTAGTTTTATAAGACTCTTACACAGATTGGAACTCACACTTATCCATGACCTTTTTTTTTTTTTTAAGGCTGGCTTTCACTATGTAGTCCAGAATGGCCTCAGCTTATGATGCTTCTGAGTGCTAGGAACACGGACATGCACTATTACAGCCAGAATGAGATCTTACACAAGGGACACTGTGCAACTGTACACAAAAGGTTACCTTGTATTATCCAAAGCTGAAGACTGAACCTGGTCCTTCAGCCACAGAACAGACAAACGTAGGAAGGTGCTCTCATAGGTACTTGCAGTTTGATGGACCAATAAATTTATGGCAGAGAGCAAAGTATTTTTCAGTTTACAGATCAGAAAATCTAAAAACCAAGGTATTATCAATAATTTGTAATCTCACTGAATAAACTCTTATCAGTACAAAACATCTGAAACAAATTTGCTGAGATCTTTAAAATGTTATTTTAAAACAAAATACAAAATTAAACTCTCATAAATAAAAGAAAATAACTGCCATATTCATGAAACAACACAATCTAGTTTGTACCGTAAGACTATGAATGACAAGGTAGCTGTTTTCCCTACCCTGAGCTTCTTTACCAAAAGTCACTGTTCTTTGAGACATACAAGTTATCTTTCCTAACAGAAAAGTAAGTATTAAAGACAGGGTTAGAGGAAGAGAACTTGCATCTGTAAGATTTTTACTGTTTTTGTAAAAAACAGGGTCTCCTTGGGTAACCCTGGCTGGCCTGGAGCTCACTATGTGAACTCATAGATCTCCTGTCTGAGCCTCCTTGTGCTAGAATTAAAGGCATGCACTACCATGCCCGGCCTCATCAATATTATTTTTATGTTCCTTTCCCGGATAAACTTGAATACAGAGGGCAAAAGTTTAGTCCTTACAAGGCAATCTCAATTTCATTTTTCATACATCAAGAATCAATAACTTGGGAGCTGGAGAGATGGCTCAGAGGTTAAGAACACTGTCTGTTCCTCCAAGGGTCCTGAGTTCAATTCCCAGCAACCACATGATGGCTCAACCTTCTATAGTAAAATCTGGTGCCCTCTTCTGGTGTTCAGGTACACATGCAGGCAGAATGCTATAAAATAAATAAATCTTAAAAGTGAATTCCAGTGATCTATGAGAACAGGGTGGGTGTGCATCCGCGAAAAGTTAGGGTGAGGAGTGGGGTGAATATGATGAAAATACATTGTATGCATGTGCCTAATTCTCAAAGAACTAATAAAATAAATTGTAAAAAAAAAAATAAAAAATCAATAACTTTTACTATAATAAAAAGATTTATCACCATCATAATCCCTTCATAAGTAAGGAAATTGAGTCAATAAGAAATGAGGTACAGTAGGCATGGTAGTGCACACCTTTAATCCCAGCACTGGCGAGGCAGAGGCAAGTAAATCTGAGTTCAAAGCCAGTCTGGTATACATACTGAGGTCCACAAGTGAGACTCTGTCTCAAAAAAACAACAAACAAACAAAATAACAAACAAAAACCAAGAAGAGAGGCTGGAGAGATGGCTCAGAGGTTAAGTGCACTGTCTGCTCTTCCAAAGGTCCTGAGTTCAATTCCCAGTATCAACATGATGGCTCACAACCATCTATACTGGGATCTGATGCCCTCTTCTGGCATGCTGATAGAGCACTCACATACCTAAAATAAATAAATAAATAAATCTTTAAAAAAAAAAAGAAGAAGAAGAAGAAGAAAGAAAAGGTGGAGGAAAGGACAGGACAGGACAGGAAAAGAAAAGAAAGGAAAGGAAAAGGAAAAAGGTGAGGTACCTGGCTGGTAATGTCTTCAGCAGATAAAGGTGTTGGCCCTAAGACTAAGTACCTAAGTTCTATCCCTGACAGCCATGTGGTAGAAGGAGGGAACCAACTCCTGCAAGTTGTCCTCTGACTTCCACACAATCACAATGGCAAACACTCATGAACCACAAATGCTCACACATACCTGTACACACACACAAAATAAATAAATATAATTCTAAAAGAAATAAAATAGCCTATTAGTGCTACTGAATGAAGAGGTGAAGATTCTAAATCATTGAGTATGGCCCCTTGCACACTGGTTCCTTGATAAGAAGCATGCACTTTAGAAATTTTTTATCTTGGTTTTTAGAACTGAAAACATGGCGGTGCTATTTTCTCAAAGTTCTTTAAACTAACAAACACATTACAATTCAATTAATAAAGCCTGGGCACTTATACTCACTACGAAGTCAGAGCCAAAAATTCCCAATAAAACATTTGAGCAGTAGGCTATTACCTGGCAAGTGATTTCGCTCATTGCTCTGAGCGCATAACTGAAAGAGAGTTAACATCAAGTCTTCAGCTGGTGGCATTAGTAAGCCTCTTCCTGCTGAGCTGAAGTAGCTATGGGCCACATCACAAACAAAAGACACTGAGGAGTCACTGTTCTCAGCTTCTGACAAGTCTTCTGTTTTGGATAAAGTTTCATGAAGTTTAGCAATAATTCTTCCAACATACATTTCTCCAATCAAGTAATCTACAGGAAAAAAAAAAAATCCAAACAGGCAAATGTAAAGAGTATTAACAATACATTTTGAAATATCTAACCCTTTACTAGCAATCATGTAGATCTTTCTGATGTTTTATATTTTTGAAGCCATATATGTATATATTAAACAACAAAAAATATTTAAAAACTCAATCTGCCCTCTCATATGTAAGAGCCCTCAAGTTTAAAAATCAATTTTAAGGTAAAACCCAGCAATACGTATAAAATTCAAGAGTGAGCTGTTATGTTCAAAAATTTTTAAATCAAAATTAATACTATATATCTTTCAAGTCACAACATGTAACAAACACAGTACTTATAAGAAATGTAAGGTATTATAGAAAACATCCCTTATCTCAACCAACAATGTTCGGACTGAAAATAAGGAATCCCCCAGGAGGTAGAAAGGACTATCAACCCCGCTATAAGACAGAAGTTGTGATCCCTACCATTTTTAACATGTTGGGATATTGCCAGTCTTAGCAGAGTCCATTGTTCTGAGGAGTGAGATTCGGGAGATCCTGTAGATTCCAAGTCCTTACCACAAAGACAGTCTGCCAAGGTAACCAATTTCTCTCCAAGAATACTGCCTTTTAGCCAGGGAGTTACTAAAGCATGTTTATCTGAATTAGAGCATGCCTAAAAACCATAAGAGTAAAGATTAGAAGCAAGATCAAAAGATGTATCCAGATTATTATGTGGCTCCCATTGGCTCCCTTCATCATGTGGTCCTAACTGTCCCCACTGCTCTTCCTCCTTCCCATGCTCTGGGAAGACCACTACCTTCCTACTCCCCAGGAACGCTGATGATGATCATTCCCATGCTTTGTTATGTTATCCTCCAACCACGCATATTCCCATATATCAAAATCCCACTTATTCTTTGAAAATCTGTACAAATCCTATCTGTTTTCTCAATATCTCTCCATCCATTCTAGTATCTTGTCTTTCCAATGAGACTGTGGGTTCCTTGGAAGCAGACGGTTTTAAACTTCGATACCTGCCACCAACCCTGATATGTTCAATGAACAATGAATGAACTCTGAAGATAGATTCATAAATGGCCTCTTAATAGTACATTTTTGTTCATTAATTTTTCTAAAATTAAAGAACAATTAATATATAATGGCCAATGACTTCAATATTAACAGTGGGGTTTATTTCTCCAGAGTCTCTGAAATAGAGTGCCTAGGGCCAAGTATCTAATGATAACTTTTTTATTTTTGTTGAGTGGGGAAGAGGAAAAAAAAAAAAACAAAAAACCAAAAAAAAAAACTTGTAAATCCACCCCCAAAACCATGCTGATCCATGTTCCCAGAGCTTCTTTTGCTTAAAGGCTGAGAAGAAAGGAATTTGCAACTTGATTCATTTCAAAGCAATCTGGAAAAAAGAAAACCCAAGTGCACATTGGGTAGTGGCTAAAAACTGCTTATCTTTTATGTTAAAAATTTACAGACAATCAGAGCTTACATTTCAATCTAAGCCTTATCATTTAACTAGCCTTATGATGTTTGACAAATCTCTCAACCAATCTGGGCCTACTTCCTAATTTGTAAAGCAACAGGCTTAATCTTCAGAAACTGCAAGTTTCTCTCCTGATAGAAAAAATAAATGTCAGAGTAAAATGTCTCTCAAGTTACTGAGACAGGGTCTCAATGCACTAACACAGCTAGTGAAAGACTCTCTGCAGCAGTAAGAAGCCAGGGCAGCTAGGAGTCCCAGGAGCCCAGTGAAGGGGGCCTTACAAACACCGCACAGGAAGATGTTCTTCTGCACAGACACAAGCAACTGGATGACCAGGCAGATACAAATGATTTCAAGCAGGTGGATATTCATTTACTGTGTCTTTTCTTAGTTTTTAAGAATTACATTTGTGGTGTATATGTGCGTGTACATGCACGTGTGCATGTGTGTGTGCACGCATGTGCCCAAGTGCATGTGTGCATGCATGGACATTGTATGTATGTGGACACACAACTTATGGCACAGGTGTGGAGATCATAGGACAAACTGCAAGAACTGGTTCTGTCCTACCAAGTGGGTCCCTAGGATCAAACTCAGGTCATTACCTTTACCCACTGGGCCCCTATCAGTTTACTCTTAGTAATTACTGACTCTCCCTGTCCTGATTCAAGGCTCATCACCCAGCTAATCCAGCTCTTCATGTTGCTTGCTTACAAACTACTAAATTAATGTAAATGGCTTGCTTGCAAGTTATAATCTCAATAAACATTAAAAAATACTTTGCACTTACATTCAGTAAAAGGTAAAAAAAAAATTGATAAATTGATGAAATGGGGAATTATATGAACATAATTTAAAAAGTTTTTTTTTTTTAATAGTGCTAAGAATCAAACCCAGGGCCTCCAACATACTTGGAAAGTGCTCTACCTCTGAGTTAGGCTAACGACCATGAAGTAGTTTCACAAAATAAGAAAGTTTGTGAAAATTAAACAACAATGTAACTATATTTAATCATCACCGAACTGTACAAAAAAAACCACAGTGGGACTGAAACATAGCTCAATGCTTGAAAAGCATGTGGGAGGCTTTGGGTTCAATCCCCAACATAGCAAAGAGGAAAAAAGAAAAGAAATGTTACGATAGTTTTGTCTTGTATATTTCACTACAATTTTTAAAAAAACATAAACTCACATAGAGTAGAAAAATTAGTAAAATATGCTCTAAGAGGAAGTCTCCTAAGTAGCTGACCACAAGCATCTACGTTTGAAAATTTGGTTGTCATTTAAATTATCATTAGGAAATAATACTAAAGCCATTTTTTAAAAAATTCCAAGTTAATTTCATCCTTTGATCTCATCTCATTACTTTTTTTTTTTGGTTGTTCTGGACTCACTTTGTAGAGCAGGCTGGCCTCGAACTCACAGCTATCTGGCTGCCTCTGCCTTCCACGTGCTGGGATTACCGGCCTGTGCCACCTCACCCGACACGTCTCATTACTTTTATTATCAGTTTTCTCACTTAATCAAGTGGCAAACTGTACAGGGCTAAGACATTTTCACACCCTGCATGGTTCTCCACCTAGAAAAGATCTTCCAGATGTGTTCTCTTCAGAGCTAGAACCATTCACTTCACTTCTATAGAACACAATAAGCAGAGCTTTGTAGCCTCAATTAGAAGACAACACAATGCTGTCTGTATCTCCTCCTAAACAACAAGCTGGACTCTTCAGAGTCAGTTTCTCATTAGAATTTAAAATAATGAAGATGTGCTGTATCAGACACTTGACCACAGTCAGTATAAAAATAGGACTGTGGTTTTAATTTGTCTATATCCACACACAAAACCAAAAAAAGGAAAAAAAAAAAAAAAAAAAGGAGGTGGGGGATGCTTAAAATACCTTTTCAATGATCTGAAGAAGAGAACTCCATTTCAGGTCCTCCTGAAAGAAGAAAAGAGTTAGAAAGTTAAAGGACTAATAGGAACACTTTAAAAACATAACTGAAGCTCTGCACATCCAAAACAAAACTACATCACTTTAGGCAGTCCAGCTTTAAAGAGACTAAAAAATGCACTTTAGTTACCAACCTTTTGTCACTGTGGAATTAATCAGTACTTCCCAAATCAGTGAAGAGCATATTGTCTTTAAACTGATATTCAGAGTCAAGTAAGTAATCCAAAACCAGCATCCATACAGGTTTATTCTTATCATGCATCACAAAAATGTTTGTAAAAGACATATGAAGTAATACCTTGGTTAAATCATCCAAGATATCTTTCCTTTCCACATCATTGTCACAGCATCGGAGGGCACTATACAACATGTCCACCAGGAAGGCCCCATCCTTCTTCTGGCTCTCATTTAGCCAGCCTACCAGTTTCTGATATAAGAACTGCACTGCAGGATTTTTTTGTACAAGTTGGGCTAGTTCCAGAGATTTGAGTTTGTCAATATTCTTCTGATCGTCACCGAGGAGAATTTTAAATACTTGGCCTGAGGAGAAGGAATCGAGCAGTGTAGAGAGAAAGTGCATGTGTTGCTCTGACTTCTGCTCATTGACAAAGTCAATGCTCACCTCTGCAAGCTTACACACTAAGTCTTCCAGATATTTCTTCCTTAAAGGAGACACAAGGTCTAAAGAATTGTGAGATTCTGTCACTCCTTCAGCGCCTTCACTGTTCTCTCCTCCTGAAGACATGCATTTTTCACTCTCCTTATTAACTTCAGGTGTATCATCAGCAAACCTGACCTTGCCACATTTCTTTCTGTTTGACTTCAATGAGCTCCTTGGCTTCTGAAGGACCCCCACTAGGTTAGACACGCTCAAAACAGACCTCAGAACCCCATCTGGCTCACTGATTTTCTCCACACAGATCTCTGACAGTCTTTCCCAGAAATTTAGCAGAACATTCTCCAAGTTGTAATCCGTTTCAGCCTCTTTTTCTCCATCTGCTTTGGTTTCCCAAGAACTTAATGTTTCTGCTAAATGGTTAAACATTGACTCATGTTGCAATCCTGGGTCTTTGAGAATTCTATCAATAAATGGGATCAACTGAAAGAGAAGGTAAAAACTTTTAATTTCAATTTTCAAGGAATTTAAACAATGTTAAAAACAGCATAAAGCCTCTTATTTGAAGGCCAGGGAGATGGCTCAGTCAGCAAAGTGCTTGCCAAGCCAGGATGAGGACACCTCACTTCAATCCCCTAAATACATATTAAAGAAAAAAAAAAAAAGGAGCAAAACAGAACAAAACAAAACAAAAAACTGGCAGATCCCTGGGTTCACTGGCCAGACAACCTACCCAGACCTGTACATTTCAATCCTGCTTCAAAAAGCAAGAAGAGAGGAGTCCTGAGAAATAACCCACGAAATTGTCCTTTGGCATTCACACGCACTTAAACATACACATACCTCCCTCCTCTTCCCCATCTTTTGTTTTCCTGTCAGATCTCTGAAAACAGTTAACTCAAATATTTTCCGATCATTCAAAAAGGTTGACAATTTTACTATATTCCACCTCAATTAATTTTATGATGTAATCAACCATAATTTATAATCCAGTTTTCTTCGTATCTTCTAAGCTCAATCAGTTTTTGCATTTTCCCCACTTAATTAAAAGATACAAAAAACATACAGGACTAGCGGCTGCCAGGTGAGGTGATGTATGCCCATAATTTCAGCCCTTGGGAAGTGTGCACAAAAGGATCAGGAGGCCAGTGTCATCCTTGGCTACAAGGAAGCTGATGGCTAGGCTGGGCTATATAAGACCTTGTCTAAATAATAAAGAAATAGACTGTAAGCTATTGGGAAGATAACAGGCATTTAAGCATCAAAAAGCACCTTTCCTGAATTAGAAAGGTAAAAGATAGATCTTGAATTCAAGGCCAGCCTGGTCTACAGAGTGAGTTCCAGGACAACCAGGGGTAGAGAGAGAGAGAGAGAAAAGGAAGGAAGGTAAGAGATGGTAATGGGGCTAGAAAGATGACTCAGCAGTTAAGAGCATGTACTGTTTTTGTGGATGACTGGAGTTCAGTTCCCAGCACTGTACCTCTAACTGCAGCTGCAGGGGATTCGAATTATTCATCTAGACTCATCAGGTGCCTACACACACATGCATAGAGCCATACCCCACAGATAGACATAAAATCTTTTAAAAATCCAAGAGAGAGCTGGGAGGCAGAGGCCCACTCCTTTAACCCCAGCACAGCAGAGGCAGGCAGATCTTTTTGAGTTCAAGGCCAGCCAGGGCTATAGAGCTAGTTCCAGGATAGCCAGGGATGCACAAAGAAGCTCTGTCTTGAAAAACAAAACAGAGAGAGAGATAGAGAACCTGTTCATATGATGATCACAGTCAAATACAAGTGTTCATATAAAGGGGTAAATGCAACTGAGCATTTTAGAAATATCAAGACTACTAAATAATTGAAACCTACACTACATATCACCAAAAGCACCATGCAAATTCTGTTTTACACTGTCTCTCTACAGCAGTCAGAAATTTAAATCCAGAGACAGGACATGGTAAATTAGTCTATGGATAGTACAATAGCAACTGAAAGTACAGAATTTTTACTTATATGGTCAGAAATACACCACTCAATGTGCAACTATTAAAGTGAAATCCTTATACAGAAGGCTACCAAAAACTACCAAAAACCTTCAAGAAGATACTGATCTAGAAGCTTTCCTCCGGGTGCAAAGCACAGGTGGTCTGCAAACGTACCTGCTCATTGATGAGCATCTGCTCCATATCCTCCTCGCCTAAGTTTTGTTGCATTATAAATCGTAAACATTCAAAAAACGCAGAGATGATAGCTGAACACTCAGAATAGTTTGCTTTGGTTTTCTCTGTTGACAGCCTGAGAAATAATAACTGTGGATTATTCTTCCAAGAAAAAAGAAATTAAGAACTTAAAATTGGGGCTGGAGAAATGGCTCAGCAGTTAAGAACACTGCTCTGCCCTTCCAGAGATCCTGAGTTCAATTCCCAGCAACCACGTGGTGGCTCACAAGCATCTATAATGTGATCTGATGCACATTTCTGGCATGCATGTGTACATGCAGATAGAGCACTCATACATTAAACAAACAAAAATAAAATTTAAATGAAAAGAACTTAGAATCACTAAAGACATTAAAAAGGTATCACACTAAAGATTCAAAACCAAATTATTAAAACTAAAAAATAACAGCAACTAAAATATTATAATTGATGATAATGTAAATGTCAAGAACTATAAAAAGGAAAAAAATTTGATTTCAAACCTAGGTTAAGACAACATATTTCCTGTTTATGCATCAATCCATATATAAATATGAAAGATGAAACACAAGCAGAGAGACTGTGATATTTAAAATGTGAAAATAGTACAAAATAATTATAAAAATATACATTTTATTAAACAAAATAAGGTGAACTTTTTAAATTTTTTTTTCCTTTTTGTTTATTTACTTATTACAATTTACTCACTTTGCATCCCAGCTGTAGACCCCTTCTTCCTTGTCCCCTCCCAATCCCATCTTCCCTCCCTCTTCTCCTCCCATGCTGCTCCCCAAGTCTACGGATAGGGGAGGACCTCTTCCCCTCCCTAGACTATCAGGTCTCATCAGGACTGGCTGCATTGTCTTCCTCTGTGGCCTGGTATGGCTGCTCCCTCCTCAGGGGGAGGTGGTCAGAGAGCCAGCCACTGAGTTCATATCAGAGATAGTCCTTGTACCCCATACTAGGAAACCCACTTGGACACTGACCTGCCATGGGTTACATCTTGCAGGGGTTCTAGGTTATCTCCATAAATAGTCCTTGGTTGGAGTATCAGTCTCAGAAAAGACCCCTGGGCCCAGATATTTTTGGTTCTCGTTGCTCTCCTTGTGGAGCTCCTGCCCTCTCCAGGTCTATCTCCTGATTCTTTCATAAGATTCCCTGCACTCTGCCCAAAGTTTGGCTATGAGTCTCAGCATCTGCTTTAATACCCTGCAGGGTAGAGTCTTTCAGAGGCCCTCTGTGGTAGGCTCCCGTCCTGTTCCCTGTTTTCTCCCTCTTCCAATGTCTATCCTGTTTGCCTTTCTGAATGAGGATTAAGCATCTTATCCAGGGTCCTCCTTCATGCTTATCTTCTTTAAGTGTACAGATTTTAGTATGTTTATCCTATAATATATGTCTAATATCCACTTATGAATGAGTATATACCATGAACTTTTTAAAGTGTTAAATAGAAGTAACTTTTTTTGGTACTTGGGCATGGGACCTGGGACCTTGCACATGCTTATAAGGCAGGTAAGCTTTATCACTGGTCCTTAAACAGCTCTAACATGTAATTGTTGTGAACATTTAAAAACTAGCTTATAAGCGAATGGCCTTTAATCCCAGCACTCAGGGAGGAAGAGGCAGGCAGATCGCTGTGAGTTTGAGGGCAGCCTGGTCTACAAAGTGAGTCCAGGACAGGAAACCCTGTCTCAAAAGCCAAAAAAAAAAAAAAAAAAAAAAAAAAAAAAAAAAAAAAAAAAAAAAAACAAAAAACAAACAAACAAAAAAAAAAACCCAAAAAACAATATTTAAAAATATTAAAAAAAAAAAAAATCTAGCTTATTTTCTGGATTTGGGCATCTACATTTATCAATATAAAAATACCATGACTCATTGAGAAGATGATCTATTTCTGTCTAGGCACTTCACTGTATTTATCTTTGTACTGGATACTACCACAAAAGCTTTGACAGTTTTCAAAGAAAGAAGTGAGTTGGCTGTCAGTCCATGTCCTATAATCCTAGCCATCTAAGAGGCTAAAGCTGAGGCTCAGGCACCATTCTGCCCTGCTTCCTCTTTCCTATTTCTCAGAAAGCTTTAAGTGCTTAGCAAACAGAAGAAAAAAATGATGAAATTCAAATAAGAAGGAAAGCTATGAGAATAAAAACAAGAGAAATTCCTTTGCTTTTAAAATCAGAATAGAGGCTGACAAGATGGCCCAGTGGGGTTAACAGCACTTGTCAGAAAGCCGGAGTGCCAGAGTTCAATTCCTAGGACATACACAATGGAAAGACAAAAGAGGTTCTGCAACCTGCACGCTAACTTCATACATACACCATGACACACAGGCACACACACGTGTGTGCACATGCATACACACACCATGACACACATAATAAAGAAATAAATGTCATTTTTTTAAAGTTAAAAAATATAATTGCTTACCCAGTAACTAGAGAGGTGAGAAAATTTTTGAAGAAGTCCAGCTTTGGCTCTGTAATGTACTGGGGAAGTTTGCTGACAAACGGTAAAAGATAAGGATATATGACAGCAGCTAGACCCCGGCCACCTTCACGCACCATAGCCATCAACTTGGGAAACACACTTTTTTTTGCATTTACATGAAGCCAACAGTCCTAATAACAAAAACAATAACAAAAATTACAATAGTAATTAAAAATTATAAGCATGCTTCTCAAAAGAAAACAAATCTCAAAAATAAAAATCAAATTAAAAGAAAAAAAAAGACAAAAGAAAATCAAGCTGAGAACGGTAGCGGACACATGTATGGCCAGCACTTATGAGGCTATATAGCTGTACATATTACTATATATTGCTATATAGCAAGACTCAGCCTCCAAAGAAAAATAACTAAAAACTAAAAAAAAAAAAAAAAAGCCAGATATGGTGGGACACATTAATTCCAGCACCCAAGAAGCTGGGTTTCTATGGGTTCAAGGCCAGTCTGGTCTAAATATAAGTTCCAAGACAGCCAGAGTGACATAGGAAGGGCCTACCTTAAAAATATTTTTTTATTTAAATTAAATAATTTAACTAGCAAGACATTAAAGTCTTTAACTAAATTAAAATAAAACTTTGAAAAATTAAAAGAAAAAAAGAAAGAAAAGAGCTGGACAGTGGTGGCACACGCCTTTAATCCCAACACTTGGAAGGCAGAGGCAGACAGATTGCTGAATTCAAGGCCAGCCTGGTACACAGGGCACAGCTACACAGATAAACCCTCTGTTAAAAACCAAAACCCTTGAAAAATTAAATGTGTTATTTTTAATAATAATGTATTTGTTGTTCTAAAATTACTTGAAATATTCCTACAGAAGCCACTTTCTTAAAGAAATAAACATATTTCTGATTCAGAAATTCTTTGATCCCAGCAAGCTGGAGGCGGACACAGGTGGATCGCTCTGAGTAAGAGTCCAGCCTGGTCTACAGAGTATGTTCCAAGTCTCTAAGAAAGAAAGACAAGAAAGAAAAAGAGAGAGGGAGAGAGAGGGGGAGAGTGAAAAAGAAACAGAGAGAAAGAGAAAGAAAGTAAAGAAAGAAAGAGAGAAAGGGGGGAGGGAAGGCAAGGAAGAAAAAAGGGAGTAGGAAAGGGAATATAAGATGTATGCCATTTTATTGGCCAGTTCAACATGTTTAGTTAATTTGTTTAGCATTATTTCCAATGAGTTTTATTATAGGACAAAGTGTTGATCTCTCTCATATGGCATTTAGGGAAGTATGCCTTCCTTCCATACCTCAATAGTTGTCAGTGTGTAGAGCACAGCTTCCCAGAGAGATGGGCAGACAACAGGGTCGCTGTCATCAATACTAAGCAGTACAGATGAACTCACTTTGGAAGCTTCCTGTTTCATCACCTGAGGAACATGTTGGCACAAAGCAGAAACTAACTCAAAATATGCTGAGCGGACCTAAAAGAAACGGAAAGTGGAATTAAATTAAACCCTGCTGATGCATGACACAACTAATGATGGCAGCAGGTGACGACTACGCACAACTGCCTGTCCAGATAATTAAGTATTAAAGAGTAACAGCCTAGCCGGGCACAGCTGTGCACACCTGTAATCCCAGCACTCAAGGAGGCAGAAGCAGGAGGATCTTTATGAGTTAGAGGCCAGCCTGGTCTACAAAGTAAGTCCAGGACAGACAAGGCTACACAGAGAAACCCTGTCTCGAAAAAAAAAAAAAAATTAACCATCTGAAAAGATATTCAGAACCACCAAGACAAAAAAAAGGCTAAAAGAATATAATTTTTAACACAAATTGTACTTAATAACAGAGGGGTTTCTTATATATCCAAGCAAATATAAAATATAACATTAGCTACAACGAACAGAGAAAAGCAAGCATAGCAATACAAGATAAGTTAATCATCCACAAACTTCATAACAGTGCTTATCTAAAGAAACTAAATTTTTGCTGGACAATGGTGGCACACACCTTTACTACCAGCATCCAAGAAGGAGAAGCAGAAGGATCTCTGAGTTCATCCAGCCTGGTCTACAGAGCAGATTCCAGGATATCCAGGGCTATACACAGAAAATCTGTCTCAAAAAAACAAACAACAACAAAAAGCATTCTATCCATTTTCAGGATAACAGACCATAGATCTAAAAAAGAAGCATATTTCCTAAAGCAAAAATGTATTAATCTAATAAATTTAAATGTAAAGCTCAAAGGTAGTGGTACATTTAATGTTTTCCAACCAACTCAGTTGACATGCTGAAACTTAATTGCTGTGTGGAAATAATTATTAGGTAATGAACATATCACATTAATAAAGACAATTAATACGTAACAAAAGGAAGCTCAGCATATTGGCAAATGACTTTAGTCCCAGCACTTAGGATGCAGAGGCAGGTAGATCTCTGTGAGTTTAAAGGTAGCCTAGCTGGTCTACAGTGCTAGTTCCAAGAATTATATGGTGAGGCTGTCTCAAATAACAGAACAACAACAAAACAAAAAAACAAAAAAGCAGGTAAACAGTGCAGTAAGAAACTACACAACTACACAAAAGGGTTTGAGGGAGCAAGTTTGCCCTTTCAAGTCTTCCAACATAAGAGGATGCAGTGAGAAGAACCCATCTTTGAAGCATAAACACATTTTTGAAAAAATATTCCGTAATTGAAGATCTGATAAAATATGCATCGAGTAGGATAAAAATATTTTTTGAATAGTTTATTATATAGCATAAGTGTTTTTGCCTGCACTTACATGTGTACCATGTGCATGCCTGATGCCTGTAGAGGCAAGAGCAGAGGCCAAAGCTAAGGGTGGAGGTTCTAAGAAGTTGTTTCAGCCCCTACAACTGGAGTTGCCCAAGGTTATATGCTGTGTGGGTGATGGAAACTGAACTCAGATCCTCTGCAGCAGCAGCAAAAGCCCAAACCACTGAGCTATCTTCAGCTCCTCCATCAATACTTAGCTGGCCTCTGTAACTGGGAGATATATATTTCTACTTTTATGACTTATCCGGATTTAGTAATTTCGTTTGAGTAGTATGGATGGGCTAAAACAAGCAGATTAAACACAATCAGTGAAGTGGAAGACTGAATAAAAGAAACTATCTAAAAGCAGCACAGAGAAAAAACTGTGAAAAACACATGAGATATATATGATAGACTACAGATCTAATCTATAATTAATTACAACACCAAAGAAGAAGAATGAAATAAAAGAAATAACTGGAGGCAATATCTGAGAATTTAGGAGGCAATTAAATATCCCAACCCACAGATTTAAGAATTCTAATAAATTGTAAGCTAGACACATGAATGTGTGAAACAAACTTCATACCAGAACATATCATACTGAAATTAAGAAAATGTAAAGCGCCAGGTGTGGTGATGCACACCTTTGATACCGGCACTTGGGAGGCAGATGCAGCTTGAACTCTGTGAGCTCCAGGCCAGGCTGGTCTATTACACAGAGAAACCCTGTTTGGAAAACAATAAAAACAAACAAAAAAGAAAACGTACAGAGAGCTGGTAGTAATGGCACATGCCATCCCTCAGGAGACAGAGGCCCAAAAGTGAAAATACAGGCCTAGCAGAGCATGTATGTCAGTTCAATGCTTAACAGCAACAGAGAAGTAAAAATAGATTACAAGTCTAAGAAAGACAAGTACATCCTGAAAGACCAACCACAGAGATGTGCCTGCATGATTTTAAACATAAAAAATAAACATGAGCATAAATACAGCAAAATCAGGGGAAGTTACAGAAAAGTTTTAAAATAAAAACCATTATGATACCTGAGGTACACTGTGTTTTCCGTACTTCCAAAACTTATTCTGTGATAAAAGTGATTTAAATTTCTCCTCCAGAGCCTCGAGCTCATTGTTAGGTAAGAAGCAAAGCACCTTCTTCAGTGCCAATAAGGAGCACGTCACAACTCGATGGAATTTGGCCTCTCGCTCTTCCTCTGGAACAGTTCTGGATTTGAAAAATAAATGTTAGAGTGCAAAGAAGCCAAACTACATATTTGGCATCTTTATATTAAATGTTTTTTAAAACTTCCACCAGCTACCTTATTTTCTGTACCTTTTTCCTGTCTGCAAACACCTTTCAAAATGTAAGCACACACAGAATGTTTTCTCAGACTTATTTAGGATGAGTACCTATGTGTCTATGCCATGGTGTGTATTCGTATGTGCATGGGTGCGTGCTTGTCTGCATGTGTATGTTTGTGCGTGTAAGCTGGAATCAGAGGACGAACTGATGGAGTGCTTTCTCTCCTTCCACCATGCAGGGCCTAAGGACTGATATCAGGCTGTGAGAACTGATAGCAAGTGCATTTACCACTGAGCCATCTGGCTGGCCCACAAGGAGAATTTTAACCACACATTTTTCAAGTAACCAAGGAGAAAGCAAATGCAAAGCTAATAGTATGGAGTAAGTAAACAAGTATAATGTTCTCTCAGCAACATGTACTAGACAATTTGAGGAATGGTGATAAGGCATCTGACTAATTTCCTTGATTGAGTCTTAACAGTTTGGTTTCAATATAACAGTAAAGGTAAGGAAAAATTTTACTACTCTTTTTACACAATTATTTAATAACATCTTCAAGTATACCAGACCTTAAAATAATTCTGTGGCTGTGACTGCCAAAAGATTAATAAAACAAACAAACAAACAACCCAAAAAACAAAAACAAAAAACCAAACAACAAAGCAGAAGGTGGCGGTGCATACCTTTAATCCCAGCACCAGGGAGGCAGAGGTAGATGGATCTATCTGTATTTGAGGCCAGCCTGGTCTCCAGAGTGGGTTCTAGGACAACGAGGGCTACAAAGAGAGGAAATCCTGTCTTGAAAACTAAAACAAAAAAACAAACATACCAAAAAAAAAAAAAAAAAAAAAAAAAAAAAAAAAAAAAAAAAAAAAAAACACCTAAAATTCTAATACAATTACATATGTATCTCAGAAAATTTACATTTAACAACCAGCCAAAGTTCAGACAGGCACCATGTAGCATACTCTGAAATAATTTCATCTGCATTTGGAATTCATTCTCAAAATATGTCACACTGAAATCACACAGGGCAACCAAGGAAGTAAGTAACTAGTGTTAGTTACTTAGAAACAATGTAACTTACTGAGGGTCACTGAGTGTATCAGGAGTTTCTTTTAGAATATGATCTTGTAGTACCTGAAGAAGAAAACCAACAAAACAAAGGAACTGTCTGTAGTAATCAGATATAGGGAAAAATCATGTTTTAAAAATTCCCATATCCTCAACCTACCTATCCATTTCATACATCAAAGCTAACATGTTTGTATTTTGCCCGTTTCTCTCTTTCTACCTATCCCCTACATTGGCTGCTACTGAGGTAAAAATGGTATTTTAGGACGGCTCCAATTCCCATCAAGAGAACTTTTCCGCTAAATACTTGCAGCTACTTGTCATTCACTATTCTCACTTCGGTAGTACCGAGGAATGACCAACTAATCAACTGGGAGACAGATTAGGATATGCTTTCCTTTTCCCACAGAGAGCACATACTGTGCACGTGCAGGTCAGGGGAAGGCTCTCTCTGCCTTTATGAGGGTTGTAAGGGACAAAATCAGGGACTTAGGCTCACTTGGTGACCACTGTAGCCAAGGAGCCATCTCACCAGCACCTCTATACATTTTGAGGCTACAGAAATCTTTTATGTCTATTGCATCTAAGAAAAGAGACACAGTCTATTTCTTCTTTACACATTTGGTAAAAGAGTTACCAGATGCCTGAGAACCCTTGGACACCTCAGAAACACAGGGACAGAATGATTCCAAAAACTCACACTTGTAATTTCTTCCTTACAAAACGCTACAGCTTCAGGTTGCTTGCTTGGAGGGAAAGCAGCTTCAAATGCATCTTTTGCTGCAACTGCAGCTGGTGGATATGTATCACACTGAGCCATTAGCCAATGTCCCATTACACTTCTTAAGTATGGAGCTAAGTGCTTTTTTACTTTAAGGATGAGTTTTTCAAAAGCTTGATGTGTAGCTTCTCGAACCCGGCGATCATGATCCTGTTAAAAACAGAAATGTGATCTAAAACAATACTAATACTTGTAAATATTTTATAGTAACTCACAGCAGGAAATCGTCTATGTATATAATCAAACTCATATTAGCTGTTGACAAGATAGAGTAATAACTCAGTATTGGAACATATGTTTTAGATTAAAAAATGCCCTGAATTCAATTACAAACCATGAAAGAGAGAGAGAGAGAAAGAGAGGAGAGAAAGAGAGAAAGAGAAAGAGAAAAAGAGAGAAAGAGAGAGAGAAAGAAAAAGAAAGAGAAAGAGAGAGAGAAAGAAAGAGAGAAAGAGGGAAAGAGAAAGAAAGAAAAAGAGAAAGAAAAAAGAGAAAGAAAGAAAGAGACAGAAAGAAAGAGACAGAAAGAGAAAGAAGAGAAAGAAAGAGAAAGAAAAAGAGAGAGAGAGAAAGAAAGAAACAAAGAAACAAAAAAAGAAAAAGAAAAAACTTGGTTTGAAATACAGAGAATTTATTGTTTTGTTACCGGCAATTATGTGAAATAATCCCCACTTTCTCCCCCTTTCCAATGAGATTATATCCAAAATAGGTTCAAACACTGAGTAACTATAAGAAATTCATTCTCAATCTTCTGTAGCAAATACAATAGGGAAATCTTCTCCAGAAATGAATCAGTTAGGCAGAAACAGGCTCATAAATTCTAATGCTTACAAGGGAAATTTTGCAGAAGATTCTTGGCCAGTATGGAAGAACCCCTTTGACAGCTTCCGTGTCTCTCTCTGTGCACATAGTTCCAAACTCTTGCATTGCCTGGAAATATTTAACATAAACAATTAACAAATGTCACATTGCCCACTAATTTTCTTTCTTTTGCTTTGGAAGCTTAGTCTATTTTATTTAAAAGGAGAATGAATTATTTTTGTCTATTCCACAAGGAAACATGAAAAATCTTTTCAAAATCTACTACAGCAGAAACTTAACCATTGACTTTTAGAACAAAGCCAAGTGGTAGCCGTGCATGCCTTTAATATTGGCACTTGGGAGGCAGGGGCAGACAGATCTCTGAGTTCAAGGCCAGCCTGGTCTACATAGTGAGTTCCAGGACAACCAGGGCTATACAGAGAAACCCTGCCTCCAAAAACCAAAATCAATAAATAAATAAATAGATAGATAGATAGACAAATAAATAAATAAATAAATAAATAAATAAATGAATAAATAAATAAATAAATGAAAAAGGGGATGAATGGATGAATAATAAAAGGGTAGGGCAGCAGCTACCTGAAGGCTGAGGAAGACTACTTATGTCTATAAATCTCAGAGTAGCTTATCAATATCACAACACTGCCTCTCAAAAAAAATAAAAATAAAAATAAAAAAAATTGTGTGAATAGTGTGGGGACAGCTCAGCAGTTAAGAGCATCGGCTTCTCTTCAAGTAACCCAGGTTTGGTTCCAGGCACCCACATAAAGACTCACAGCCCTAACTACAGTTCCAGAGGATCCAACAACTTCTCTTGGCCTCTTGGGCACACATATGGACATAGTGCCCATATATTAAGGCGAAAAACTTAAATACATACATACATAAATTCATACATAACAATAGCCAGGCATGGTGGCTCACATCTCTAATTCCAACACTCAGGAGGCAGAGGCCAAAAATTGCCACAAATTTAAGGACAGCCTGATCTACATAGTAAGTTCCAGGACAGCAAGGGCAAAACTCTAAAAATAACTAAAATTAAAAAAAAAAAATTACATTCTTCTATCATGAGTAAGTCTATAGCCAAGGTTGTAAAATGTGGCTCAAAATCTTTCAGAGCACCAAACTAATTTATAACCCAAAAGATAAATGTCAACTAAACGTACGTGTCAAAAAAAAAATTACAACTGTAAAAGAATTAATAACAAATTACTGCACATTTTTCTTTACATCAAAGATATCTAAATTTATTCTAAGAAAACTATATTCTTAACCGTTTTTGTGAAAACAGGGAAACTTGCCTTTAATTTTGTTATGACATCTTTTTTAGAAAGTTTCCGAAGCACCATTCGGAATTCAGCATCTACGACACTGTCTATGTCTTCAGCTCCTTGAATAGCAGGAACATAGCCAAGGTCACTGTGAGATGTTCCAAAACCAATAAATCCAGTCACTGTTCCCTGCTCCTTGGCAAGGAGTTCTGCAGCTCGGCCGCTGTTTGAAGGCTGATAAAGAAAAGGGGAAAAAAGAATCAGAGCACATTCTCACACATACATTAATTAAAAGTACTTTTTCTTTAAGTTAATATTTAGCCGGGTACAGAAGCACACACCTATAATCCCAGCCGTGGGCTAGGAGGCAGAGGCAGGCAGATCTCTGTGAATTCAAGGCCACCCTGGTCTAAAAAGTGAGTCCAGGACAGCCAAGGCTACACAGAAAAACCCTGTCTCAAAAAAAAAAAAAAAACAAACAATAAAAATTTTAATTATTAATAATAAACTGATTCTGTTTTGAACTACTTTCAATATACTGACTAATATTTACAATATACAAATCTTCTAGTTCTAAAAGTTAGGGGATCTGCTATTAGAGAAAAGACAAATATTTGAACTATGCAAAGAAAATTTAGTCACTATCAACTAAGAGAAGAGGCAGGTGGATCTCTGAATTCCAGGACAAAAAGAGTTCCGGGACAGTCAGGGCTGCAAAGAGAAAATCTATCTTCAAAACAAAACTAATAAAAAAGCCACAAAACACAATCTCCTACTACTAAATCATTGAAGGCTGCACTGAGAACTGAAGCATCAATTTGATGGTGATAACTAGCAGCAAGAGAAAATGTATCAAATCCCAGCCTCCCGTTTGAAACTATTTCCTTAAATGTACAAACGGTGACTTTTACTCAATGTCTACTGTGGGTATAATACACAACTACTATTCTGATCTTTGCAGGTTAGATACTTATACTTAAATAAAAATTACAAACCTAAGGGCCAAACAAAATGGCATAGAAGGTAAGTATACCTTATGCCAAGCATGAGGACCTAGGCTACATCTTAGGACCCACATGGAGAAAGGCAAGAACTGAATGTCCTCTGATCTCCAAACAAGTGCACATAGGCAAGCATGCTCATGCAATACAGAAATAAATAATAAGAAGCACTTAAAAAAAAAAAAAAAAAAAAAAAAAGGACACTGGGCAAGCCAGATGGTGATGCACACACCACTGGGGAGGCAGAGGCAGGCATCTCTGAGTTTGAGGTGGAGGCCAGCCTGGTCTAAAAGCAAGGTCTAGAACAGCCAGAACTACAAAGAAACCCTGTCTCACAAGCAAACCCCCCCCCCCCCAAAAAAAGAAAAACCTGGGCAAGAGTAACAAAATAGTCCTTTAAAAAACTTGCCCCCCCCCCCCCCCCCCAAGTATGAAGTTCCCCAGAACCCATAAAAAGAAGTGTGGTGTGGTTGCTTGTAACCCTAACCCTAGAAAGACAGAAACCCCAGGTCTCCTTGTTAGCAGCTCAGTGCTCCCCAGCCAAAGAACAAGGTATTTAACAATTGAGGGACATCAATCAGCTGAGTGGTGGTGCAAACCTGTAATCCCATTCCCCAGCATTTAGAAAGGGAGGTGGGAGAATCTTGGTGTAGAGCCAGACTCAGTCCAGCTTGATATATATAGGACCAAGTCTCAAAACAAACAAAAAGAACAGTAGTTAGCCATCTTAGTTGCACAAGTCTGGGATTCCAGCACTAAAGAGGCTGCAACAAGATCACAAGCTTGGGGCCAGCCTGGGCTACACAAAAAGTCTCAGACCAGGCTGTACTACATAGCAAAATCCCAACTCAAAACAAAACAATAAAACTAGACATATATCTATGATCTATAAATATATGTGGCACCCAGCACTATTTTCTATTGAACATATGCTACTTTTTATGTTCAAGTCCAGGCCCAGTAAGATGGCTCACAGGGTAAAAAGCACTTGCTATGCAAACCATCAGGCAATCTGGACTTGCAGCCTGGGAATCCACATAAAGGGCTTAAGGAATAGGCTCTTGAGAATTATCCTCTGACCTTCCCCACTAGAGGTAACATTTTAAAAACTAAACTTCAGGGGGCTGGAGAGATAGGTCAGTGGTTGAGAGCACTGGATGCTCTTCCAGAGGACCCGGGTTCAATTCCTAGCACCCACATGGCAGTTCACCACTGTTTGTAACTCCAGCTCCAAGAGTTCAGAAACCTTCACACAAATATACAGAGGCACAACACTAATGGCCATAAAATAAAAATAAATAAATAAGTTTAAGGGCGCAAAGCATCTTCAGGGATAAGTATCTTTAATTTCAGACTATAAATACATATTTGTTATTACCCAAGGGGAAAAAAAGATAACTTTACCATGGTCAACATTAAACAAATGCCATTGATTAAAAAAAAGAAAGAAAAGAAAAAGAAAAAGAAAAAAACAAAAACAAAACAAAAAAACCAAAACAGCCAGCTTGGTCTACAGAACTAGTCCCAGAACAGGTAAGGCTACATAGAGAAACCCTATCTCAAGGGGGGAGAAAGGGAAGTATTGTGCACTTCTAGTGTGATACACTAAGAACAGCATCATACAAAGCAGTCTGGTAAGAAATGGCTTAACTTGAATTGATATAAGGAAACGATTAGATGAGTCTAAACAAATCAAAGCAATGGCCAACTCTTCCTGGTTATTATGATATAAAGGACAAGCTCATCCTTGGAGCAGGAAACAAGAAACTATTTAAATCAAAAAGCTTAAATAATGGCAGCCAAAGGAAATGAGTGAGACTTGACTGAACCATAAATGCTTTTTAAATGTTATTATAAATGCCTGCAAAATGTTGTTATCTAAAAACAGCATTAAGCCATTTGTGGTGGTTCATGCCTTTAACCCCAGCATTTGGGAGGCTGAGGCAGACATATCTCTGTGAAAGAGTTCCAGAACAGCCAGGACTAGTCAAAATGATAATAGTAATAATAATAATAGAATTAGAAATATAGAGGTTAGTAAAATGTGAATTACAAGTCTGCACGTTGTATTTGGGTATTCCGCCATGGTGAAAGTTTTGTATTTTATATGAAGAATGGCATTGTGGTATTGTTTTCAGAGTATATAAAGTTGAGAATTTAGAATACACAAGGTTAAATACTGAAATTAACTCTCCTAAGGGTCAGCAAAATTTATAAATTAAGAAAAAAAAAGAGAAATCTGAACAAATATTAACAGCTGATAACTGGAAGTAAATATGGAAATTTCTGGGCTTGGCACAAGTCTTTAATCCCAATACATTCAAGGCAGTGGAAAGTAGGTCTCTGTGAGTCCTGTTGGTCATCTGCATAGTTGAGTTCCAGGCCAGGCTGAGCTACACAGTGAAACAGTTTCAAAATATAAAAACAAAACAAAACAACAACAACAAAACAGCAGAGCACAGTAGCACATGCCTGAAATCCCAGCACTGGGAAGGAAGGCAGAGGCAGGCCAGCCTGATCTACAAAGTGAGTCCAGGACAGCCAAGGCTACACAGATAAACCCTGTCTCAGAAAAAGTTAGGTTGGGGGGAGGAAAGGAGAGGGGGCAAAGAGGAGAGGGAGAGGGGGGAGGGGGAGAGAAAGGGAAAGGAAGAGAGAGGGAGACAGAGGGGGGGGAGATAGACAGAGGGAAAGGGAGAGAGGGGGAGAGAAGGGGAAAGGGGAGAAAGAGGGAGACAGGAGGAGGGGGAGAGGGAGAGAGGAGGAGGGGATAGAGAGGGAGAGGGGGAGAGGGAGAGGGGAAGGAAGACAGAGAGGAAAAGAGGGAGAGGGAAAGAGAGGGAAAGAGGCAGAGAGGGAGGAGAGGGAGGAGAGGGAGGGAGAGGGGGAGAGAAGAAGAGAGAGGGAGGGGAAAGAGAGAAGAGGGGGATGGATGAGAGGGAGGAGACAGGGGGACAGAGGGAAGAAGCAGAGGGGGAGAGGGAGGGAGAGAAAGAGAAGGAGAGAGAGGGGAAGAGGAAAAGAGGAAACAAATTGCAGATTATAATTCTAATAACCTTATCCTTTTAGTGAATAAAGTTTTTATTGTGACAAAAATTCAAGAGAAGCAATTAACATGGTAATTAACCTACTGTAATTGTTAGGTTTTGATAGTGAAATCACTAAAGATATCTAATGAAATGGTGGAACAGTTCTATAAAACCAAACTGTGCTAAAACCAGCGTGTGTGTGTGTGTGTGTGTGTGTGTGTGTGTGTGTGTGTTTTCCATTAGGATAGGTGCAGCAGAAAAACACCTGCTTTTACAATGTTTATGAATCAAGATATAAATTACACGGTACGCAGTGTTAGCACGGAAAGTAGCTACAACAAACGGAGACTGATACTGGAGGAAGGGTGCACTGAGGCGTCCAGAGCCACCTAACACATGGGCATCCGGAGACTGCCAGGCCAGGCCAAGACGTGGCGAATTCAGGGTGGCCAAGATGAAGCAGGGTGAGCTTGAGGCCAGACATCCAATGGGCGACAGCGACCTGACACCGGGCATATTATCTAAGGGCCCAGGCCTTGGCCTGGAAAGCCACTGTACATTTCCGCGCAAATGAAGCCCACGTTGGCTTCTTCCCACAGCTCCTACATCAACCTCAGACACCTGGCAGGTGCCACCCGGGTGCACCCTCACACTGTTTCCCGGTGACACCTCCCGGTGCGCGCTCCTGACACGCACAGCTCCGGCGTGAAACGTCGTTTGGCTCCTAACTCCTCGACCTGCCCACCCGCGGGGACGCACACTCGGGGAGGTCACACGCCGCCCTCACGGCCCTCTCGACAGCGGGCAGCGGGCCGCGGGCCTGCCCTGCCAGGCCTCACCCTCAGGTTCCCTTTGGTCCGCTGCTTGTTCTTCCCGCCCATGGTCGCGGTGGCAGCCGCGTTCCCACTCTTGAGAGACGAAGTTGACACCGCCGAGCCAGAACTTCCGGTCCCTCTGGCCGGAAGAGGACTCATTGTAGCAACTTCCCCCCCGCCCACCAGGGCCTTCCGCTTCCCACTTCCGCCCCCGCCTCTCTATCAGGACTCTGACCAACCGCTGCCTGAAACGTAACAAAGAAAGCCACACCTGCGTGAGTGGCGTCACTGCTGGCCAATAAGAAGCCAGCATTGAACCTGGGGCGCCAAATCCTGTACTAAGTACTGGCAGTGTAGAGATTCCTTTCCTAAGGGTGGGAATTTGACTTCGGTTCTATTCTCACACAAGATTACAACAGAATGATGTCGCAGCAACTGTACTAAAAAGAGCTAGAAGTAAAGAAAGTGATGCGATCATCGGCATGAAAAACAGACTCTCAGGCCTAGGACTAAACAGTCATATTCTGAATTTAACAAGATTCCCGTTCGTACTAAAATATGGATACTGTTTCATGCTATACTCTTTGTAGATCTCCCCCTCTTTTCCATATTAAAGTGAGGCAGGAGTTAGGTCATGAGAAAAAAGCCCACAGAAAGCTGGATGAATCAAACTGACAATATCTGACATATCTCTATAGTATGAAATTTAGGGTGCAGCTCAATGGGAGAGCACTTGTCTACTGCGGACGAAGGTCTAGTTGAATACCTAGCATCACACCCTCAAAATTCTCTTTAATGAGAATTTAACGAGCATCAAAAGATTATCAGTGAGCTATTATGTGTCTTGATGTAATGGAATGGAAAGTACTCAAGACCTATTAAATATTCTAAAAGGAGTCTAACTAAGCTTCAGATCTAATAATTTAAAGGATACAGAGGGGCATATAAAATGACACTGGCACAGTCCAAGAATTCAGAATGTTGGAAATTCTACCAAAAAAAAAAAAATAGTTTCACAAGTAAATATGATGGAAGAAGGGAGAGAAATATATTTTAAAATGCCTAAGATAAAATTTGCAAATATAATGTGTGGCTCTTGTTTGAATCGAATTATATGCCAATTAAAGGAATGTGAACTTAGATTGGAATTTTTTAATTGTAAAGGTTTAGTTTAATATGCACGCCTTGTGTGCATATTTGTATGTGTGTGTGCGTGTGTGTGTGTGTGTGTGTGTGTGTGCGCGCGCGCGCGCGCGCGCGTGTGTGTGCGACAGAAGATACAATTTCAGGCTTCTGTGAGCCACCTGACATGGCTGCTGGGAACCCAAATTGAGTCCTTGTAGCAAGGGTTCTTAAGCCTTTAAGCTTTCTCACTGCGTTCAAGCACTAGTAAAAGTGGCATCTCAAATATCATTGGAAAAACTAGTTGTGTTGGAGAAAATAACTATTTATTGCATGCCTCACTGCAAAATGTTAAGTGTGAAGCCATCAGGGCTGACATTCAGTGGTTCAGGGGTTTCATAAAGGCTAGGTGGTTGAGGTGCTTACTGCTCTCCCAGAAAACCCAAATTCGGTTTCTAGCACTCTTATCAGTGGCACATAACCATCATGTGAAATCCAGCTCTACATAGGGATACACATGTATGCCCTGAAAGTGCAAAGAAATATGAGAGTGCTATACACTTTCCATCAAAGAGCAAGACTGTAATCAGCAGCAGTACAGGAATTGGAGACTCTGAAAAGATTTGTTAGCAAGGTGGCTCAGCTCCAAATCTGATAATCAGAGTTCAATTCCCAGCCAGGATCCACATTATGGAAAACCAAAACTAAATTCTGCAAGATGTTCTCAGCCTCCACATGCAGAACAGAACACATAGGAACACATACACATGGACACACTCTCTCTCACACACACACACAAAGTAAATAAATAAATGTATAAATGTTTAAAAAGTAAAACTATAGCCCGGCACAGTGGCACACGCCTATAATTCCAGCACTCAGGGAGGAAGAGGCAGGTGGATCTTTGAGTTTGAGGCCAGCCTGGTCTGCACAGTCCCAGGACAACAGAACTACATAGCGAGACTCTATCTCAACTAATTAATTAATTTAAAATATAAACTGGATGAATACTATTATTAAAATCATAGTATAAACATCTAATTCACAGTGAAGAAAATCTTACAGATGTGTGTACGTAAATTTATAATAAATACAATATAGAAATGATAATATAGTATAAATTTATAATAAAGGTATATTTAGTTATTTTCTCCAGCAGCAACTAGTTTTTCCAATGACATTTGAGATACTATTTTTATCAGTGCTTGAATGCAGTGATTATATATACATATATATATGTATATATACATACACAAATATATATATGAATTTTACACCCAAAGACCTTCTAGGTCTGTGTGATACAGCTGAAACATAGACATTCCTTTACTCCCAGGAGACAGAAGCAATCAGATCCCTGCGTTCAAGGCCAGTCTGGTATAGAGAAAGAGTCACGTAAAGAAAAGCTTAGGTCCAGGTATTATGGTACACACCTTTAATCCCAGCACTCAGAAGACAGAGGCATGCAGATCTCTGAGTTCTAGTCAGTTCTGTTCAGGCAGTTTTCATTTGAGTCAGTGAGTTGAGTTGTTTGTTGCAGTTCAATTGGGAGACTTCAGAGGCATTTTACCAGGAGAGTTTTACAGAGAGAGGTTGAAAGAGAACAAACTATACACAGTTCAAGACAGAATGAACCAGAATGAGAAGGAATCAGAAGATTAAAACAGACCACTAGAGATAGGTTGAGGCTAAATGGAGCAATTCAGTCAGAAGCTGAAAAAAGCCAGTTTGAATCAGTCAGCTTAAAGAAGAGTTTTGAGCCAAACAGCTGAGTCGAATCTGCCAGCCAGAATTCAGAAAGAGCTAGAAAGGGTAAGCCTATTCAGCGGTAAGTAGCAGAGGCTGAAAACAGTCTAGGCCTAGATTAGACTGTACGGAGGCTAGAAGCTTCTAGGACTAGACCTGGTTTAACAGATGGAGGCAGTAAGCCTCTGAGATGACAATTAAATCAGCTGAATAAAAGATACTTTAACCAGCTTTCTGAAAGGCAGACACAGACAGAGCTCTGTGAGTCATAGGCCAGCCTGGTCTACAAAGTGAGTGGAGGACAGTCAAGACTACACAGAGAAAACTTGTCTCAAAAAAACAAAAACAAAACAAAACTTTAACATATATATGTGTATACATATATATCCATACATGTATGTATATGTGTGTGTGTATATATATATATATATATATATATATATATATATATATATATATATATATATATATATATCTCCCCAAATCTTCATCCAAATCCTCAAAAAACATAATAAGAATATTTCTTTTAAAAAAACCTTGGAGCTTGGCAATGGTAGTAGATGCTTTTAATCCTAGCACTTGGGAGGCAGAGGCAGGCGGATCTCTGTGTCCTGAGTCTGAGGTCACCTTGGTCTACAAAGCGAGTCTAGACAGCCAGGGTTCGGTCACACAGAGAAACCTTCTTTCAAGAAAACGAAAGAAAGAAAGAAAGAAAGAAAGAAAGAAAGAAAGAAAGAAAGAAAGAAAATCCCCATGCACCCTAAGTTAAATGAATAAAAACAGAGTTGAGGGAGGACTAACCTGGAACTTATTGTATAGACCAGGCTGACTTCAAACTCAGAGGTTCACCTACCTCTGCTTCTGGAGTGCTGGGATTAAAGATGTACACCATGACACCTGGCTCATAGAACTGTCTTAATTAAGAGGTCAGAATATCTGTACTTCTCTTGTTTACTATGTATTTAACAATTAGAAATATCTATATTAGGACTGGAGAGATGGCTCAGAGGTTAAGAGCACTGGCTGCTCTTCCAGAGGTCCTGAGTTCAATTCCCAGCAACCAGGGCTCACAATCATCTATAATAAGATCTGGTGCCCTCTTCTGGCCTGCAGGTGTACATGCAGGCAGAACATTGTATACATAATAAATAAATGTCTTTTTTTAAAAGAGAAATATCTAAATTTGGAAGATCTGTCTTGGGAAAGAGACTACTTCAAGCTTTACTGCAATGCTATAATATTACATATGAGATCTGAGATCTGATTATTTGTCCATTGCACCGTATTTTTATTACAGTATACAAGACTGTAAGTTATAGTAGTTCTGTAGTAAGTAATTCATTGTATGTAATATATCTACTTCTCTCTCTCTCTTTCTCTCTCTCTTTCACAGCCTGGGTCCTTTCAGTAGCTTCCATGATTTTCGCTCTGGCAGGTCTGGCTGTATCGTAGCAGCAAGAGGAATAACTGATATTTCTGGAGCAAGTGACAAGCCCAGCTGGGAGTGGGAACCAGGGAGCTCCTCCGGAGTTCCAGGAGACATAAACGTGGGCCCTGGGTTCAGCAAATACTTGGGCTCTCATCCGTGTTTATCGGCCCTGTCCAAAGGACTTGGCTGTGTCTTACTCTCTTTGAATTCTATGTCATATTGGATTTTGTATCCTAATTCATTCAGTCAGTATATATAATACACACAAACACACATACATATAGACACACAATATTGCTTGTAAGATAAACGATTCACTGCAGGGTGGTTATCAACTCTAGGTCAATTTGTCAAATAAAATTACAAAAAATCATTTCCAGAATGAAAAATTGTCAAACTCTAAGTTGCAAAAACTAAATTCTATGAATTTACAATCTGAACTCTTAAGGACTTTTGAAAAAAATTGAATTCAAACTGAGTGTACTATCTCTCTCTCTCTCGTTCTCTCTCTTTCTCACACACACAAATCCTTTAATCCCAGCACTATGGAGTCCAACGCAGACAGAGCCTGATATACATAGTAAGTTGCAAGCCAGACACGGCTATATACTGAGGCCTTGTCTTAAAAACAAAGAAACAACAACAAAATACCATTTGAGCTCTGCTCATGCCTCAGACCTTAGTGAAGCAATCCCAAACAGGGGCCATGTCTAAGTACCCCGAATTAGAAATGAACCACAAACACCACTGAGAAAAAGCTTTATGTTAATCAGATAGTGGTGACGTACGCCTTTTATCCCAGCATTTGGGTGGCAGAGGCAGGTGGATCTCTATGAGTTCGAGGACAACCTAGGCTACAAAGGGAGTTCCAGGACAGCTAAGGATACACAGAGAAACCTTGTCTCCTAAAACCAAAACCAAAGTAAACAAACAAAAAACCAAAGACTTTACTGTTAGTATATGGAATGCCAGGGTAGTTTCAAAGCCAAAGCTTTGAAAAAAAAAAGAAAAAATCCGACAAACTTTTGACTGCTGATAACAAGCATAGAGACTTTAAAATTTCATTTTATTTTGAAAGTCTGGAAATAGCCAAAGGTTAATTTTGGGGCCACATGTGACAAGTAAGTAAGACTGGCATTTCTGTAGATGTCTTGGCCCATCATTCCCTTCTCCTGCCGTCACTTCAGAGTGCTGGGATTATAGGCATGAACCACTGAGCCTGGCTGGCGAGGCATGTTTTGACACATGCATCTCAACTGCATTACTTTTTTTCTTATGTCCCCAATGCTATAACACTCTGGAATGGAACTAAAATCACATTTTAATATAGAATGGGAAGAAGCAATGACAAGAGGAGCAGCGGCCCAGCAGTCTGACCACCCCCTGCTCAGTCACTGTCCTTCTACACCGAAGAACATCTGGAAAACATCCCCACAGCCCCTGGCATTTAAGAACTGATACAGTTGACCAAAGTCCATGTGGTTTCCTCTGGCTCCATGGACACTGAAGGCCTTTTCTTCAAAAACGGAAAATTTCTGTTGTTTTGCCATTCCTTCAGTTGTACCATCAAAAGGAATATCTTCTCGATGGCGAATTAAAATTCTCTTCCAGTTTAATTTTCTCAGTCTGAAAAACAGTTTTTCAAAGTAGAAAATTTCCAAAATATATTTCCAATAGCACAGAGGATGGAATTTGTTAAGACCCACACATATCAGAATTGAGAGTGGTTGTACAGCACTTAACCCCAGCACTTGGGAGGCAAAGTGCAGCTCTGTGATTGGAGACCAGCCCCGTCTACGGAGGGTGTTCCACAGCATCCAAGGTTATAGAATGAGATCTTGTCTCAAAAACAAAACAAGCCGTAACAAAACGACAGTAAATTACTTACTGGTATATGTTCCTGTAAGTAAAGAGGCAATCTTGCAGGGGCTTATTTTCACCAAACAGTTCTAGTCATGATTCCAATGGAACATTCATTCATGGTCATCATTATTTTCTTCCATTAGACTCTGATTTATTTTGTGAGAGGGTCACGTGACTCTCAGGCTGGCCTCTATCTTGCTATGTCACCAAAGGTGGCACTGAACTCTGGATCCTCTGATTTCTACCCTAAAGGGCCCAGATCACAGCCATGTGGGGCCAAGATCACAGTCGTGTGCCTCCATGCGTGCTGGATGTGGTGCTTAGGACTGAACTCAAAGCCTTGTGCTTGCCAGGCAAGCACTCTACTAGCTGAGTTACAAACTCAGCCACTGCTGCAAATATTTTAGAGCTCTTCAAATGCTTAGGGAACTTCTCAGAACTAAACAGAGAAATAAGGTCAGTGGATAGCTCCCTGAAGCACACGTATCTCTGCATCTCTAGCACCATCTTTCACATTACAATCACTGATGTGATATATAGCACAGGTGAAAACCCACCTTGACCAGAATTCTTCACAAGCGCTCTGTAGGCCTTCCACACAAACAACACCAGGTTTCCCAGGCATGCTGAACCCACACAGGGACAGCTCCTTTGCCCACTCTAAAATGCTTTTTCTTTTGCATTTGTTGTAGATATGATGGCTATAGATCCAGAGCCTTGTGACAGTGAGGTCCACTGGCTGGATGGTGCTGTCCTTGGTGGGGGAGACTGAGGTATCTCTGTCGACATAGTCAGAGGCATGCTCTCTCACCCACTCTGTGGCATTCAGTATGCAGACATCTCCAAGATAGTTCTGCAGGTGTGCTGTTAGATCTGTGTTCAGCTGAGTCTGCCGGGACCTACTCAGTGATGCTGACCTGATGAAAACAGACATGGAAAACTTTGGTCAATTTTCTTGGAAAAGCAAACAAATGCAAGGAATACTTTTATTCTCACTTTGTCCTGTATAGTGGACATGATTTCTGTACATACCTGACTGTAATTTCGGGCAAGACTGTAGGGTATTTAAAGGGAAGAATGCAAGACAGAGAAAACATCACCTGAGAAGAGGAGAAAGAAGAAAATAATGCTGTGTTATTTACACACTCACACACTATTCTTGACATGCTCTAATTCTTTCCAGAACAGAACAGAATTACCATTGCTTCCTGAGCTAAGTCCAGGTTCATATTGATCGTAAAGTATACTTGTGATGAGCGCCCCTCCATTGTCCTCTTCTCAACACAATCTTTCAGCTCCGCTAATGCCAGCTGGTCATTCACTGTGAACTCATTCTCACCAGGGAACATACTGGCCAGGAGATCTAACTCAGAGAGCTGGGCCTCGGCCTGCTCTATCTCAACCATGCTGAGATTTCCGAAAGTCCCTAAGGAGTTAAGGATAAAAGAAAGGATTTATACATAGGATCTTAGGAGACTTCAACAGAGTGACATGGTCATTTTCTCTAAAAACACTTAATTCCTTCATAAATTTTTTTTAAAAAATAGCCAAAGTCTTTCCCCTCTGTTATTCTACTTTTATATATTATGTGCTAAGGGCCAAAACAATTAGGCAGGGCTGGAAGTAGTATAGTAGGCCGCAGTGCTGCCTGTTCTTCCAGAGGACCTGAGTTCCGCCCCCAGTGCCACGCTGCTCCGCTCACAGCGGCTTGTTACGCCAGCCCTTAGGAAGCCTATGCTCTTCATGGGTACCTGCAGACATACGGCATGCAGTCATTCTCTCTGTCTCTCTCTCTCTCTCTAACACACACACTCACATACACACACACACACACACTCACACACACACACACACACACTCACATACACACTCACACACACCCACTCACACACACACACACTCACACACACACACTCACACACACACACACACACACACACACACACACACACGCTTTTTTTAATTACGTAAGATATTGAAACTCCTAAAAATCTACGTAGTATTCTGTCTCTACACGGTAGATTATCTAGACAGTTGATCTGGCATTTCTAGTTCCAACAGTGGCCCATCTCCTCGAAGAAAAGAAACGAAGTAGTCAGAAGGCTACAGCAAAGATACAGTCAGAGTGGCTGTGGCCAGTTACACTGGAACCCAAGGTGAACAGAATAAGACAGCAAGTTATGGGTCTTTCAAGAAAATACTGACATTTACTAGTCTTTTACAACTTTTATTTCTTTTATATGTGTGGGTGTTTTGTCTGCATGTATGTCTGAGTACCATGTACTTGTCTGGTACCTGAAGAGGTGAGAAGAGGGCATCAGGTCCCCTGGAACGGGAGGTAAAGATAGTTATGAGCCACCATGTGAGTGCTGGGAACTGAACTTGGGTCCCCTGGAAGAGTGGTCAGTGCTCTTAACAGCTGAGCCACCTCTCTATCTCCCATAAGTGGAAGAGACAGATGTGTTGGCTCATGTCTGCAATCTTAGCATTCAGAAAGCTAGAAAACTGCAAGTTCAAAGCCAGCCTGGCTACAAAGTGAGACAAAACAAAGCAATAAAATGTGAAACAATATACAGAAAGAAAGAAAGGAAGGAAGAAAGATAGATACAAAGAAAGAAAGAAAGAAAGAAAGAAAGAAAGAAAGAAAAGGCAAATCTTCCCATAGCTCAGGCAACCACTTTCAATGTTTTAAAAGTACAAATTTAGAAAGCTGGAACTGCAGAATAAAGTCAAGCTATGAAGATATCATCCACTTTCAATGGCTCCTTGCCTTAAATATGTAAGTCTTAAATCCAAGGCAGAGTTTTGATGGTTCAGATCAGAAAACTAAAGCTGCTGGCCAGGCATGGTGGTGCATGCCTTTAATTCCAAAACTTAATTAAACTGAGACAGTAATTCAGGAGGCAGGGGCAGGAGGATCTCTGAGTTTTAAGTCCAGTCTGGTCTACAAAAACTGTTCCAGGACAGCTAGGGTTACACAGTATAACTAAAAAGAAAAAAAAAAGAAAAAAGAAAAAAGAAAGAAAGAAAGAAAGAAAGAAAGAAAGAAAGAAAGAAAGAAA
>NW_026592666.1:5230274-5265099 GCF_907164565.1 Psammomys obesus
AAAGAAAGAAAGAAAGAAAGAAAGAAAGAAAGAAAGAAAGAAAGAAAGAAAGAAAGAAGGAATTTAAGAAACTAGTTTAAAAGCTAAACCTGTTGGTGTACACCTGTAATCCCAGTAGAGCCAGGTGGATCTTCATGAGTTCAAGGCCAGCCTGGTCTCCAAAGAAAAAAAGAAGAAGAAGTAGAAGAAAAGCAAGAAAAAAAGAAACTAGTTTAAGAAATGTTTGTTGTTGTTGTTGCTGAAACTTGCTTCAGCCATTAGCATAGCAAAATTGTAGCCATTTTGATTTAGTCTCCATTTTGATTATCAGGTGAGATTAAGTTCAAGTTTTCAGGGTCTGCCTTCCAATGATTACTTCTCTATGCTTTCATTTCTCAAACTTTGTAAACTTTGTTTCTAGGACACTGTAAAGTCCCCCAACTGCAGAAGCAAAATCAAATTAAAGGTCAGTTAGACACCCTTTGTCTAGCTAGTTAAAGTGCTATAATGCTGCCCACCCCTTACTACCTGGTTGTTACCTAGTAGCGGCTTGTTACTTACACCTGGTTACAGTTTTGCTACCTGTTTGTTACTTAGTTGCAGTTTTTCTTATAAAAAGCCCGATTTAGGTACAGACCAGCATCAGTTAGGCTCCCAAATCCTTTCTGTGACCCTGATCTTGATCAGTCTGGAACAGGACTTCAATAAACCATCAATATCTCACTGAGATTAGTATCTGAGTGTGGCAATTCTTGGACTACAACAATGAAAAAAAAACAAATGTTATAAATTCATTAAAATATACATTGTTATTAATGTTCATGAAATAGCTGCTTTAAGACAGAAAAACAGAAAAAAATAGTAAAGAGAACAATAAAGTATCATTATTATAATTATTAGTGTTACTATCTTATAGAGTTTGGGATCAAAGACAGGGTCTGGAGCAGTGATATTTTTGGTACCTGATCACATATGCATGATCATGTAAAAAAAAAAAAAAAGTAAAAAAAGAAATGTACCAAATAGCTAACAGTTGGCTCAACAAGGTTGAGAGAAGACTTCCACTTCCTATTTATACCCTTCAGACATACAAAAGATGCCTTCCCATATGGCTTCTATGAAAAGCAAGTAAGAAAGTGTAGTTACCCAGGCAGTGGTGGCACACACTTTTAATCCCAGCACTCGGGATGCAGAGGCAGGTAGGTCTCTGAGTTCAAGGCCAGCCTGGTCTACAGAGTGAGTTCTGGGATAGCCAACGCTACACAGAGAAACCCTGTCAAGACGCTGTGGCCAGTGTTTAAAAGGATGGATGAGTTATCAGGAAGATGTAGCACAAGCCTTTAACTACAGTACTTTGGAGGCAGTGATAGGGACAATCTCAAAATCACTGAGATTGTCTGGGTCTAAATAGTGAGATTATGTGTCAAAAGTAAAATGAAATAAACAAATAAAAATTTTAAAAAATTATTCCTGTCTGTTGCAGGATATATAACCCCAGGGCTGTGAACTGTAAAAACCTGTTTCGAGTTGTAGAGTAGCTCAGCTCTAGCACACACCTTTAACCCAAGAGCTAAATAAAGTTAACCATAAGTCAAGAGGCGAATCAAGTAACCAGCTGACAGGGATTAAACAGAAAGGGGGGCAGGGACATTTAGAGAAAGGCATGTAAGATGGTGTAGAGAAGAAGGAACTTTTGGCTTTTGGTTTTTGTCTGTTTCCTTTTGAGTAGAAGGGCTTTTTCTTTCTGAGACAATGGCTGAGTAGGAAGATCAACTAGGTGCTTTCTCTATCTCTCTGAGCTGGTAGGTTTTCACCCCAATATATGGCTCCTGAGTCATTATTGGTAAAATCAAACACTTGGGATTTTGGTTTTTAAAACAATACTGTCAACAAAGTTATTTGAGTTTCTGCTATGATTTTCACTGATCATTAATTCAGAAAATGCTCCAAACACTTATGTGTGCCAGGCATTGTACTTGACACTTAGAATATAATGTTGAATAAAAGGAACAAATATCTCTGCTCTCGCAGAGGTTTAATTTAGTGAGAAGAGTTCTTGACATTAAAAAAAAAAAACGGTTGTAAAGTGCTTAGTGAATAACTATGGTGAAGACTCTAGACACAGCAAGAATAATGAGCAACCATTGGCCAAGGGATGTGAGACTATGTAGGGTTATGAGGAAAGGCAACTTTCTTGGTTGTCAACTTGACTATATCTGGCTGGAATCAACTAGAATGCAAGCTGCTGTGCACTTCTGTGAGAAAATTTATTATTATTATTTTTTTGAGATAGGGTTTCTCTGTGTATCTGTTCTGGTCTTGCTTTGTAGACCAGGCTAGCCTTAAACTCACAAAGAGTCACCTACTCGAGTGCTGGGATTACAGGCATACAGCTCTGAGCCAGGGGGAAGGATTTTGTTGATCACATTATTTTTAAGTGGTAAAACACCCTAAGTGTGGGGAAACAAATAAACAGATGGGAAAGGAGGAAACTGTTCTTGGTCTGCTTGCCTCACTGGCAATTCATCTACTCTGTTCCCACTGCCTTCTTTTGATGATATTAGAGATACCTTCTTTGGGCTCCTGGACTTTTCCAGCACCTGACTGGCACTGCTGACACAGAAAGCCTTGAAGACTGAGCAACTATTGAATTCTCATCCTCTTCAGTGTGAGACAACCATGGTGGACTACCTGGGTCATACTGTGTAAGCCTGTCTAACAAATCATCACTTCTAGGCAAGGAGTGTAACAGCATGTTCAGAAAACAGCAGTCAAGGGTGTGTTAGACCAGCTGGCTAAACAGAAAGTACGCTGGGGACAGTAAAAGAGCACAGAACCTTGGATTCCATCCTCACTGACACAGAAAGCCACTGCAGGAATTTAACTCATGAAGGGATCTCTACCCACTGCTATGAAGAAGCAGGGAGACCTGGTTTTCCCAGGGAGATGATTTTCCTTTTTGAGAAAGGGTCTTCCTTGCTAGCCTAGAGCTCGCTATACAAACCAGGATGGCCTAGAACTCACAGAGAACCAACCCCCCACACCTGCTAGCCCTGCCTTTATCTCTCTAGCGCTGCGACCCCGTGGAATTATTTAGTAAGGAGCTAGACCAAAGCTCAGGTACCCACGTGTAAACGCGGGCACAGTGACAACTGACTGGGTGGCTGTGGACTGTGGGCGGGGCCAGGAACCACCGAAGAATGTTCTGACCAATGGGCGGAAGTGTTGCTTCCACCACCGCCCGTTCGGTCCGCTCGAGGAAAGATGCTCTTAGTTCCGCTTAGCATGAACGCTCCAACGCCACACTCACCAGAGCCGAGGTTCCCGCACTGCCGACACCCCGCGGCTGGATGCACACAGCTCAGGTCTCACCCAGCGAGAGAAGAACGGGAACGGTGCGACCTTTGAATTCTTCCTGAGGGAAGGAGGCTAACGCCTGCGGACAGGCGCCTGCGCGTGAGGATGCAAGTCCCGGAAGCAGGAAGCTCCTCACTTACGGCTTAGCTTGACATCTGGAACAGCAAAGGGATACTTTGACCCTCCAGGTGCTTCTGGTCCTGTTTTTTGTTTGTTTGTTTGTTTGTTTGTTTGGTTGGTTGGTTGGTTGGTTTTGGTTTTCAGGTGTTTCTTCTCTGTGCATCCTTGACTGTCCTGCACTGGCTTTCTAGACCAGGCTGGCCTGGAACTCACAGAGACACGCATGCCTCTGCCACCCCGAGTGCTGGGTCGCCACCGCGCCCAGTTCTGTTCCTGGCTTTTATTCTTAACACTTCACCATCCCGGACTCACTGTCTTCCTGTCCGCTGGGGCTGTGGGAGTGTCAGAGGACCAGCAAGGAATGTCAGCCAGCAAGCTTCAAAACAAATAAATCTTTATCTATCAGCGGGGGCAGAAACATTCAATAGCTTGCATACGGTATAGACATGACGGGTCTATACATGACGCGTCCCTGCCCCAACGACTATTTTTTTCTGAAGCTAAGCAAACTTTACTGAAGCAATGTAACTTCAGCAAACAGAACTTGGTGTGTACTACGGGGCTATCTGGGGGCTATCTGTGGTCACATCTCAAGACATGGATGCTTTTCTAGAAAAAGGGAAAATTCTGGGCCTAAAAAGTGTTTAGTAGTTGAATTTTGACTACTGTTATGGGTTCAAAAATAGCCACATACTGACCACTGGAACACCAGACTCACACTGGTGGAAGTTTATTGAAAGCTGAACAAAGTCAGGGCCATAATCTGGGCTCATGAGCCAAACTTTGACGCCAGTCTGTTTCTAAGGCAGGTTTTTATACGAAAAGCAACCAGGTAACCAGGTATAGGAAGCGAGGGGGGGGGGGGGGGGGCATTACATCATTTTGACTAGCTAAACATAATGCATCTAGGTAGCTTGACAAAGCCCTTCAAGCTGATTTGCTGGGATTTAGGGTAGGGGAGCTTTGGGGGCTATCCATGTTTCTGGAACATAGTAAGGAACATAAGATGTTGCGGTTGTAACTCTTGACAGAGCATACATGTATCTTTAACTCAAGCAGAACATGCATTTATCATCTATTTTATGCTAAGTAGCAAGTATTTAACTATTGAATTGTTTCCTGATCTCAAGCACCTAGGGCCTGAGAACTTGAACTTAATTTCACCTTATAATCAAAATGGAGACTTGGAGACAAAATGGCTTCTGATATGCTAAAGGGGACAACAGATGTTAACAGAGGAGCTACAGTTATGCTAAGAACTAAGGTGGAGGGGCTATAGAGTTTAAGCAGGTTAAGCAGGTTACAACACTGCTAGAAGCAAAATTGACATAAAATCTGTTTTCTTATTCCTATCTAACAAACCTTTCCTAAGTGAGAAAAAAGCTCAGAATCTCCAAGACAAGGCAAACTTTACTCTTGATCAAAAGGGAGCTCTTAGAAGAAGGAACACACAGACAGGAAGTGCATTTGTTTTTTTTTTGTTGTTGTTGGCTGGTTAATGAGATTTTATCAAGGTTTATCAAGGGTTTCTCTGTGTTACCCTTGCTCTCCTGGAACTTGCTCTGTAGATAAGACTGGCCTTGAATTCTTCCTCTGCCTCCAATACTCCCCACCACACCCCAGATTTAGTAAAGTCTGAATACATTTTGGATTGTCCCTAGTGAAAAGATGTAACTGCTATCTGATATGAAATGCTGTTTCACTCCCTGCAAAGCAGGGCAGATTTTCCTATGGCAAAAGTTATGTAAGACCTGGGGTCTCACAGCTCAGGAGTTTAAGATCGCACCCTTCCCAGAAACTTCCTCAGACCAAGACTTGTTGCAAAAGCAAGAGGTTTATTAACCATTGTGCAATGGGGTCACCCCTGCTGGTCAGCAAAGAGTGGCACCAGGAGACAAAGGCCTTTAGGTTTTTAAAAGAAAAATTGCGGGAAATTTGAAGTTGCAGTTTTGGCAATTTAGGATTGGATGAAGAAGCTATAAAGTAAGATAATTGGTTAGTCTTAGGTGCTCAAGCTTGGCCAGTCCTGCCAAGTGTGGATGCAGCTGCAATTTAAGGTGGGGATGGTTAGCTCATCCTTGAAGATTAGAGGCTGCAGACTTTTGGCTGGAGGTCAAAAGCTACTCAGAAGAAATCTGGGTTGGTTGCTAAGAAACACTATCTTGAAGGCTAGGGTCTGGTCGTTCTTTTTTGCTGAGTGAAGGTCATTGCTTGCTTGCTTTTTTTTCTATCTGTCCTCACGGATAGGGTCACATTTCTCCATTCTCTGGAAAGGTACTAAGAGGCTTTAGCTTAACCTGAACCTAAAATTCAAAACTATAGGCTTTAGAAGACATACAGGTTACAAAGTTAGTCTAACCCTTTCAGTTACTGTTCTCAAATGATATGGTGAAGCAGCCTGGCTCCATCTTAGCTTAAAATCCATCTTATACTAAAGACAAACTAAGCTCATTCTGTTTGTGATTAAATTTCTGTTTCTCAATGATTGAGATGCCCCACCTGTAACCTTAAATACAAGTGGTTCTATACTGTTGGTTTCTGGAAATGGCAACCTTGTCCATGCTTCAAAACTATCCTGCAACCCTACCTGTATTTCAAAAGGTTATTTGGACCACCTATTACTATCTTGTTATGACCTTTTGTTATGACCAACTTGCAACCTTGTCTCTGTTTCAGGAGGTTGCTATGACTAATTTGTTGTGCTTATGTTCTGCTTCTGTAACTCCCCTCCCCCCATTTGTCTGCAAATCCCCCATTTGGAAACTCTCTACCCCTGAGCTATAAAAACCTTGCCTTCCTCAGTCTAATGCCGACCTCTCTCGAACCCCATTTTAGTGGGAGGCAGTTTGTGTACACGAATAAAAAAGCTTGCTGTGATTATTTGCTTGCTGTGATTAATTTGTGCATGAAGATTTGGCTTGGTGGTCTTTCCCCTCCTGTTTTTTGGGATTAACAGATAATGTTTAAAAAAAAAAAACAAAAAACAAACAAACAAACAAACAAAAAAAACTGATCTAAAGGGGTGTGGAGATATGGCTCTTTTAAAGGACCTGAGTTCAATTTCCAATACCCACATGGCAGCTCACAACTGTCTGTAATGCCAATTGCAAGGGATCTGACCTTCACACTAATGCACCTAAAATAAAATTTAAAAATTATTTTAAAAAAAAGATCTAAAAAAAAAAAAAAAATCTAGGTGTTAGGTCCAAAGAAAACTCCAATTCCTCAAACTCCAAAAGGCAGAAATGAGCTGAATTTGGGCTATTTCTTGTAGTTAAATAAAAGCCACATTCCTCAGGAACTTGTTAAGCTATTTCTCTACTACCAAAAGGAGTTCATTTCCCTTACCTTAGGCAGAAGGGACCTATAGCTACCCTTGATGCTTATTAGCATGTCAAAGCTCATGCTGGCCACCAGGCTCCCTCAGTATCACAAGTACCTGTTACATTCCCTAGCCCCCAGCTACTCATTTTCTTTATAACCCTGCTATTCTTGGATATTCTAATTCTGTGTGTGTGTGCTCCTGCTTCTCTCAGTTTTCTCTACTCTCTATCCCTTCCTATTGCTCCCTCACTCAAAGATAGCCCTGGCCATGCCCAATTTGCTGTCCATTTTCAGTCTTTCTCTCTTCTGAACTCTTCCAGATGCCTCTGGCTGTTCTCTCTCGTGTATTTACAATTAAAAATCTTCCCCTTATGCCTTGCATGCCTGTAGTCCCAGCACTCAGGGAGGCAGAGGCAGGTGGATCTCAGAGTTTGAGGCCAGCCTGGGCTACAAAGTAAGTCCAGGAGAGCCAAGGCTACACAGGGAAACCCTGTCTTGAGAAACCAAAACCAAATCAAAATAAAACTTCCCCTTTGTGTGGAGCCATAGAATGGCTGTTTGACTCCTGCCTGCTTGGAATCTATGATGCAAATTGTGCCTTGCATGGTACAGTGATTTTCCATCCCTGGACCGCAGGTGCTGCTTTGGGCTTTGTGGAGGTTTGCTCAGCCCTTTAG
Source organism: Psammomys obesus (assembly GCF_907164565.1). NCBI lineage: Eukaryota > Metazoa > Chordata > Mammalia > Rodentia > Muridae > Psammomys > Psammomys obesus. The sequence continues at coordinate 5,237,732 of NW_026592666.1, forward strand.
ATTTGGCAAGGTATAGTATGAGAACTTGCCTCCCGCTTTGAGAATTTCCTTGAGCATGTCCTGCTTTGCGATTTTCACTGAAACTAGTTCCTCCCCCCAATTGCCCATTCTTACTCTTTATAAGCTGTAACCTAAAGAACAATAAACCAAGACTTGATCAGAATTTTGTCTTGTGTCCATTCTTCACGTCTCTTGTCCCACCACATTCTCACCCCCTCTCTTAGGGTCTCATTCGACTGACCTGTGGGACAGGTCACCCCTTAACCATAGCATAGAGCAGTCATGTCATCAGTTTATACACTAGAAACCATCATGCATATTTCATCATATCAGCTTTGTCACAGCTTATGAAAAATAAATTGCAAAATAAGACAGGTCTCTCAAAATACAAGAGCATGTACAACACTAGACTTTAATGTTTGTTTCTTTTGAGCTAAAAATGAAATGTCTATCTTAAATTTATATTTGCTTTGTTTTGATGACTGCACACATCTGTGTTATTCATATGCTATTATGGTCACTCCAGAAAATTCCAACATTTTCCTTCTTAGTTCCTATACTTCTCCAAGAGGTACTTACTACTGCTCCCCAGACACACATTTTATGTGCTCTAGAACTTAAGATGGTTCAAATCAAACAGCGAGTGTCTTTGTTTTCTTTCAGTATATTTTAATGTATATCTCTATTAATGTTGATATTTCCTTCAAGATAGTTTACATTTACTTAATTTTTGAGTGTGTATGTGCATAACATGTATGTGTACCATGGCCTGCGTGTGGAAGTCAGAACACAAATTGGAAGACTTGTTTCTCTACTTAGTTTTTGTTGTTGTTATTGTTTTTGTCATCATCTTCCCCCAGGCAGGATTTCTCTGCCTAATAGGCCTGGCTCTCCGGGACTCACTCTGTACATAGACCAGGCTGGCCTCAAACTCACAGAGTTCTCTGCCTCCTGAATGCTGGGATTAAAGACTGTCTTTCTCCTTAGCTTTAAACTCAGGTCACCTGGTGTCAGAGCAAGCTCTGCAGCCCTCTGAGCCATCTCGGGGGCCCCAACATCATACTGTAATGATGCATCAATGTTGGCTTGCTGAGTAGTGTTCTGGTGATAAAACAATCTTTTCTTCCTATTTTGTTTTTAAATGGTGCTGTAGATCCAATCCAGGACCTGGTGCATGCTGACCAGGTGCTCTCCCCCTCAGCCACAACCCTAGTCATTTCCTATTTTTTGTTTCCAATATTTTGGCTACATGATTTTTCTTACACAGCACTTTCTTTCTAATGAATACGTTTCCTCAATACTTAAGCACTTAGTATGCTCTAGACACTTCTAGATATTAGAATTATAGACAAATATGTATATCCTTCTCCATATATGTGTGTATGTAGACACACACGTCTGTATATATCCTCCATTCATACATGGAAACATGTAAGTAAATGTCTCAAAATGGTGGTTAAGTGGCAGAGATGTAAAATAAGATGAGAGTGCCCCAGCGACCATGTTAGTTGGGCTGCTTAGCTTGTATCTGAGCATGGTAAGGCACCAACCACAGAAAATTAAGGGACAGAACAAGGCAAAGGAAGCAGGCAAATACAATGATGGGGAAAGGGGAGAGGGACTTGTCATTGGGTCTTAAAAGTACTGAGCTTTAAATTCTCTTCCCCTGCCTGGGCACAGTGGTGCACGCCTTTAATCCTGGTAGTCAGGTAGTTCTTTTATTGTGCTGCTTACTTCTGCCTGTTCTGCTACTGACATCCATATGTAATTTTTTTCTGTGATTACGGTCTCTATTGAGATCGTTTTTCGTGTTACAAAAAGCTTGGCAGAAAGTGTGTACCTACTGTTTTCCATCAACCAACTGTAAACGTTCAAGAGTTTACACAGTAACATTTTCCTTTAACTCCTGTCAGTTTTGGCAGGGTCAACAAGGTGAACGCCAAGGTTGGAAGAATGATTATTCACTTTTATAAGTGGATAGGGCAGAATTAGGGAAAAATGAGAGACATTTATAAATTGCTCTCTGCAGAAAGAACGTAGTTACGAGAGGTGACCATCCAGGACATTTCGAGCCTTAGACCACCGCCTGACAACCACTCTCCAGGAGGATTTGAGTAACTCCACAGGTGACGCTGGAGCCTTGAAAGTTGGCCGAACGCGCACGCGCAGCCCCAGGCGTCGGGGACTCCAGCCTAGGCCGGGCCATTTCCCACAATGCCGCGTCCCGGAAGGGTAACTGGTTCGGCGGCGTCGCTCGCTAGTCGTCACCAGGAGGAAGCGGAGCTGGCGGCCGGCTCCGGGCCCGTCGCGGGAGGCAGTTATGGGCTCCGTCGTTCCGGGTGAGTGAGTACCGGCCGCTGCCGCCGCCGCCTCGCTGGCTGGGAGTGCTGACAGCCCCGGGAGGCGGCCGGTAACCCGGAGCCCCGGGCTGGGGGACGTGGCGCGGAGCAGTTGGGTGGGGGCCGGCTGGCGTCCGGAAGGTGGCCGGGTGGCTGCGTGCGAGCTCCGGGGAGCTCCCGCCGACACCATGTGGTTTGTAAGCGCGGCTGGCTCAGTCATGCCTGGGTGACAGTCTACTCCCAAACTTGAAAGCCAGGTTTTAGACCTGCGGACGGGTTTTCCACACGCCGGTGTGCTGGCATCGCTTAGGCAGAGGAAGACCGGGAGGGCAGAAAGGAAAGCAGTCGGCTTAATAAAAAAGCTGACAACATATGCGAGCAATAGTTGGTCGAGCGAGTAGTTGGCCGGTTCTTACCTAAAAACTCCGAAAATGCCTGGCAGAGTATTAATGCTTTATGGCGCCCTTTCCCACGACTCACCAGTTGTCTTCATAGCTGTCAGAATTTTATTGTAGCTTCTTTCAGTAGCAAAGACTGACTTCTCAGGTCCACTGCTTGCCCTAATTAAAAATTTGTCTTTCAAGTTTTCCTTTGCCGTCTCAAAGGAAACTGCAGTACTTAAACCAGATTTTCTAGTGCTGTCTTCACAGCTGCAGGCTTTTGATTAAATTATTTGCTGCCTTTTTAATTGTCACCTGAAGTTATGTCCTTTCGTCCGTCCGTCTATCTGTCTGTCTGGTACTATTTATCATCTGTCTATCTGGTACTGTGCTTGGTTTTTCAGGACAGGGTTTCTCTGTGTAGTCTTGGCTGGCCTGAACTACCTTTGTAGACCAGGCTGTCCTCTAACTCACAGAGATCCACCTCCTTTTGCTTCGCCAAGGGGCTGGACTAAAAGTGTGAGCCACTATGCCCAGATTCTGGTACTTTTTTTGGTTTTTCGAAACAGGGTTTCTCTGTGTATACTTGGCTATCCTGTACTTGCATTATAGACCAGGCTGGCCTCGAACTCACATAGATCCTCCTCCCTCTGCCTCCCTGAGTACTGGGATCACCACACCTGAAGCCAGCACACCTGAAGCCACCACACCTGAAACCACAACACCTGGCTTCTGGAACTATTCTTATCTGTTTTGTATTATTCTTATCTGCCTATCTATCTATCTATCTATCTATCTATCTATCTATCTATCTATCTATGTATGTCTGGAACTTGTCTTATCTGTTTTGAGACAGTTTCCACTCTATAACTCTTACTGGCCTGTAACTTTCTAACTGATTTGCCATAGGAGTTTTTCTTGAGGACCTATTGTGTACTTACAGTAGGCAACATAGACGTTCTGCCTAGAACCAGTTCTTCTAAAATTTCAGATTACATAGAGCAAAAATAGCATGTTCAGATTATGGATTTGAAAGGCAATTTACTGCAGTAGAGAGACAGGTAAAGGAGAGTGCATCATTCTTTCTTCTTTTATCATTTTCAAGACAAGGTCTCTCTGTGTAACCTTGGCTGTCCTGGAACTCCCTCTGTAGACCAGGCTGGCCATGAACTCATAGAGATCTGCTTGCCTCTGCCTTCTGGTTGCTGGGAAAGGCTGGGAATAAAGCGGTGCTCTACCACCGCTCTGCTATGGCATGTTTTCTTAAAGCTTCATTGAAGCCCAGTGAGTTGGAGGGCAGCCTGGACTACACAGAAAACCTTGAAAAACAAAAACAAACAAACAATTAAATTAAAAAGTATGGCAGTTTAAATAGATTTGGCCTCTATAGACTGTGTTTGAATACTTGGCCCACAGGGAGTGTCAGGATTAGGTGTGGCCTTCTTGGAGGAACTGTGTCACTATGGGGGTGTGTTTTGAGGTTTCCTATGTTCATGCTCCACCCAGTGTGGAATGAGAGCCTCTTCTAGGGTGCCTTCAGATCAAGATGTAGAAGTATCAGCTCCTGCTCCAGCACCATATCTGCCTGCATTTTCCCATGTTTCTTGCCATGATGATAATGGATGGACTAAACCTCTGAATCAGCCTGCCCCAAGTAAATATTCTCCTTTATAGAGTTGCCTTAGTTTTGGGGTCTCTAAACAACAATGAAACCCTGACTAAGACAGAAGTTGGTACCAAGGACTGCGGTATTGCTGTGATAGACCTGGGTTTTGGGTTTGGGTTGGTGGTGGTTGCTGTTGTTTTTCTGTTTTGTTTTGTTTTGTTTTTTAGGAATGTGGATTTGAGGTGTTTGGATTAGAAAAGCAGTGGTATGCTTTGTGTGGGCCTTAATGGGCCATACTAGTAGAAACATGGTACTGGGATGATTTGAACAAGAATTTTAGTATATTCCCTAGAGTTCGTTCTTGGTGAAAATGTTTTGGTGAAGAATGTGGCTGCTTTTTGCCCTTGTTCGAAGACTCTGTGATAGGTCTCCAATGATGAAATGAGCTAGTTCAAGCCAAATTAAAGTTAAAAGCAAGTTTATTGGGGGCATCCCTCAGGTAGGTTTACCAGTCCCAAGGAGCAGGGCCAGGGAAGTCACCCTTGCAGACAGGGAGAGAGAAGAGGGGCAAGAAGAAAGAATGTGCTCACACAGAGAGAGAGAGAGTGAGTAATAGGGAAGAGGGAGAGAGAGAGAACCAAAATGTCGGGATTATATAGTGAAGAGCCTCTGGGGGAAAGGAAGCTCAGCTCCTGGGCTAGAAATTTCAGGGTAGAGGATGGGGAATGCCAGCCATGCCCTGTAACAGGTAGGGACTGAGGGATGCTGGGAGAACTTGAAGGCAAAGTTCACTTTGGTATGTTAAATAGGCACCTCAAAGGCTTGTCCCAGGTCTGAATCCCAACATCCCAGCCCTTTGGTGATAGTCATGACTACTTCCTGCTGACATTGGGGATTCATTATTGGAGATCCAAAAGCTGGAATGTTGGCCAGGTTCAGGAAGAGCATGTTGCTGTTCAAGGTCTACAGGTCCATCTGGGAAGATGGGTGTGAAGGCCCAGTTGAAGCAGTTTGTGAGGCTGGACCAGAGCACCTATGGGTAGCCACTTTGGAGCTGTCCTGGATACAGGTTTAGAGGAAACACCTGGCCTTGGCAGAATACTGGAACAGATATAAATGTTACAGGCAGAAAATAAAGTTAGACCCTCAAACACTTTTTTAGATAACTTAAGCTTTCATATCCTCAGGCCTTACATAAACTTTTACACTTTTTTGTATACAATTATTCATGAGACACAGGTGGTTGATTACTGGGAGCAGTCACTGTAAAGTGAGTATCTTTAGATAAAGGAAATAGTAAAAAGTTACTTTCATTAGTCTAGTCTTCAAACCCATCAGAGACCTGAGGAAAATAAATTGTAATGTAAATAGCCTATGTCTCAATTACAATGGCGGAGACTAGGCCATAGTCTACTACCTCGACAGAGAAGTTAAATAACTATTATAAAAAAAAACAAAACAAAACAAAAAACTGTAGCTTAATATAGATTATCGTGCTGGCAGCCCTTAGTTAAGATGGCAGTGAAGCCATATTTCTTTCCTATAACAGAAATGGCTGCCAGCCATATGCCTGCCTGTAATCAATATGGCTGTGAAACATGACTTTACCTTCTTTATCCTATGGTTAGGATGGTGACCAGATACCAGATACATGTTTATATCCCAGAATGGAATCATACCACATGGCTTAACATGATCTAAGCACAGAATTTCAGTTACTAACCCTGAGTTGTGAATTTTAAATTAATCTTTTGTTATAAGTTTAAAACCAAATGTTGCAGATTACATGGATTTTAAAGAGCATACTATAAATCCTTATATAAGAGTTAAGAGCATAATCTTTGTGTATGTGAGAGAGCAGAGTACAAAGAAATCAGTGATAAAAGAGTGGAGAAGTAGAACTTTAAGTGTAGAGCACAGCAAGTGTAGATATGTTTGGGAATCATTTGTCCAAGTAAATTTGGAAATTAGGGGTGTCAATTTATAATAAAATGAGTCCATGAAGGAACAGAGGGTGTTTAGCTTAGTACAGGCCAGCTGCAGGTAACCAGGAGGTAGAAAGAGCATATGGCCCACGTGGGTGAGCTGAGAGCCAGAGCTATGTGGAGGACAGAACTGGCTAAAGAATAGAAGTCTAGAATTTGTAATTGAATTCACACAGACAGATGATCTGTATACCTTAGGAGGGTCAGATCAGCAGTTTGGCAGGAAAAGATATGTTGTACTGAAGGAGGGTGTGGGATGAGAGCTCAGTCTCCCCTCCCCGCAAAAAATCTAGACGTAGGGAGTTTAGACTGAAGTTGTCTGTGCGAGATCTTAGACAAACCGGTTTGGATAAATTTGCTGCAAACGCCCTAGGGTGTCTGAAAATCGAGGCTTAGCCCCGGAGGAGTCCATTTTCTCAGCCTTTGCTGAAAACCCAAAGACTCAGGGCAGCATCCCTCTCTGGGGGTCCCACTCAGGGGTGGGGTAGCTTCAAGTCGATGTTTATCTTTGAATCTGAAAACTCCCCATGGAACAAAGACTGTCTTTGTTCCAGAACGGACAGGCTAGCCGTGGTGCAGCCAGGGACCCAGAATATATACCAGGTACTCTCATAGGCAGTGGCTGGAAACAGATTGCTCACCTAGTCTAAAGTAAAAGTCGGTCATGTCAAGTGGAGAGAAGTGGAGAGAAAGATAGGGGAAAGGAGTGCTGTCCTGTCCTCCCTTCCCCCCAATCCTCCATCTCTCTAGTCCCCTAAATGATATGGAAGCAGCCAGGTCAACTGGGGACTCAGCGCCTCTCAGTCTTGGCGCCAGACTATAGGTATTCTTCTGTGATGAAATGAGCCAATTCAAATTAAAGTATAAAGGCAGGTTTATTGGGGTCAGCTTTTGGCAGGTCCATTGGTCCTGGGAATGGATCCAGGGAAGTAAGTAGCCAGGCAGATAGGGAGACAGACAAGGTGAGGAGGAAGAAAAAGTATGGACAGGCAGAGAGAGAGACTGAGAGAGCTGACTGAGGCTGGATTATGTAGTGAAGCCCTGGAGAGAAGGAACCTCAGCCCCTGGGCTAGAAGGTTCAGGGTAGAGGGCTGGGTATGCCAGCCATGCCCTGTAACAGGTAAGGACTGAAGGATGCTGGGAGAACCTGGAGGCTTTGGTATGTTAAATAGGCACTTCAGCTACCTGTCCCTGGTCTGAATCCCAATAGTCTGCCTGGGGTGGGTTTTGATTAATTGCATTGACAAAGGAAATCTCAAAAAAGCCTAGACTCTGTCCTGTGGTTCACTCTTATGAAGAACTTTAAGCATAGCAATCTTAGAAAGGAAAAATACAAACCAAGCATGGTGGCACATGCTTGTGATCCCAGCATCCAGGTAGATCTCTGAGTCCAAGGCCAGCCTGGTCTACAGAGCAAACCCAAGACTGCCAAAGCTACACAGAGAAACCCTGTCAGAAAGAAAGAAAAAAAGGAAGGAAGGAAGGAAGGAAGGAAGGAAGGAAGGAAGGAAGGAAGGAAAGAAAGAAAGAAAGAAAAGGAAAAATACAAAATACAGGGTTCCAGGATTACAGGGGCATGAGGAAGTAGAATGGAGCTAAATCCTGTGTTCAAGTATATTAAGTAGAATTAGTGGAGTGGTGACCTCGAGCAAGATACACCCAATAATTCAGTTGCTTTGTGTAGGAGGATAGTTCAAGGCCAGTGGTGTTTTGAGTTGTAAAGTACAATGGACATGCAAAGCATTGAATGTGGCTTTGTTGAATTTTTATCTTCTAAACTATATAAATCATTTATTTCTTTCATTTTTTTTGTTTGTTTTTTTGTTTTTGGTCAAGCCAAGTTTATCTTGTTTTCTAGATTGTAATTTTGTGTCAGTGAGAAATCCATAAAGTGCCAACATGGGAAAGAAACGAACAAAAGGGAAAAGTGTTCCAGTTAAGGCTTCCTCTGAATCTACAGGTATATTTTACCAATTGTTATTGAATCCTGTTACTATACTAAATGAATAACTCCTGGTAAATTTATTTCTATGTGTACCCGTGCTTGTATGTATTCCTGCACTGTGTGCATGCAGTGCCTCTCAAAGGCCAGAAGAGGGCATCATATCCCCTGTAACTGGAGTTGCGGATGGTTATGAGCCACCACATAGGCCCTGGGACTTGAACTTCTCTGGAAGAGCAGTCAGTGCTCTTAACTGCTGAACCATCTCTCCAGTCCCCTAAAGGATATGCAAGCAGTGTATGTGTAATCGGGGTTTACTATGTATTTTATTATCTGTGCGGTTGTTTGCCTGCGTGTGTGTCTGTGCACCGTGTGTGCAGTGCCTGTGGAGGCCGGAAGAGGGGGCAGCCCAGCCTCTGGGATTGCAGATGGTGGTGCTTGTTGGCTGCCATGTGGGTGTTGGGGTTGCAAGCACAGGTCCTTTGGAAGAGCAGCAGGTGCTCTGAAACACTGAGCTGTTTTTCCAAACCTATTTGTTTATTTTTTTCTAGTAATTTATTTTTATTTTATTTGTATTGGTATTTTACATGCATGTGTCTATGTGAGGGTGTCAGAGTCCCCAGAACTGGAGTCACAGACAATTATGAACTGCCTTGTCCGTGCTGGAAATTGAATCAAGCTCCTTTTGAAGTGTAGCGAGTGCCCCCATCTATTTATTTATTTATTTATTTATTTATTTATTTATTTATTTATTTATTTATTCATTCATTCATTTATTTATTTATTTATTTTAAGTTTTAGTTTTATGTGTATAAGTCTTCTGACTGTCAGTATGCAGTATGTAGCACGTCTGGGCAGAGCCTGTGGAGGCTAAAAGAGAAAATTGGAGCCACTGAAACTGGAATTAGTGAACATGGTTGTGGCTGAACCATATCTCCAGTGCTTTTAAGACAGGGTTTCTCTATCTGGCTGGCCTTGAACTTACAGAAGTCAGCCTGCATTTGCCTCCTAAGAGCTAAGATTAAGGCGTGCACAACCACACGCAGCCTAGATTTTATTATTGTATATGTGTGAAGTATATGTGTGTTGAGGGGAAGTAGTGCCTGTTGCAGTAGTGTGAATGTGGGGGTCAGAGGACAACTTTCAGGAGTAATTTCTCTCCAGCCAGTGTGGGTTTTTGGGATCAACCTTAGGTCATCAGTTTGGCCCTATTGTAATATTTGTCTATGTGTCATTTGCCTTCTACATTCATCTTTTTAAATTGTTTTACGTGTAATGGGCATTTTGCCAACATGTGTGTTTTTTGTTTTTGTTTTTTTTTTAACCACATGTCTGCTTGGTGCATTGGGAGGCTAGAAGAGAGCTTTGGATTTCCTGGAATTGGATTTACACACAGTTGTGAGCTGTTCCGTGGGTGCTGGGTCCTCTGCAAGTATATTTCACTGTTGCTGAGCCATCTCTCCAGCCTTACATTCACTTTGATACCTTATTGATATAAAGGATCATGACTGCATATGCTAAATATCATGTTTTCAGAATGATGTTTAATTTTTGTAGTGAGGAGTTGAATACCTGTTAGTGTTAGGCATTGAAGCAATTGCTCTACTGTTATAAATGTAGAAATCTTTTTACCTCTTAGTGTGGTCAGTAGAACAATAATGGTCCTGATAGCACAACAAAATGCTTGTTTTCCTGAACCTTTACTGGACAGTAGCAATTGTAAAACTCTTTGCTCATTTGATGTTTTAAAGGATAGTTCTTTCCCCCTCCCTTGTAATCTGATTCTTTACTGGGATGTAGTGCTTTTTCTGCATGACTTTATTTATGTTAACTTCTTAATTCCTGTTCATTGGACAAGAAGCCAGTTGTGCCGTTTGATTAGTTTCTAAGACTAGTTTCCACCAAACAACTCAAATTCTTCACAATGTCTCCAATACCCTTTAATTACTTTTCCCCAGTCTGATTTCCAGTTGCAATTATGGCTGTCATTTTTTGTACATTATATGACTTCATCATTTAAGGAGATAGCATACATTTTTACACACTTTTATATGGGAATTGGTCTTTTGGATTTGCTCTATCTATCTATCTATCTATCTATCTATCTATCTATCAATCTATCATATATCTATTTATTTATTTATTTATTTGAGACAGGGTCTATATATATATATATTTATTTTATTTTATTTATTTATTTTTTTTCTGGCTTGGAATCCCATGTGTAGACTAGGGTGGCCTGAACCTACCAGAAATCTTACTTGCCTATGCCTCCTAAATGCTGGGATGAAAAGGTGTGTACCACCAACCTGGGTGCCTTTCACTATTTGAGGACATGGTTTTCAGTATGAGTTTTGAAGTAAAATAAGACTTGACTCCAAATTCTGGCATAGTCATTCAGTAGTTATTTGCTTTTATATACTAATTTTTGTTTTCTCATTTGTCATTAGGAATAATAGTATCTTCCTTCTAGGTAATTATAAGGATTAAATGAGATGAATACATATACAACAGGTTATAGGATGTATTTAATCAATAGCAAAGACTTTGATTACTGCAAATATCTTTCAGTACTTCATCTCTTGAACTTTTTGTGTCATTAGACTTTTTTCTAAGGGATAGACAATTTGAGAAATTCTTATTTATCGCCTTAGTTTCTGTTCCTGATGGCATGTGAACTGCTTAAGAAAGAAGAGGAGTGACTTGGTCACTTTTAGGTTTTCTGGGCCAGCATCATGTTGGGCCTGTAGTAGGTGTGTTACTGAATGAGTGAAGAACCTCTTTCCTGTCCTTCAGAGATCAAAAAAAGACATACGACTAAAGTCTTTACTTTAATGAAAATACCCAGGTAAAAATAAAATTTCTGTCCTTGAGAGATGGCTCACAAAGTTAAGAGTGTTTGCTGTGCAGTCATAAGTCCTGGAGTTTGGTTTGCAGAACCCACATAGCCCAGGTTTTCTACAAATGCTCTAAGGGATCAGCACTCTCTTGGTCTCTGGGCTTGGTCTGCATGCACACACCCCTGTACGCATTCACACACTTACACAGAAATAAAAATAAATCTTAAAAAAAAAATGAATTTCATATTTGTGAAAATTCTTTCTCAGAAGAGTTTGGGTATAGCTTAGTGGTAGTGTTAGTCCAGCGTGTGAGGCCACAGCCTTTCCCTGCTACCACAAAGAAAAAAAGGAAATTGGAAAGTGATGCTCATCCTACTGACTGTGGTTGTTCACTTGGGACCGGTATTTCTGAGGGCAGAGAGGGTGTTTTTGAGGGCATAAAGACAGAGCCCTACCCTGCCACAACCACACACAGGCATCCTTCTTAAACAGTCTTGTAATTTCAAATGTTAGACAGAATGATGAGTGTTCTGATAGTCTGAAAGCTCATTAGTAAATTTAATGTTGAAATTTGGATACATTTCAATATTAGCAATAAAAATCTAAATTTAATCTTATGTTGCTTTTCTTTTTCTTTTTTCAATAGAACCAATGTGCAGACACCTTAGAAAAGGGTTGGAACAAGGTAATTTGAAAAAAGCTTTAGTGAATGTGGAATGGAATATCTGCCAAGACTGTAAGACTGACAACAAGGTAAAAGATAAACCTGAGGAAGAAGCAGAAGACCCTTCAGTTTGGCTGTGTCTTAAATGTGGCCACCAGGTATGCTTAGACTTTAATAAGTGTGAGATTTTAGGAAGCTCTGAGTTTGCTTTGGTAGGTCTTATGTAAAAACAGTTTGGCTGGCTAATGTCAGTGCTCTGGCCATCTGATTCTGAGACTAAAACCTTTTTGTTTGTTGGTGTTTTGGGAGGGCTCCCTAAGGTACCATGGTTGTAACAGTGAGGGAATAGTGATAGGCAGGGGGCAGAGGGGCATGAAGAGACAGTTGCAGCAGAGCGGTAGTGAACCGCAGGCTGACTCTGGGGCTTGGGATGTGCCCCGAATGGAGGAAGGCTAGAGCTTTGTGCCTGTGCAGCACAGGCCTTGCTCCTGGAGGGAAGCTGTGGCCTTCAGCAAGGCAGCCAGCTCCCTTTCGCTGAGGATGATTCTGGGGATGGGTGGACTGGGCTCCTGTCCTATCAAGTTGTATTTCAGTCAGCTGGAGGAAGGAGTACCGTGGTCTTGGAATCTGACTGGAGCATCTCATTGTCTACTATGTATCATCAGCCCCCTGATATGGTCAAAGTACTAAATAAAGCTCAGGCCCTTGGTCACCATTAAATGGTGGCATGTTTATTTTATCTGTCTGTCTGTCTTCTTTCTATTTTGAGACAGGGACTCAATATATAGCTCTTGCTCACTATACAGATCAGACTTGGCCTTGAACGCATAGAGTTCTGCCAGCCTCAGCCTCTTCAGTGCTGGGATTAATGTTACCTTGCCCAACTCGTGGGCAAGTCTATGTCAGGAACTGGACTCCTAGTCAGTCTTACCATGCAACTACAAGATGAGACAGACAGCCAATTTTTGCTCCATTTAAAAAAAAAAAGATTTATTTGTTGTTTTTTATTTATACAGTATTCTACCTGCATGTGAGCCATCAGGCCAGAAGAGGGCACCAGATCTCATTATAGATGGTTGTGAGCCACCATGTGGTTGCTGGGAATTGAACTCAGGACCTCTGGAAGAGCAGCCAGTACTCTTAACCTCTGAGACATCTCTCCAGCCCTTGCTCCATTTTTTAAAAATAAATATTTTAAGCTTTATTTTTAATTATGTGTGTTGTGTATGTCTGTGGTGGATATGTGCATCTTAGTGCAGGTGTTCATGGAAGCCAGAAGAGGCTGGCACATCCCTTGGAACTGGGGTTACAGGTGGTTGTGAGCCACCTGGTGTGTGTGTGTTCTGGGACTGAACTGGATGAGGGGTATGCAGTCTTTGAGGCTGAACTATCTCTCTCTCTCTTTTTGTTTTGTTTTTAAAATTTTATTTTATTTTTATTAATAACAGTTTATTCACTTTGTATCCCAGCTGTAGCCCCCTCCTCTCCCCTTCCAATCCCACCCTCCCTCCCTTTTCTTCTCCTGTGCCCCTCCCCCAGTCCACTGATGGGGGGGCCTTCTCCCCTTCCATCTGACCCTACTCTATCAGGTCTCATCAGAACTGGCTTCTTTGCCTTCTGTGGCCTGGTAAGGCTGCTCCCCCATCAGGTAGAGGTAATCAAAGAGCCAGCACATTAGTTCATGTCAGAGACGGTCCCTGTTCCTATTACTGGGGAACTCTCTTGGACACTGAGCTGCCATGGGCTACATCTGTGCAGGGGTTCTAGGTTATCTCCATGCATGGTCCTTGGTTGGAGTATCAGTCTCACAAAAGACCCCTGTGCCCAGATTTTTTGGTTCTGTTGCTCTCCTTGTGAGCCTGAACCATCTCTTAAGCTCATCCCATTATTGTTTAAAAGTTGAAATTGTATAGAAATAATTACAGATTTAAAGGTAATTATAGTCCTAAAAATTGACACACATACTCTTAGACATTTTGTTTAGTTTCTCCCATTGATAATATTTTATAAAATTGATGCAATATCATAGCTAAAATTTTGGCATTGATATAATTCATCAACTTAGATTTTCAGTCTTAGTCCTAGGTGTGTGTATGGGGGGAGTTTCTGTGTGGTATACCATTCTTTTACTTGTGTAGATTTATGTATCCACAGTTAAAATACAAATAGTTTTAGGATCATGTAGATGTGTTGTATTCCCCTTTCTAGTCCCACTGGCACCCTCTCAGCATACCAAAGTTCTAGAAATTTTGTATGGGGATGATGTGGTTTTTCCTCATAAGGGGATAAGCTTATGCTGCTAGGCAAGGTAGCTTTTAAAGCAAAGTCTATGGATGAGTTTGTTCGGGTGGCAGTGATGGTAAAGGTTTCCAAGATTAACGAAATAACATTAACTGACTTCTATAGCTGTGAAAGTACTGAGTACATTTTAGTCAAAGAGAAAAACATGAGCATTAACTGATAAGGAGAGTTGTGGGTAGGGCTTGTTTAGCACTTTAAGAGAACAACTCATACTGTTTTTAGTTGAACAGTACATAAAAAGACCATCATTTTTAGGAATATTAAGCTGAAAATATGTATATGATAGAAGAAGCTTAAGAGAACCTTTTCAGGGGTTGTTATAGAGTCTGAAGGAGATCTGATGTAGGTTTGATTGTAATGTGTGGGTGTATGGTGGGGACAGAACCAGGGCCTTGTTACACAAGGCAAATGTTCTACCATTGTGTGGATGTGTTTTCATGGACACTGGAAAGTACAAATAGTTGAAAAGGAAGAGTAATTTTAGTGCCAAAATGCCCTTTTTTCTTGAATATTCTCAGTTGCCTATGGATATTTAAGTTAAAAAGAAAACCCAGACACAGCAGAGGCTACATTTTTTTTTTTTTTTTACGTCTTTATTTTGTGTGAATATGTGTGTGCATGAGTTAGGGATGGATCATGCCCAGGTGTGCTAGAAGAGGTTAGAAGACAGCTGGAAGGAATATGTTCTCTCCACTAGGTTCTTGGAAAACCAAAATCAGGTTTTACCTGTTGAACCATCCTCACTAGCCCTCAACACATTATTTTTGAAATTGTAAAAATGACAAAATTCTTGAGGTCCGTGTATGTTCACGATGGGTTATAAACTAATCTGGTGAGTTTTTGGCTTTGAGGCTTATGATTATGACTCCCTAGGGCTGTGGCAGAGATTCTCAGGAGCAGCATGCCTTGAAGCACTACACGACACCAAGATCTGAGCCTCACTATCTGGTGCTTAGTTTGGACAACTGGAGTGTCTGGTGAGTTTCAACTCCTGTGCCTATTGACTAGGGATTATCTGAAGTACTAGAGAAATAAACTATTAAAAAGTAAACTTGTACTGGCTTGTCACTTAGCACTGCACAGCAGAAAAACAAGTTCCTTGAAGACAGGGATCATCACCTCTTTGTTTCTTTTTCTTGTGGTGGTGTTTTTAGTGTAAAGATAGGGACACCAAGTACAAATTTCAAATAAGTGAGAATATAGTAAAAGGATATAGTAAAATTTCTACAAAATTATTACTTCATTATGTTGTCTCCTAAATTATAACATTAACTTTTTTGTTTCATTAAAGACTGCTTTTACAGTAGCATTTGTTGAATATCATCTGTCACCTGTAACATTTGTTAATTTTGTTGGCATAGGTCTGTAGTTTAAATGATGTATACAAAAGACTCTGTAGTGCATGCACATGCTGTACATGCAGAGGCCAAATGGTGTCTTCCTATGTTGCTCACCACCTTACAGCGTCAAGACAGTCTCTCGCTGAAGGGGAAGGTTGTTGAGTTTTTGTTTGTTTGTTTGTTTGGTTGGTTGGTTTAGCTAGCCAGGGGACTCCACTGTACAATATTAAAATTACAGGCGAGTGTAGACATATGGGGAGTCAAACCCAGATCATCATGTTGTGTAGCAAGTGCTCTTATGCACTGAGCCATATCCCAGGCCAGAACAGACTTAATGGATGAAGTGTCACTCAGCTGTGGAGCACATGGCTAGCATGCATGAGACCTGTGTTCCATTCCTAGAACATCATATGGGGAAGAAATGACAAAAACCACTTTTTGATTTTAATGATGTACCCTGTGTTTGCAATTTTCTTGATACTTATGTATAGCCATAATTGTGGTAAATTTTATTAATAAATCAGATTTAAAATGCACATCTAGTTATATTAAAAAATGTTTTAACATATGTTTTCACTTTAAACTTTGTATATGTGTATATCTGGGAGTAGATTTGGCTCATGAGCACAGCTACCTTCAGGGGCCAAAAGTTACAGGCTTTCCAGGCTGGAGCTACAGTTAGTTGTGTGATAGCCACCATGGGTCCTCTGGAAAACCAGCCTGTGCTCATATGTACTGAGCACATATGTACTGTTTCTCCAGCCCTCAAAGAAACAGTTTTGTTTTGTTTGTTTGTTTAGTTTCTTTCTACATTTTTTAGATTACGGTGTATATGCTGTGTTTGTGTGTACATGTATGTCTGAGGACTGTTGTTCAGGCTTGTCACAGTGCATGTATGAGGACAGAGGACAGCTTTCACGAATCAGTTCTCTCCATTGGGTTCTGGGGATTGAGCTCAGGTTGTCGGGATTTTGACGCAAGTACTTTTATCCAGTGAGCCATTGCCATCCCTGCTTCTGTTATTTTTAGTAGAGTAACTTGACAGTTAAATGATTTGTCTGTCTGTCTTGTAGTTTTCAGCTTGTCAATTTTTTTTCTCTGTTATAGGTGTTACAAGTGTGACGAGGAGGTCAAATACTGTAGTTCAAACCGATTGGGCCAAGTGGTTGATTATGTTAGAAAACAAGCTGGAATTACAACTCCAAAACCAGGTAAAACAACTTATTTCTTAATAGCCATCTATGGCAATGTTGGATTTGTGTAGCTGCTTTTATTTACTTACGCATTCTTTTTTTTTTTTTTTTTTTTTTTGAGACAGGGTCTCCCTGTGTAGTCCTGGCTATCCTGGAACTCGCTATGTACACCAGGCTGTCCTTGAGCTCACATTGATCCTTCTGTCTCTGCCTCTCAAAATGCACCATGTCCAGACATTCATTTATTTTTTGAGACCATGTTTTTCTGTAGATGAGGCTTGCCGGGTGTTTGAGTCACCTGACTCAGCCTTTTGTTCACTGAATTACAGGTGCATGACCCCACACCCAGTTAATTTGTTACTCTAGTATTGCGAATAGCAGGTAAGCCATGACTCATTTTAAACCAAGAAGCTATTTTTGGTGTTACAATTAAATACAATTAAATAGGGTGTGAGAAATGATCTAGTCACTTGTGATAAAGGGCCTGGACTAAGGTCATTGAAGGTCAAAAGAAGTAGGCACTCCTCTCATAGCTCTGGCCCAGAACTTATTATGGACTGTGTGTGTAAGAGAGAGAGAGGGGCAGAGAGACAGACAGACTGTGAGAGAGAGGGAGAGGAGTAAGTGTGTATGATGGAATCATAAGGACTTTCTTTTCTTTTTCTATTTTTCTTTTATTGAAGGTTTTGTAAATGTAACTTTTATTGACCTGATTCAGTTGTCAGCTCCAATGCTTACTGCCTCTGTCTACTAACCTCGGCCTAGTCCTGGAAGCATCTAGTCTCCATACAATCTAAGCCTAGAATGTTTCCAGCCTCTGAGACTTACTGCTGAATAAGTTCTCTCTCTCTCTTATTCTCTCACTCCCTTCCTTCCTTCCTTTCTTCCTCTGTTCCCCCTTTTGTTTGTTTGTTCCTTCCTTTCTTTCTTCTTTTAGTTTTTGGTTTTTAGATAGTTTTTCTGCGTAATAGCCCTGGCTGTCCTCTACACCCTTTGTAGATTAGGCTGGCCTTGAACTCACAGAGATCTGCTAGCCTCTGCCTTCCTAGGATTAAAGGCATGTTCCACGGCACTGGTAAACTCACCCTTGTATGTTCTTGTCAGTTCTGGCTGGCTGGTTCAACTCAGCTATTCTGGCTCAAACTCCTCTCTAAGCTTACTGATTTGACCTAGTAAAACAAAAACAAACTGGAATAAGACAGAACAATTATAAAAATAGCCAAAGGACAAGCACGAGAAACACATAATATAGGTGTAGAAACACACATGTCTGCATACACAGGAATCTCACAGAAGCACAAAACCAGAAATCATAATAGATACTCAAAGGCCTTGTTGGGGCAGGGTTGCTATAAAGCATTAGAACACAGAGAACCTCCAAAAATGCCATTGAGTTCAATTGGAGATAGCTTCTGGGTTAGGGATGAGGTCAGGTCATGTGTCTTCTTCCACTCTGAGAACTGGGACTCCATCTGGTACAGAGCCATGCAAGCCCTGTGCTCTGGAATCTCAAAATTGTGGTGGCTTTGGGTTGCCTCATAGGGAGTGCTTCTGAGACCCTGTCAGGTGTGGTCACTTTGGATCCCAAGTAGAAAGTGTTTCTAGATATTGGATGGGCTAGGAGGGGTCGTGCTAAGAGAGTCCATAGGAGGGAGGAAAGCTGGGTGTATTATGAAGGTCTGTGTAGACCCTTGAGAGTGGGTGCATAGAAGAAGGAGAGGCCACAGCACATGGTCTGCTACAAAGCTGGGGATGAGACTAGGGGATTGGATTTAGAGGAAAGGAAGGAGAATGGAGGTTGCTTATCTGATTTCTTGGGTGGTGTGTGCAACAGGTTTCCAGGAATGCCTGTAGATTTAACTATACTATATTTAGTGTGGTATATTTGTAATGGAAAATTTTCAGTCTGTCTGTTAAATAAAATGAATACATACACATGAGTTTTTAGACAAAGGTTGTGTTTTGTTGTTTTGGAGATTCTGGACTTCTATAGCCCTGGCTAGCCTAGAATTCACATAGATCTGCCTACCTCTATCTTCCAAATGCTGGGATTAAAAGTATGTGCCACTGTGGCAGGCTAGAGGTCTTCTGTAGCCCTACTGATCTTACATGTATTCAAGGATGACATGAGGTTTTGATCTTCCTGTCTCCACCTCTCACGTGCTGGTATTACAGACATATAGTACCACTCTTATGAGGTGCTATGAATCAAACCCTAGGCAGATCAGCCTCAAACTCACAGAAATCAACCTGTCTCTGCATCCTGAGTGCTGAGATTAAAGTCCTGTGCTGCTACCACCACCCAGCATTTGTGACTTTCTTTTTTGTTTGTTTCTGTTTTTCAGAACAGGGTTTCTCAATGTAGCCTTGGCTGTCCTGAAAATCACTCTGTAGTCCAGGCTGGCCTCGAACTCATAGGGATCTGCCTGCCTCTGCCTCATCGAGTGCTTGGGTTATAGCCATGAACCACTGTGTCTGGCTATTTGTGACATTTTCTAATGGTCAGGCACTTAGGTTCTTCCTGAGTGAATTGGCATGGTGTACAGTGTTTGCTTTAAACTTGTTATTTAGTAACTTGTGTTGACAAATGTCTTTTTCAAGCCCCAGTTGTTTATTTATGTCAAAATTGGATTTTGGTTAGAATTTAAACATACTATGCTTACATTGCTCTGTGTTCTAACTGTGCATGGTAAGATATTTTCATATATAGAGAATATTTATATAATAAAGAGAAGACTTCATAACCAAAGCATATGCTACTCTTACACTTGTCAAACTTGATTATATCACCAGTTCTGAATGTCTGTTGCTTCTTTTGTGAGCTTACCACTACTTGTAAGTATCAGTCAGATTCATGCCAGTAGTCAACACCAGTTTAAAAATTCTATTTCAATGTTCTAAATGTCACTTTACATTTAACATAGGCATATTCTATACTTTCCCAAATCTTCTTTTTCTTCTTTTTATAGCAGAGAAAGATAATGGACACATTGAACTTGAAAATAAAAAATTGGAGAAAGAGAGTAAAAATGAACAAGAGAGAGAGAAATCAGAAAACATGGCTAAAGAAAATATGCCCATGGACTCTGCTTCCCAGATAATCGTGAAAGGACTCAGTAATTTGGGAAATACTTGCTTCTTCAACGCAGTTATGCAGGTGACAAAATTATCTTGTGCCCTCAAGCTCTGAAGGTAGAGGTAGTTGTATCATCCTGTGCATTCAGTGTAGCAAGGGCTTATTGCAGTAAAGCGCTGGCCAGCACTGTTAGCAGTGGAGTTTCAAGCAGTCATAGCCCTGCTCTCAGGAGGCCTCAGGGGACACAGGACAGCCTGGTACAGAAAGAAAGATGTCGTGGTAGTAAGTAGTGGTGTGAATTACTGTTGGGATGTAGGAACAGGAATTTCCACCCCAATCATAGCAGGTGATGCCCCTCTGAAGTGATGTGTGCGCTCAAACCTGCTTCATGAGCTGTGGAGAATTCGGAGAAGAGCATCTGTAGTATTTTCTCTTGTTGGTAGAGATGTAATGAAGACTGCGGTTGTTGGTTGTAGTTTTCTGTTTTGGTAGAATAAACACTTAAATGCTTGAGTGGCTTGATTATTGATTTTGTTTCTATCCTGCATTACAGAATTTGTCACAAACACCAGTACTTAGAGAACTACTAAAAGAAGTAAAAATGTCCGGAACAATTGTTAAAATAGAACCACCTGATCTGGCACTAACAGTATGTATTTGATGCAATTTAACTTTACTTATTTTTATTTTTAATTTTGAGACAGGGTCTCGCTCTGTAGCTGTCCTGGAATTTGCTATGTAGGTCAAGCTGACCTTGAATTTGGAGATCTACCTGCTCTGCCTCCTGGAGTGCTGGGATTAAAGACGTGTGCCACTATACCTGTCTCTTTAGTCATTTTAAGATAGGTTCTTCTGTATATCCCAGGAGGGCCTGACAGTTCCTATGTATCCCAGTCTGACCTCAGATCTTGGCAGGCCTTCTGTTTTGGCTTTCCAAGTTCTTGGATTGGAGGTGTACGTAACCATGCTAAGCCAGATTTTTAAAATAATTGACCCAGAAAGATATCTCCGTGGGTGGTTAAAGTCACTTGCTGCTAAGCCTGCTGATCTGAGTTCAGTCCTTGGGACTGCCATGGTAGAAGGTGAGAAATGACTCCCTTATATTTTTTCCTGACTTCCACGCTTGCATGTGTACTTACTTCTTTCCACAAAATAAATATGTGTGAAAAATAAATAAAACTTGACTTTGTAAATATACATATTCCAGTTTATTCTGAGCAATTGAAACTTATCTCTGCCTTTTTGTTTGGTTTTATTTCAGTCAAAGTTAAACAGTTTAGAAACAACTCAGGAGCTGAGCAGTAGTGGCGCACACCTTTAATCCCAGTGCTTGGGACGCAGAGTCAGGCAGATCTCTGAGTTCGAGGCTAGCCTGGTCTCCAAAGCCAGAATAGCCAGAGCTACACGGAGAAACCCTGTCTAAAAAACTAAAAAAAAGAAACAACTTAGGACAAATAGCTGTTATAAGAACCGTTTACTATGAGTATGCCATGGGGTTTTTATTTGTTTGTTTGTTTTGTTTGGTATGTGTGTGTTCTACCTCCCTGTTAGGAATATTGCTAATTGTGAAGCCCCCAGCCTGCACTGTTATTTTTTATTTATTTGTTTATATATGTATGTATTTTATGTGTATGAATGCTCTGTCTACATGTACAAATGCATGTCAGAAGAGGGTACAAATCCTATTATAGACAGTTGTGAGCCACCATGTGGTTGCTGGGAATTGAACTCTGGGTCCTCTGGAAGAGCAGCCAGTGCTCTTAACCACTGAACCATCTCTCCAGTCCCTGTGCTGTTGTTTTTAACATCTTTCAATTTGACTTAAGTACTGTGTAGCCAAATAAATTACCTTATCCATTGTTGTTAGAATTTTGCCTTAGCTTTTTCAATTCTTGGGTAATGAGTTTCTATCCATTGATTTTCTTTTAAAATTTTATTATTAAAATTGTATGTGTGAGGTATGTGTACCATGTTTATGTGTGTGCCGTGCTATGTAGCTGGAGGTCAGAGTACTACTTTATTGAGTGGATTCTTACCTTCCACCTTTCCACAGTTTTGGGGAACTCAGGTTGTCAGTTATGCACAGCAAGTACTTTAACCACTGAGCTTTTTTGTTGGCCCAAAGCTGATTTTGTTTGTTTTTTGTTTTTTGAGACAGGGTCTTTCTCTGTAGTCCTGGTTGTCTAGGACTTGCTTTGTAGACCAGTCTGGCCTTGAATTCACAGAGATCCATCTGCCCCTGCCTCCCAAGTGCTAGGATTAAACTGACTTCCAGGAGAACTGATTTTTTTTTTTTTTTGAGAGAGAGGGTTTCTCTGTGTAGCCTTTGCTTTCCTGTACTCACTTTGTAGACCAAACTGGCCTACACAGTGATCCACCTGCCTCTGCCTCCCAGAGTGCTGGGTTTAAAGGCCTGTGTCACCATGCTTAGCTCAGAGAAACAGAAAGTTTCTGTATCTCTTGATAAACACTTCATATGTTTATATTGGGCAGTTCCATCAGTATCATTGGCTTATTACATTTTGGTTAAGTAAATGATTCTAACATTTGATTGAAATAATTTTTATTCCTATTTTCAGGAGCCTTTAGAAGTAAACCTTGAGCCTCCAGGTCCTCTTACTGTAGCTATGAGCCAGTTTCTTAATGAGATGCAAGAGAACAAAAAGCAAATTGTGACGCCTAAAGAACTATTTTCTCAGGTCTGTAAAAAGTGAGTATCCACTTGATTGTGCTTTGAGTGCATCAGTAAGATGCTGAGAAAAAAAAGTTTTAGACTGATAGCATTAGAGCCAAATGAATAAACATATTTCATTCTGATTTAAATTATCACATGCTTCCTGTGATAATTAAAGCTGCCTAGCGTGTTCTTACAATAGACAGAAATTTTGAGAAAACTGTGACACTGTTACTCAGATGTAACTCTAAAGCTTTAAAATTAGCTTTGTAATGTAGTCAATTCATCACTTCTTTCCTTTCTTCTTTTTTTTTTTTTTCTTCAGAGCAGCACGTTTTAAAGGGTACCAGCAACAAGACAGCCAGGAGCTACTTCGCTACCTACTGGATGGGATGAGAGCAGAAGAACACCAAGTTAGCATACTCTGAGAATCCAGTCTTGTACTGTCATGGGCTCACCTGCCATTTCCTGCCAGTCACAGAGGCCACTGTGCTTTTAGACACTTATTAATGCCAGGTTTTCCAGCCAATATTCTTCTTCATTAGAATAAGTGAAGAGGCTTAAAGCTCTTCTCTTAAATTGAGATTTTTTTGTTTGTATATTTGTTTACTGGATGTTTGCAGCAGTACCACATTTAAGGGCTCTGTTTGCACTAGACGCCATCGGGAGAGATGCAGAACACTGGGAAACATTTCTCCCCAACAGTCCTTGTTGCAGCAGTCTTTCTCTGAGTATGGCTTAATACAAGTGCGAAATCCAGGAAGCATTTTGAATTTAAGAGTCAGGGGATGGTTTTTACAACTAAAAACTTTTTTGTTAATTACTAGGATATATAATGTATTTTGGAGGTATGACTTTAATTAATTACAGTAACGGTAACAGCAGTCATAACTCATTGTTCACTTATACTTGCCACTTTTGTGTTTGATATGAATTGTCTTACCTAGTTCTTGCAGCCATTCTATGAGGTAGATTATTTTCTTACTCTGTAGGCTGTTGTAGAGATGTCCCAGGTCACTCAGTAATGACACAGCAGGACAGTAAGTGTTGGAGCTGATTCTTCTAGCTCTGGGGTAGCTCTTAGCTAACACTAAGTATCTCTGTTTTCCTGTGGTGGGAGCATATTCTGAAAAGCAGTGCTGAGTAGGTTTAAGACCTGGAAACGCAGAGATCAGACCTGTATTCAGAGCCTTGATTTATAGGCTTAATAGGCATGTTTTTTTTTTTAGCTCCTTGAATTAATTTTGAAAATATGATTATCCCAATAATTTGGGGAGCTACATCTTAATCCTTTCTTGAATTTATTACATTTTCTAAGGAAAATAACTTTAAAATTTAATAGTATATATATATTCATTTTATTACTTTTAGAGAGTGAGTAAAGGAATTCTTAAAGCATTTGGTAATTCTACTGAAAAATTGGATGAAGAAGTAAAAAATAAAGTTAAAGGTAATGTCTGACTTTTTGAACTAACACACTATAGTTGAGTTCTTCTGTACCTTAGGACAAGATTACTGGCACATATATTTCAAACCCAGAACCATTTAAACAGAATTTATCCGTGTCACCATTGAGCTTTAAAAATTAATTAGTCCTCCAGTGTTAAAGACTTTGGAAAAGTTTATAATTTGTATGTATTCTGTGTATGCATTAATATGTTGAGATCTATAAAAATAGAATTGAGATAGCGTCACAATTTTTTTCAGAAACTAAATTAATAAACAGTAAGTGAATGGCACCAGTTTGACTTATCAGTAGCTGCTTATTAGTCATAAAGTTGGCTTAACTTCTGTTGTGTCTTTTAAGGATTTAGGACAGGGTCTTACTCTAGCTCAGGCTAGGCTAGAACTCGCAAATCTTTCTGCCTCAACCTCTTGAGGGCTGGAATTACAGGCATGAGCCACCACATGTGGCTTTGTCCATGGAACTTAATGTGACAATGGGGCTCTCCTGTAAAGACACAACTGCCTACGTGGAACTACTGACCATTTGACACATGGCTGATGAGACACAAGAACTACATTTAATTTTTATTTAATTTGTGTAAAATGTAAGCAGCCACAGTGACTAAGGGATTCAGGTTCCAGCCACCTCAGCCTCCCATCTGCTGTACAAGTATTTTCCTACACCTGAGCACATACCACTTGAGTAATGCTTATACAGTTTCTGTATTTTGAAAATTAACTGATTAGATATTTGGACTGGAGAGATGGCTGAGAGGTTAACAGTCTGGTTGCTCTTCCAGAAGTCTGTGCTCAATTCCCAGCAACCGCATAGTGTCTCACAGCCATCAGTAATGAGATCTGGTGCCCTCTTCTGGCGTGCAGGCATACATACAGGCAGAACATTGCATAATAAATACATCTTAAAGTGATTGGTTAGTAAAATACTCTCTGACTTTAAACATGTCAGAAGTATTGGTAGGGCTGTAGAAAATCAAAGGGAACATTTTCCCTGATAGTTCCTTGGGTTATTGTTTTGTATTTAAA
The DNA here is from genome assembly GCF_907164565.1 of Psammomys obesus. Lineage (NCBI taxonomy): Eukaryota > Metazoa > Chordata > Mammalia > Rodentia > Muridae > Psammomys > Psammomys obesus. Next base: position 5,262,562 of record NW_026592666.1, read on the forward strand.
TATAAGAAATGTTCAGTTTTAGAGCTCACAAACCAAGTTGTATGTTTTCTCCAAGTTTTCTTTTTCGAAACTGCAGTCTCTTATCAGTACTGGTTAGTTGTATTCAAATGTTAGTGCTGGAACAAGGCAGGATCTAGGAACTAACTAGGATCAACTAGCAGAATCTGGTATTGTCATCTTTCGGGTAGATGATAAGACTCACTGACTTATAGTTTGTTTCTTACTAATAGACTTTAGATAAGAACATTAATATTTATAAAAGGTGATTGTGTCAGTTATGTTCTCAGTGGTAGAATGTATGCTGCTAAATTGACAGCTTAAAACTATAATACTGGTAACTATGAATAGAAGAAACTGTTTAGGGACAGGAAATTAAAGGTAAAAACTTAGATAAGTAATTTAAACTTTTCTCAATTAATTTTAAGAAATAATTGTGATTTTTTTTTTTTGTTGTTGTTGTTACAGATTATGAAAAGAAAAAGACAATCCCAAGTTTTGTGGACCGTATCTTTGGTGGCGAACTAACTAGTACAATCATGTGTGATGAATGCAGGACTGTAAGTGGTTATCCTTTGGGATGGAATTAGACATTAGTGCTCACTGAGGACAGTTAATATCAGTTGTTTTCTAAGACAGAAGTACTTAGTTAGATATGTTGCTGATTGGTTTTGAGCTGTAGCCCAGGCTGGCTGGGAACTGACAACAGCGCTGAGTGCTGGGTCCCAGGTGTGCACCTCCATGTGCAGCCCTCACAGGATCTGCTCTTTACTCTTGTGTCTGCTTCTTTTTGTTTGGTTGGTGGTGGTTGGTTTTTTTTTTTTTGTTTGTTTGTTTTTGTTTTTGTTTTTTTAGACAGGGTTTCTCTGTGCAGCCTTAGCTATCCTGGACTCACTTTATAGACCAAGCTCCCTTGAACTCAGGCCTGTGCCACCGTGCCCAGCTTGTAATTTTATTTTAATTTCATATTTTCTTAATCCTTTGCTTATTAAATCCCACCTTCTACCCCTCATCTCTGGGTGGTGGGAGAGGAATCCTAATAGGTAATATTTAATGTGAGTGTCTTTCTTTCCAGGTACGAAATGCTTTAATACTAAGATTTAATTTTTTTTCTTTTCCTTTTACATTGCCTCTTTGGTTGGTTAAGGTCTCCTTGGTACATGAATCTTTCCTTGATTTGTCACTCCCAGTTTTAGATGATCAGGTAAGACTATTTTATTTTATCAAACAAGATTTATTTCCCCATGTGTTCATTTTGTCTTTGTTTGATCTTATGAGGAACATCTTGCCTTTTAAGGATGTAGTGTTACCAGCCCATGGAAAAGTTTTCCAGGGTCTATTAGAGATGGGATCATTTTTAGGATTTGAAAAGAAAAAGAGCTATTTTCTTTATTAAAGTGTCTAGAATTCTTTGTACATACTGTCTTGAGAGTATATAGGGAAGTATTTTTGTCTCATTAAAATAGCAGTTTTCATTATTTAAGGCTGACCACAAGTCCCTTGCAGTCTTAAGTGCATAAAGATTAAATAAAAAAATTATCATCTCAGTTTTATACCATATTGTTTTGGTTCCTTTAAGTGGCTCTAAGATACAAAAGAATGTTGCTGGGTGTGGTTTCTAATGGCTTTAATCTCAGCTCTGGGGAGGCAGAAATAAGCAGATCTCTGAATTTAAGGCTGGCCTGGTCTGTAGGGAGTTCTAGGCCAGCAAGGCTGATACAGTGAGGACCCTATTTGTAAATAAATAAGTGAATATTGAATAAATCATAATTCAAATTTATATGAATTAGGAACCCTTTGCCCTGTTATGCAGAGTAATTAAAGTCTTACCAAACTAACTTTATTTACTCTCTCAAAACTATCATTCACAAGCAGAAAAAGGAAAAAATAAAGAGGAGTTCTGTGGTGGGATATAGAAACCACAAACACAAAATACGGTTGCAAAAGAACATATATAAAACATGCTCTGGCATGTAGCCAGTAAAATTCATTTCATTCCTTTTTTATTATACTTACATGTAATAATACTTCCTTTTTTGTGTGGGAGTATGCAGCAACTGGCTGCAGGTGCTTTTGAAACCCCGGAGGAGCTAGAGATAGGAGTGGCTGTGAGTCACCTGGCATGGGCCTCTGTTTAACTGCTGAGCCATCTCTTTAGCCCCTGATGCTTTTTTGTTGTTTTGTTTCATATTTTCTCAGCACATGATGATTGTTGTCTTTATATAATGTTTCTTTTTTCTGTCTCTTTTTTCTTCTTTTTTTGTTTTTTGAGATAGAGTTCTCTGTTTAACAGTCCTGACTCTCCTGGACTTGCTCTGTACACCAGGCTGTCCTAGAACTCACAAGAGATCCACCTGCCTCTGCCTCCTGAGTACTGGGCTTAAAAGCGTGTACCACCACACCTGGGCCTTTATATAACTTTTTGTATATTGTGGGAATTATAAGAGTAAAAATCATTAGGTTACATGAATTTTCCTTTGCCAAGTAGTAGTAGTAGTAGTAGTAGTAGTAGTAGTAGTAGTAGTAGTAGTAGTAGTAGTA
>NW_026592666.1:5265109-5472499 GCF_907164565.1 Psammomys obesus
TAGTAGTAGTAGTAGTAGTAGTAGTAGTAGTAGTAGTAGTAGTAGTAATAATATTTTGTTTTCCTCCTATTTTAAGAGTGGTAAGAAAAGTATAAATGATAAAAATGTGAAAAAGACGATGGAGGAAGAAGATAAAGACAGTGAGGAAGAGAAAGATGACAGCTACATGAAAACAAGAAGTGATATTCCTTCAGGAACAAGCAAGCATATACAGAAAAAAGCAAAGAAGCAAGCCAAAAAGCAAGCCAAGGTGGGTAACTACAAAAAAATTATGCTTTTCCTTTATTCATTGTATATTTACTTTTTTTGTTGTTTGGTTTTTTTGTTTTTCGAGATGGGTTTTCCTGGAACCTTGGCTGTCTCTGTGTAGAGCAGACTGGCCTTGAACTCATGGAGATGTGCCTGCCTCTGCCTCCCAGAACACTGGGATTACAGGGGTGCTCCACCACCACCAAGCCCAGAGCTTCAACCATGCAGCAAAGAAAGTGCTGGGAATGGCATGGGCTTTTGAAACCTCTGTGCCTGCCCCCAGTAACGTACGTCTTCCAACAAGGCCATACCTCACATGTACCTGTGGGGACCATTGTATTCAAACCACCACAAGAGGGTAGTCAGACACCACTTCATCTAATAATTGTCTGCTCAGTTTTAAGTTTTAGAGCTCTGCATAGATCACTTCTCAAGAAAAGACACCATCCCTTGTATTGCCATTTCCACAGTAGTCCAATGTTTTGATGAATAGTGATTATTCTTGATTTCATTTAAAGAACTTTTTGTCATAATTTACTTGAACTCTGATAAAAAAGGAATTTTTTAAATCAGAATTTGAAAGTGAACACTCCTTATGAAATGACTTGTTTGAGAACCAACAAAATATGATGTGGTATGTGCACTCTTATTTCTTTTTCTGTTTCTGCTTCTCTCCCTCCTTCTCTCTTTATGTATACTTCTGACACAGAACCAACGAAGGCAACAAAAAATTCAAGAAAAATTTCTTCACTTAAATGATATCTGTACCACTGACCACACTGTAGACAATGAGAATGAAGCTGAAATCTCACTTCTGGGAGAAGTGGAAGTGGATATTGAATCCAACCATGTTTCTCAAGAGGAGGCTGCACATACAGAATTTTATGTTAATCAGAAAGATTTGAATGACCAAGAGAAAATGATAGAAAGTACAACTGGCAGTCAAAACTGCCCAGAGGACCTGGATGTGAAAAGTGTCAACACTGAGAGTGATCTGGGGATTTTAACATCTGCAGCCAAATGTACTAGGAATTTAAAAGGTGCCTTCCAGGAAGAAAGGACCAGTGGAGAACTAGACATTACCAGTGGTTTAAAAAACCTTAATTTGAATGCTGCTGTTCATCCCGATGAAATAAATATAGAGATTCTGAATGGCAGTCATTCTCCTGTGGCAAAGGAGTACGAGGTCATGAATGAGGATCCAGAAACTGCTTTCTGTACCCTTGCGAACCGGGAAGCCTTTAGTACTGATGAATGTTCGATCCAACATTGTTTATATCAGTTCACCCGTAATGAGAAACTTCAAGATGCGAATAAACTGCTTTGTGAAGTGTGCACAAAACAGCAGTGTAATGGGTCAAAGGCAAATACGAAAGGTATTTAGGCTTTTTCTTGCTGTTAACACTGATATTAAAGTGCATATTTTGCAGGTAGAATACTTGTGAATTAAAGTCTCATCAGGGTGTGGAGAGTTACTAGTGTCCTCTCGCTTGTAAATATTTTAATAGAAAAAAACTTTATTGGCATGGCTAATATACTGTACCCTAACAGCAATAAAGTGGAACAGCTTGTTTTTTGGTCTCTTTCTAAGGGTAAGTTTCCCACTGGAATGCTGTCAAAACTTCCTGACAGTGACTGGTTTTCTGCATTCTCATATCCTTGCCAGAATTTGTGATGGTCCTCTTCTCCCTTACATCAGGGAGTCGGTGTTCTTATGTGGCACCCAGAGCAAAATGACAGGCTTTCTCGTCTCCTTTCATTGTGGAACAGAGATATTGATAATATCCCCTTGCCTTGCTCATGTTATTTGTTTGAGTAAATGGGATTGAAATGGAGTAGGGTGTCACGGATTGTTGAAGATCTTCACTAAAGTAGAAGTATTTGAAAGTCATTTATTTACATGTAGATACAAAGAACAAGTAATGTTTTAGAGTAGGCAGTGGCAAGGCAAGCCAAAATCCATAGGCTTAATACTGTTTTTATAGTCTCTTAGTTAAAACGTGTTTCTTTCGGTTTTAATAATTTTCATAGAGGGAGATGTGCCAAGTACCTCCAGACATCTTGATGATGTAACGGTTCTCCAAGATATCTTAACTTTATGGTGTGTGGGATTGAATGTAGGGCCTTGTGTGTTTTGGTGCCGCGTTGTACTTTAAGCCTTAAACAACAAAATTCTGCTTGAGACTCTTTTGCTTATATAACCCTTGCCTGTCCTCAAACTTGCCATCCCCTGCCTCTTCCTCTTAAGTACTGGGACTATAGGCATGTGCTACCATGCCCCTCACCTCCTCAAAACTGCTTTTAATTGCTATTCATAAATGATTTGATGATATGGAACACATACTTCCAACCCTAATTAAATGTATTGCTTACTATATGACATTATTTGGTGTATACTGAGAAAATACACTTGATTTTGCCTCTTGGTTAATAAACACACACACATTTCTCTGCAAGATTTTGTTAATCCTGGTTTTAGAGTTTGAGATGATCTTATAAAAAACTGAATGTTTTGGTGCTAACATCTCTCCTTTCTGTAGGTGAAAGGAAATATGTTTATACCAACGCCAAGAAGCAGATGCTGGTTTCCCTTGCTCCTCCTGTCCTCACACTTCATTTAAAGAGATTTCAGCAGGTACCCCTCATAATCCTAATTTGTTTAAATATGTAACACTTACTTTATCTGTTCTGAATTTGTTTCTGCTTTCTCTTAATTCCAATTTCAAAAATGTGGGCTATTTAAAAGAGAGATGTATATAGGTTTGTTAAAGTGGAGAAATTTACAGTCCTGACTTCTAGAACTCAGGTTTGTAGTGTCTTATTCAAAGCTTAACTTGAGATTGGAAATTATATTGTTATAATTTCAAGATCTGTGCTAAATCATTTTGAAGACTAGCTTATTTTAGGTTGCCTTAGTGACTTTTCTATTTTTGTAATATACCATGACCAAGTCAACATATAATAAAAAGTGTTTGTTTGGGGCTTAATAGTCTCAGGTTAGAATTTATGACCATCATGGTCAGGAACATGGCAGCAGTTAGGCATATTGAAGAGCTCATGTCTTGATTGGAGTTTACTTCTAAAAACATTTTTTTGTTCTTGTTTTGTGTATTATATCTTTTTACTGACTTGATAAAAAGATGCACATTGGATATTCATATCTTGTGACTGGATCTTTTCTGGAGATTTGATAAATTACTACAACTTTCAAATTTTCTAGGATTTTATAGGCATTTTCCTTCTTATTGGTCAAGTTTTGTCTTAAATAGCTGGTTGGGTCTTATTGGCATTGTGTGAGCATGGAGCATGAACTGAAAAGTGATTCAAGGAAAATATTTTGCTATTGCCGAATTTCAGGAACTGAAAATCTCTGACTCAATCTTGTATTTGGGATGGCTAAGGCAGAATTGGGGAACTCTCATCTGTAGTTTTGGTAGTGTGTAGTACTTAAAGAAAAACCTAAACTAGTTGGAAACAACCATTGAGGAAAAACTGTTTCCCTAGAAAGGGCTGGGTGTTGGGAGCTCATTGGACATCAGAGGGGACAGTCTGTACAGCTTTTCCAGGAAAAGAACTCAATCCGTAACTCTGCTTTTTTTAGGCTGGTTTTAACCTACGCAAAATTAACAAACACATAAAATTCCCGGAAATCTTAGATTTGGCTCCCTTTTGTACCCTTAAATGTAAGGTAGGTAAAAATGATTTTTAAGGGAAATTGTTAAGAGAAATCATAACCTATCAAATACTTCTCCAGTATTTCACAGTAAGTATGGAGTTGATATAGATTTTGAAGAAGGACTGGGATGTAGCTCAGTGACAAAAGTGCTTAGTTACAATTATTTGATCATTATACCTTTATAATTTCAAGATCTGTGATAAATCATTTTGAAGACTAGCTTATTTTAGGTTGTCTTAGTGACTTTTCTATTTTTGTAATATGATACCATGACCAAGTCAACATATAATAAAAAGTGTTTGTTTGGGGCTTAATAGTCTCAGGTTAGAATTTATGACCATCATGGTCAGGAACATGGCAGCAGTTAGGCATATTGAAGAGCTCATGTCTTGAGACAACCATGAGGAAGAGAGAAATAACTGGGAATGAAGTAGGCTTTTGAAGCCTCAAAGTCAACCTCTTAGTAACATACTTCCAACATTCTAATACTTCCCAGTTTCACCAACTGGGAATCCAACATTCAAACACAGGCCATTCTCATTTAAACTACCACACAGATAAAATTATTTTGACTTATTATGGGTATTGTTATAAATAAAAATGGTATTGGGCTTAATATCATCTAAATATCATTTAGTATTAGCCCCATGATTATTTTGGCGGCATTATTTAACCTGTTCTCATTAAGATACAGACACCTGTTAGATTTTTTTTAAATAATTTATTTTTATTTTATGTACATTGGTGTTTTGACTGCATGTATGTCTATGTGAGAGTGTCAGATCCCCTGAAACAGGGGTTACAGACAGTTGTGAGCTGCCATGTGTGTGCTGGGGATTGAACCAGGTTCCTCTGGAAGAACAGTCAGTGCTCTTAACCACTAAGCCATCTCTTCAGCCCACCTGTTAGATTTTATTTACCTTGGGCTGGGCAGATATTTCTACCTAAGCTATCTCAATAACTTCCCTATCCACCTCCTAGCCCCCATCCAGTGTAATGTGCCTTAATTATACATTCCTATCTGGGCTACCTTCCATCCATAATCTTATAAATGCTTGCTTATATTTTTCATCTTGGTGTTTTTTCTCCATCCCTGTCATCCTTGGAATCTTTTTCTCCCAGCCCACATGGTTCCTTTCCCATACTAATCCATTGTGGCATCCTCCCTCCTCTTCCTGACTGTGTTTCCCTTGATTCTCCTGAACCCAAAGCCTGGGAACCTTAGCCACGCCTACCCCCCATTCTACCCTGTGCAGGTTTTAGATCTTTTGATCAACCAGTAAGGAATAATGTCTTAGGAAGGTTTACTCAGCAAGGATAGGGCAGTAACCAGATCTTGAGGGCCAGTAATTAGCATCAAAATACAAGGATCAGACCAACCCCCCAACCTTATCAAGACATTGTCTTAATGGTTGAGGGTACAAAAGAAAGAAAAGATGGGCAGATATATTACTAGTTACTCTCAGTTTAATACAAAGTTACCTTGACAGGGTAGGTATACATGGAACACATAGTCTGCAAAGTCCTGTATATTGGTGTTTCAGAGAAGGCCATATGAGGTAGAACAGGTACAAGAACAAAATGGTATGAAATAGGGTAGTACTTGCAAGACTACCAGTTTTACAGCTTACAGAACAAAGCCTAGGGATTATAAGCCAAAGGTGATAGAAATGAAGACTTTCATGAGGAACTTTGCCTTAGTAGGTATGAAAGCAATTTGGTGACCAAGTCCCACCTGTTAAACTAGGATATTTGCTTTAGTGTGGAAGTTGGATCTGAGGACAGACTGAAAAGGCTGAGTTAGGGAATTGAATCAATTCAATTAGTAAAGCCAGGAGAGGGAGGGTGAAAGAATAAATCATCAGGAGATAAAATTAGACTCTTAGTGTTAGAAAGGGAGGCAGAACCCTTTAAATGGATGTTGAGTGTGACACAGAGTTGAAGATTTCTGGATCCAGGCTTGAGTGACAAGACACATGGGGTGTTATAAGTAAAGATAGTGCCGGGCATGATGGCACACTTTTTTTTTTTTTAGGTTTTTCAAGACAGGGTTTCTCTTTGTAGCCTTGGCTGTCCTGGACTTGGTGTGTAGACCAGGCTGGCCTCGAACTCACAGTAATCTGCCTGCCTCTGCATTCACATCCAGCTCATGCCAAATACTTTCAGTCCTGGCACTCAGAAGGAAGAGGCTGGCCTGGTTTGTTCCAGGATGGCCATCCCTGTCTCAAGAAACAAACAAAAGCCAGGGAATATAGGAAACAGGTTGGAAGGATTGAGATCAGCTTTGGATACACTGATTTTAGATATCTTTGATATGAATGCACCTGAGTCTTTTGGAATGTACATGTCTTACATCCAAGAAAGAGGTCAAGGCTTGACATACAGATTGGAAATCAGTGCATAGACAGTAATTCAGAATGAGATGATGCCATTTGTGTTGAGCACAGAAGATAGGACATAGTCAAGAACAAGAAACAAAAGCATTTGAGTGGAGGGAAGATGCCAATCTGTGTCTCGGTTGGAAAAGAATTTCAAGGATCAGAGAGGTCATGCTGCTGTACTGCATTTTAGTTGCACTGTTTTAATGGAAGCACAGTCCTTGATGTGTAAAAATCAAAATGCCTTTCTCATTCTGGTATGATTTCAATGTTAGTATGTACTAAGTTGTCATCTTTGTTACTGGGTACTGCTGTTGCTGCTTCACGGGCTACTTCAGACTGTACATAACAGAGTGAAAACTGAAGGGTACTTGAGGTTGAAGAGCATAGAGTAAGTGAGAGTTAGAGGAATAAAACACTACAGACTGGGCTGTTTAAGATGTCTCAGCCAGCAAGTCCAAAGTCCCGTGTGCTATGGCTGAGACTGAATGACACTAAAAGCGCCACGCATGTCACAGCACACATAGCTCTGGGGAAAGGTAGGACGTGGTTTATTTGGGGAGAGGTTGCAAGGGCAAAGGGCAGATACGAGGGGATCGGAAGATAAACAACCGGGTGCATGATATAAAATTCACGATTTTAAGTTACCAATAATTTTAAGGATTAAAAAAGTATCAAAAAGTTCAGAAAATGAGGGAATATGGAGGCACAGTTCAGGGTAGGACTGTTGAACAGTGGCGATACTTTTGCCAAGAGCACAAAGGCTCCTGCTTGAGGGAATTTGCATTTGTCATGAGACCTATGGTACAGGGTTGTGACAAGTACCCTTCACTTTTGGTGAGAAAGTACAAAATGCAAGCTAGCCTTACAATGTTCGTATTGGTGGCAGAACCAGCAGGATGGCCAGGGGTCTTAAGGTACTTTGAAATTTTCCTGAGGCCTTTTATCTGGCAAATTTGAGTTCGGTTAGTATCTATAGCATTACATATTATATGTGGCCCATGAATGACCTAGTTTTTGTATCATGGAATCAACTTTGTAATAAAGGTAAAGGTATCTCTGTGGGGTATGAACAAAGAGGTGATGTGAATGTGTCTTGCCAAGAAGACACATCTATGTAAATGGGACAAAAATAACAATTCAGGTTTGCTTTTTTTTTTTTAAGAACGTTGCTGAAGAAAGTACAAGAGTACTGTATTCCTTATATGGAGTTGTTGAACACAGTGGTACTATGAGGTCAGGGCATTACACTGCCTATGCCAAGGCAAGAACTGCCAGTAGTCATCTCTCTAATCTTGTTCTTCATGGTGACATTCCACAAGGTAAGTTACCTTGGAATTTCAGAAATTTTGCAGATCACGCCTAAGCCCCCCGCCCCTCCCCCAAAAAGGCAGCTCCCAAGCCTTCATGTTTCCTTTTGTATTTTCTGACAGATGGTGAAATGGAATCAAGCAAAGGGCAGTGGTTTCACGTCAGTGATACACATGTGCAAGCTGTGCCGGCCACCAAAGTCCTAAATTCACAAGCGTATCTCCTGTTCTATGAGAGAGTGCTGTAGTAACAGAGTGCTTTCTCTGGAAACGAGCCAATGGCTTTCATACTGGCTATAACAATAAAAGCTAAACTATATATTATGTTCATCTAGGTAAATGACAGAAAAAAAATCAGGTTTATTTATTTAAATACGGGCAAAATAATTTACAACAGTTTTTGTATTACTGGGCTTTATTCTTTCTAGTTTCAACTTGAATTACTAAAGTCCTGTGGTTAATCTGACTGGGTGGTAGTTCTTGTCTTATCAATAAACTGATATCCCCAAAACTTGTTTTACTACTTAGCTTTTTAAATTGTATTACTGGTTAACACCTTATTCTAGTGCTAGGATTAAGCTATGTTTGCAGTAGTGAATGGGAGCATATCCATGTGCATAAACTGTGATCTCACAGCTATGCCAACAGAATGGTATAAAAAAAATCACCTAGTATGCAGTGAGAAGGCTTTGGACACTGTATGATACTGGGTTTTCAAGGCTGCAGGTTTATTTTAGAGGTAAACAAATTTCTAGCCTCTTTCAGTCAAAATTGTCTTTCCCTTGTAGAAAGGAACTTCTGCCAACAACATAGACACATGGTATGATGGTCATAGCAATTTATTCTCAATGAGAACAGTAACATAAGTGACTTGCCTTGCTTACAGCTCCTATCTTTAAAAAGGCTGACGTAAGCAGCAATTAATCAGACACGCATAACAGTAACATGTTTATTTTATGCCACCTGGCAGAGTACAAACACAAATACTTTAATTTAAGAATGAGAAGAAAACATCAGGCAAGTTCCACTCTACAAATAAAGCTTCACCTAGGACAAAAGAAGTTCCTCAGTCATTTTGGTCATCATCCCAGTCTTTCTTCCCACTTGGAGGTTTGGGCCCACCAGCTGGTTTTGCCATGATGATCTGAAGAAAACAAAATTCCATGTTAAGTAGAATAGACCACTCTTCCTCACTTGTCTATGTGGCTCTGTGGAACCAAACTTACATCCTCATGCTCTCCCATCTGAACTATCTCCTTAGTCTTCATCTCAATAGTGAAAAACAGTGGGAATATTGTCACCTTAAAAGCCATGAATATTTCTAGCACCTCATGTTATGCTTTGTAAAAGAAGAAAAACACTCAGGTCCCCTCACCTCTGTAAACCAGTGACAGACTTCAGGTTGACAATCCTTATAATAATCAGCTTCAGGGCTTTACCATATTTATTTCTACTCATATCACTCCCTAGAATATGTCTACCCTCTGTCAATTTAAAACTGCCAAATGTTCAATTAGGCCAGCTATAATCTCCATATGTGAGGGTACACAGATACTACAAAATACAATCAGAAGTGCTGTATCTACTATGAAGTTTGCCCTTTTAGCTAGACCCTGTCCAGCCAGTGCGGTCCCTGGGATTTGCCTTTCTCACCAGTCTGAGCCAAACAGATGCACTACTCTGCCTGACTTGTCTATGTGGCTCTGTAGAACTTATATCCTCATGCTTGCAGGGCAGGCTCTCCCATCTGAACTATCTCCTTAGCCTGAACACTTAGAAGCCAGCGAACTCCAGAGTTCAAAATGACTAAGATCTCACAGAGATCTGCCTGCCTCTGCTTGCCGTGTGCTGGGATTAAAGACTTGTTAAAGACTGGATTCTCATTTTTCACTCACCTGATCCACTCGAAGTACAGTGACTGCAGCATTAGTGGCCAATTTAATAGCCCAGTATTTTCCCAAGTAAGTGTCTAAAATACTGGCTTCTAACATATCCTTTACAGCAGGAACTTCAGCCTGTCAAAACAAAACTATGTTAATTCCTTACATGTGAGCTTATATGAAACGTAAAACGTACAAGGCTCCTACACTGCAACTTAACTAGTACTTCTAAGTAAAAATCAATTAAAACAACTTGTAAAATCAGACTGCTATTTTGCACCAATTTCCCCTTTACATGCACTGCTTCTGTTTAGACTGTATATATTCATGAAAAAGTAAAAATTGTTAACAAATACCTCAATATCCAATCCCACATTTTTGTTTCCTTCCTGGTGCACTGCATAAAGTTTAGAGATAATTTCATTGGCCTTCACACCAGAATTTTCTGCCAGTGCCCGTGGAATAGCTTCAAATGCTTCAGCAAACTTCTTAATAGCGTATTGTTCAAGTCCAGGACATGTCTAAAGTAAAATGTGTTTGTCAATGAATTTTATTAAAAAGGAAATGAACAGAAAGGCAATTTATATAGAAAAAGTTATACCTCTCCATATGATGTGATTTGTTTGGCCAATTCAATTTCTGTTGCTCCACCTCCAGGTACAAGACGCTTATCCTATTAAAAACAAAAAAGAACCTAAAATGGAATATTTCTTCAGACTATAGTTTTTGAGTAGGCACTATACAAAATTTAAGAATACACTTAGTGAAATCAAGTGGCCTGGTCAAACTTTCATGAGAACCCATAAATACAGCATTGATAGTGCTTCAGCAAGAGGAGGCAATCTGTACTCTGCAATAGCTTTGTTTGCTTTTTAGTTTGTACCATTTGTTTTTGAAGGTTCAGTTCATTAGCAACTGATAGGCTGTTAAACATGAGAACATCAGGATGTGTGGTTTGAGTCTATCAACTGTTTTCAAGAATCACAAATTTCTGAAATTGTAGATACTGACCCTCGTGAGAACTTTGAAAGTATTAACTCCATCATCTACAGCCCTTTCTATATCGTCCATCAGATTATCTGTAGAACCTCGAAGAACTATAGTAGAAATGGCACCATCTTCTTTTTCTGCCAATAAATAATTTGTGGATTAAATGAAAGAAAACATAAGATAAGATAAATATATCTTATCTTACCATTGCTACATACCATGCTTAAAAACAACCACCTGTGTATCTCCAACTTCTGAGAGGTAAACACTGTCACAATGTCCCATTTCTTCAAGGACAGGAGGAGTCTACAAGAAAACGATTCTTATAGTAAAATTTCAAATGTGTTCACCTATCTTTTGTTTTCCAAAATACATACCAATTTAGGAAGAGCTGTGGCACCAACTGTTTTACAGAGTCGTCTGAGATCCCACTTTGAGTTCAGCCTTCAAAAAGAAAAATTTGGATTCAATCATAAAATGCTGAGAATAAACAGCAAAATAAGCTGCACAAGGTGGCACACGGCTTTAATCCCAGCAGTCACAGACAGGCAGATCTCTTTGATTTCAAGGCTATTCTAGGCTACATGGCCAGGCTACATGGCCAGCCAAAGTGCCCTCAAAATAAAATATCAAGTAAAGTTGCTTTCACTCCATTCTACTTGAACACATTTTTTATTACACTGAATTGGGAAACCAAGAAGCTGACTACTAACTTTGTGAATGCAACAAATCAGCCAGTAATGCCACATTTGAAGTTTAAACAGCATGTCTGGAGCCAGTTTAACAGTGCACATCTTATTCTCGGGAGGAGAGAGGTGGGACTGGGTCTAGATAGTGAGTTCCAAGCTACCCAGCAAGGCCCTATCTCAGATGAGTAAGTATTTGCCAAATTTACAGCATTATTTTAGAAACTGGGGTTTTATAGTCTAACAGACTTCCAAATAGGGGCTCAGCATGTAGGAAAATTCTTTATATAAGAAATTTGTACAACTGTACAATCTATAAGGGATAGCAGAGACATTACTATGTCTATATGATTTGGTGCTAGGTAGTAAAAATTTGTTTTATGTGCTCCAAATGAAAAAGCATTTTTCTTGACTCATACCTTAGCTGATAAGCAATTAAATTTGTATCAACCCTTCAGCTTTTCCTTGGAATGCTTTTTCCTTTTCAAATAACATCTACTCATTGGTCCTTGGACCCTCACTGCTCTGTCCCTCTGATAAATCCTTTTGCTATTTGATCTAAGTAAGACCTTCATTTTCCTTTTATCAGCTGTCTTCAATTTACTGGCTTTACTCAATATTAAGAGTAAATTATAGTGTTGTTTATAGAACGTAGCTCTTACCTCACCAACATGATATTATACTTGTTAGCATAATGAAGGGCCATGTCTGCCACTTTGCCACCTGTTACTATGACATTTGCACCAGTGCCAGCAATAGCTTTCACTTGTGCATCCATAAGATCTTCTTCTCCCTTACTGAAGTTCATCAGTTCTTCAGCGGTCTTAATCAGCACTGTTCCCTGGAAAATGAGGAAAACTCTCTTTAAAATCATTTCATAATTTTGGTGTTAAAAGTTTTTATATGTTTTACCCAGTAATTTAAAGATCTGAGAGAAAACATGAAGATAAATGTTTTAATATGAACCAAAATATATACCATATACAAAATTAAGACCGTCACCTTGTTCCTATACCCCCTTACATCAAATCAATTCCATTTGCAATGCAATAGGCAAACTTTTCCTTTAGAAATGTCAGACAGGTATTGGTTTGGAATATACCAATCAGTGTCACCAAAACAACTTATCCTCAAATTTTCACTGAAACATGGACTAAACAACCATTCTCATTCTCCCCTCAAATCTGTAAAATCAACAATTGAATCTGCCAAGGATGTTTGGCATGAATCCAGCTGATAAATCCCTACTGATAAGTCAGTCTTTAAAACTGACTCATCATTTTTATATTGATCAGCGTTAAGGGTATAGAAATGTCAACATTCACAAAAAGTGGTTTCATATGAGCATACAAGATAGTCAGTATTAACAAAGAGCTGTAAGAATACATACTGAGGGCTGGAGAGAGGGCTCAGTAGTTGGGAGCGCTGGCTGCTCTTATATAGGGGACCCAGGTTCAATCCCCAGCACCCACATGGCAGCTCACAACTGACTGTAACTCCAGTTCCAGGGAAACTGACACCCTCACACAGACACACATGTAGGCAAAACACCAATGTACATAAACTGCATATATATAAATTATTTAAAAACAACAACAAAAAACACTACCACCACAAATATTTTTACTTTATTACTTGGTAGCTGAAGCAAGTATCTATGGTCTGAAAAAAAAAAAAAACAACAAAAAACCAAAAAAAAACAATTCTGCCATTTTCAATTATTATGAAGTATATACTAGCTTAAGAGGAAACCCCACCTCAAAAAATAAGCATTAGAGGAAAAAAAGCAACCGAAATGTACTTTTGAAACCACATACCTTAGTCTCCGTTATCATGCCATCAAATGGACAAGAGTACACAGCTATTTTTGCATCTTTAACAGATGTTACATCACCTTCAGTTTCCTTCTTAAAAACCATGCCATGTAATACTGAAGATGAATAGATGCCAGAGCCCTAAGGAGTCAAAACACCAATACTGTCATTGGAGTTAAGTTTTTAACGAATGTTGTACACCAATGTTAATAGTATCAGACAGTAGGCATAAACAGGCCATTCTTCTCAACAGTTGGAAGCACTACTGAATTAGCCACTATTGTGGAGGGAAGGAACAAAGACGGAAAGCAACAAAGCTGTTTGTCTGCCTAACAACATAGCACTTGGCATTAATATACCAGGTAGAATTGCTAGTACTACAGACAGAAGAACAAAGATGATTCCATCAAATGTGCGCCACCTCTCCAGCCCACTCTTTTACATTATTCTAAACTCTATCAGGAGGAAATATGACTCTACAAGAAAATATACTTTTAATAACATCACAATTTATTTAACACTAAATGTTACAAAACGATGCCTTAAAACAGTGGTTCTCAACCTGTGTGTTACAACCCCTTTGGGAGTCACATCAGATATTTATATTATTCATAGCAGCACAATTAGTTATGAAGTAGTAACAAAATAATTTTATGGTGGAGGGTCACCACAACATGAAGATCTGTTTTAAAGGGTCACAATGTTGGGAAGGTTGAGAACCACTGCTCTAAGATACAAGTACTAAAACTAAATCATGGGATAAAATTTAGGGGCGTAAAGATGGCTCAGAGCCAGGTTGCTCTTTCAGAGAACCCAGATTTGATTCCCATACCCACATAGTTGCTTAAAACTATCTGTAACTCCAGTCCCAGGAGATCTGTCTGATGCTCTCTTCCAGCCTCCACAGGAACTAAATGCACATGGTTCACAGACATAAATAAATGCAAGCCAAGACTTGCATGCAAATTAAGTTTTTTAAAAAAAAGCACGCGGGTGCAATGGCACACCTGTAATCCCAGCACTTGAGGAGGCAGAGGCAAGTGGCTCTCTGAGGTTGAGGCCAGCCTGGTTTACACAGAGAAATCCTAAACCCTGTCTCTGAAACAAACAACAAAACAAAACAAACTTTGGAGCAGAGTAACAACTGATCTTGGACTGGGAATGTACTTTCATGGCACAGTGCTTCCCCGGCATGTGCAAAACTCTGGATTCAATCCCAAGTACTACAAAAACAACAGCCCCTTCAAAGAACTATTTGGGTAATAATAATTCACTTTTTTGAAACTTACCAGAATCTTACATACTCTGATGTTATCAACATTGAAATTGCCAGAATCAGGAAAAATAGATACTGCGAAGAAAATGAAACATATTGTTTAGACAACAGAGACACTATCTGAGTCACATTAAACATAAAGAACTTTGGATATGTTTGCTCCCTACCCTTACTTACCACATGCCTGAGCAATGAGTTTGGCCAGAAATGTTTCACTACCGTACTGCTTACTCATTATGGAGGTCCGAAGCAGAGAAGACACTTCATCAATATCTCGAAGGTTTTTTGCAGAACAACATACCAAATCAGGGAGAATCTCATGAGCTTTTTTGCAAGCAATTTCATAGCCTGATATTACCTAAACCATGAAGAAAAATACTTGTTTTAATAATCTTAATTTTTGACATGACTTATGCTGATAATCTAATAAATGGGTATTTTCAACATAAAACAACAAGTGTTTGAAGAGGACACATGGTAGAGCCAATAGCTACGGACACAGCTTTGATGACAACACAAATTTCAATCCTGATTCTACCACTTACCTTGATCAAAAGTTTTATTTCAAACCTTTTTCATATGAACAGAATCTGAGTTTAAGAAGGCTTAGCAATAGGATTCCTGAGGACACACCACATGTGAAACATATGGCCAAAGCCTAGCACTGTAAGTCATTCCTCGCTAGCTATTCTTCGTAGGTCTAAAGTTCATTTTAAAACCCTTCATTTGTATATAGTAAACATACGCATGCGCGAGTGTGATGTAGGCGTACAGTGTGCGCCTATGTGAACACCCAGGGGTACATGCATGGCGGACAGAGGCAGATGTTAGGGGTCCTGCGCTATCTCTGGCATACTCCCTTATGACAGACTCTTTTAATCGGAAGCTAGGCTGATGTTAGCAAGTTCCAGTATGTTCCTGTCTTTATGCCTACCGCAATGGAGAAATTTCAGGTATACCTGAGCGTTACATGGGTTCTAGGGATCTAAACTAAGGTCACTGTGCTTGCCCATGAGCGCTCTTATCTACCTAGTGCTGAATTTTAAGCTTTAAGCAACAATATACAAGTAATCAAATATAATTAAACTATAAGATGAATACTTGCCTCTGATACTGACAGACCAATCCGCAGAAGTTCTTCAGCTAGTTCCAAAAGAGCTCCAGCAAATACAAGAACAAAGTTTGTGCCATCTCCAACCTCTTGTTCTTGCATGTGAGAGGCCATCACAATCATTTTTGCAGCAGGATGTTGTACCTGATAAAGAGGGATTAACAAGAAAAATATTCTTACAGTTTGAGCAATACAAAGTCACTCTTTTCCTCAGAGGGCAGGGAAATGCCACCCGATCAGTTGAAACTATGGCCTATCAGCATCAACACAGCAATACAAATGAACAATTTCAAAGCACTGACAGCCATCTATTACAGCTCCACAAGGCTGCTGCATTTATTCCTAACTTACAAAACAAAAGTATTTTCAACCATTAAAGTTAGCAATTTTGAAGCCTTTAGAAGAGAAGCTGGGGGTAGTGACACAAACCTTCCAACTGTCATCTTCTCATCCACTCAGCATAAAACTCTAGTGTCATCCCTGATCCCACCCCTCCTGGACTTCACTTCTGACACAATGTCTTGCCAATTCTATGTACTGACTTCTTGATGCTTAAAAAAAATTTAGCCAGGCATGTTGGTGCACGCCTATAGTCCCAGCACTCAGGCGGCAGAGCCAGGCAAGGATCTCTTGAGCTGGAGGCCAGCCTGGTCTGCAGAAGAAGGCCAGGCCAGCCAGGGATACAGAGAGATATACAAAAGTCTTCAGAAGATCTAAATGAGACATCACTCAACTTGATTAAGAGTCTCAGCATCACTTATCTTTTAAACATGGTATTGTTTAAAAATCAAAGGGAATATATAACTTCCTTTTCTCGTTTTTGAGAAAGGATACATGTAGCTCAGACTATAACTGAGGATGAATTTGAACTTCTGCTCCTTTCGCCTTCACCTTTCTGAGTGCTGGAAACCAAACTCTAGGCAAGCACCCTACAAACTGAGCCTGAAAGTAAACTTTAAAAAAGCAACAAAATTCTCAAGTTCTTTTAGATACTCTTCAATTTAAATTTTCAACAATGGAGACTGAACCTAGGGCTTTGTGCGTGCTAGGCCAGTGCTGTATCACAGAGCTATCACCCCAGGCCACTCTTAGAAATCAAGGGTGACTCAAACTCTCAACACTACAGTTCTGTTATTCGTCTGCGTGTGGTCAAGTGTAAAAGCTGGTGCCTAGAAAGCGGAAGAGGCTGCTGGGTCCTGCAGAGCTTGGACTACTTGTGTCATGAGCTACCTGGGGTGGGTACTGGGAACTGCCAAGAGTACTCTTAAGCATCAAGTCACCTCTCCAGTCCTCATTTCATTTACCATGAAAAATTCCTCCACAAATATTCTGTGAACTTAAATTTCTCCTTAGCATATCACATGAATTCCTATTAGAATTCATTTATAACGAATCTGATCATCACAGCAATACTTCATAACTCACTCATAAACATTAAGATTTTTAAAGGATTTATTTATTATTTATACAGTATTTTGTCTGCATGTGTGCCTGCACATCAGAAGAGGGCACTATATCCAATTATGGATGGTTATGAGCCACCATGTGGTTACTGGGAAATAAACTCAGGAACTTTGGAAGAACAGCCAGTGCTCTTAACCTCTGAGCCATCTTTCCAGCCCCCTAATACTTTGAGTAGCCAAAATGGTGAACCTAAAAAGAGCACTTATAAATCTTCACAATAAACTTGAGAAAGTAACAGCCCTTTATCATTTAATTTGAAATAGGGTTTCATCTATGTTAAAATAGTGGGAGTTGTTGATGGTTTTGAAAAAGACTTACTTCTAGCTCTCTTAAAATAGTTGCTGCATCATTTGTCACGAACAATTTCTCCAGGCGATTGATGACCATTTTATTCATTCCTCAAAAAAAGTTGCAAAGAAAAAAAATCCATTATTATTCAAATATTCTCCCAAATAACCCAAGAAAATCATGGTCAGAAGCTGTACTGACTTTTTTTTTTTTTACACTTTATTCACTTTGTTTTTTTTTTTTTTTTTTTTTTTTTTTTACTGTACTGACTTTTAACCCTCTGAGCAAACTATCTGTATCTTCAGGTGTATGTAACAATGCATGGGCTTTCCTTGAATAAACATCCACATACCCACCATGTAGGAAGTGCTTGATAAGTAGAAATTAACACATACAAAAATAATATACTTACACATATATGGTTTTATGCTTAATCCAAAGTCTGTATTTTTAATTCAACTGGTGGTTAAAGGTAGTGTCCTTAAACTATGTCCAGTGTTCAGACTGTTCAGCCCTTTCCACAACAAGAGCTAAGCCAACAGCTGTAGTTTTCCTACCACTTAATAGGATAACAGTATAATTTTTAACTTTTCTTTTCCAGAGAGCTGAATTTCTGACTGAAACTTAGAAGTACACTCGTGCCACCAACCATGAATCAACTTACAAGACCTGCCCTGTACACGTAACACCCTCAGGACAAACATGAGACAGCCAACACACACTCACACCACTTTGTCTTTTACAGCCTGAATTTGGCCATTACCATTTGGTCCATATGCTGTACGAGTGGTCTGAGCCAGCTCCTTGCAAGCTTGTATATTTCTATACACAGCCTCTTCTAATCCTGAAAAATGCTGCAAAAGAAAACATTGGTGTTGATGAATCCTGATATTCAATACTAATTCATATTAACTAAGCTTAGTTATCCCTATATCAGCAATTTTCCCCAAACGGCCACAGACAGAGACTATGATTTATTCAAAAGCTAAACAAAGAGCTGAATACAGTGTAACCCACTACCCTATATCAAATTCTCTTCCACCCATCCATAGTCCCCAATACTTGCAGTTATTACCTTCTCTGAAATCCATCCTTTTTCTTCCCTCCTGACACTCTCTTCTCATCCTCCCTCAATCCCATGAACCTTTACACTACTCCCTCTCCTGCCCAGCTAATGTCAGGACTTTACTGGCCACTCAGGGATGATTTTGGTGGTGAAGTTAAAGTCATTTTGGTTGAGGGAGAGATTGCTGGTAGAACAGTAAGAAGTTGGGGGGATGGGGGAGATGGAGACAAACAATTAACTTCTAAATACATGGTGATTCTAAATCAAACCCCACATATCTGCTTACACAGAGTAATGAAGTAAGAATTTTCAAACACAGGATATCTCTATTCATTATATTTCTAATAAAGAGCCAAGATCACATAAGCGTTATCACATGGAGACTGGAGTCCATCTAAACAGCCTTAGTTTTCCCCCTAACTTACTACAAGGCCTTGGTAATTTTTCCTACCTGCAAAACAATAGGATAATTAACAGTTCTTATTTGACTAATTGTTTAGACCCTCCTAATTACTGAAGAATATTCTCCCTCCCACCCTTACTCAAGAAAGCAATCTACCATTAATCTACAATCCCAGCCCATCAACACTAGTTTTTAATTTGAAATTCTGTTAGGGGCTTAAAAGATGTCTTCTCTGTAGTCCTCAGGACTTACTTGAAAGCGGTTCTGTGTGATACCGTGCTAGCCTGAGTGGGATGCTTTACACGTATCATTTCTTCAATCTAAGTAAGGGAGGAAAAGACCTAAATTGGAAGCAATGACCCTCCCAAAGGAAACATCAGTATCATTTTCCAGAACGCACCAACTTATATTAAATTTTGACATCCATTTAGCATGCCAAGTTGTCACTACAAATGAGAACCTAGCTGTCTAAAACTGTTAAGGGTCTTCAATTTCCCCTAGGACCTTACATTCATCTCCCTTATCTATTTCTACAAGTCTTAGAAATATGGACGACAAAACAAAATTATGTGGCAGCTTGAACATCTTGAAACAAATCGTTCCATAACCAGTGTGACACTTAAAAAATAAACAAAAAAACACTTTTAAAAATACGTTCAAAAGGGTAACACTATTTTATTTGGGCTGGGACCTTAATCTTGTGGGCTACTATGTCGGATGGTCAGAATTCAAAGATATCATTTGGCACAGTCTCAATCTAGAAAAGGTAGGTTTTTCGGTCAGAATTCAAAGATATTATTTGGCACAGTCTCCTCAATTTAGAGAGGTAGGTTTCAGTAGAACTAGGTTGGGATCGGACGTCGCCGGGTGGTTGAACAAGTTGTCATGTTTCTCGGTTGGAAGGAGGTAACCAAAAGCAGGTTCAAGGATTGCTATGCGGGGCTCCTGTCCCTTCCATCCTAAAACTCCCGGGCCGTAAAGCAGCCGGTTATCAATTCCGTCCAAGTTCAGCAACTGCACCGCCTGCTCCGTTAAGGGCGGGGCCCGTGGGCTCCATCCCACAGAGAAAGGCATGCAGGGCTAAGATGCAAACCCGCAGCAGGGCCAGCCCTGGTGGGGGAATAACAAAATGCCCAAGGGTTTAACGACCTGCTAGCCAGAGCACACCTCCCTTTCTAGAACGTTCTCTCTCCCGGACCGCGGCGCGGCCGCACGCCCGCAGGCCTTTCGCGGGCGCCCGAGCACAGTCCGCTCTCCCTGCACGCCACCTCTCCGCGCCACTTACTTTTGCTCCATCCTTGAGCATCTGGGCAAAGCCCGGGGCCTTGGGGACGTGAAGCGCCATGGCCAGGCAGCAATCGACCGCTCACGCGCTCGCTCCAAGACCCGGAGGAAGCGGGATGCGCGCACAGCCTGCTGGGAACCGGACTTTGCGTCGCCTCACGCTCCTCTGCGTCCAGTCACCCCGCCCCTTCTCCCGTCAGGTCGTCTGAAGTATCGCGAGAACGAATGTCCAACACGAGGGTGGCCTCGGCTGCCAGAACCAACCTGCCGATCCTCGATCGAGTCGAGCGGTCAGGACGCTCGCGGAGAGCCGCCGACTGTGGAGGCCTTTCGCTGTCCCAAGCAAGCGAAGTAGCAAACTCTGACCGGGACGTTTGGCGTGTGACATTTCAGCAGACACCCGACTACTTAACATTCATTCGCACTTACTCCTGCAGAACCAGCGCCGGGACAGGCTGGGCTTCCTCTCGAAGTTGGCCTGCCCCGAACTTACGCAAACGGCTCTGTGTGATGGGCGCTCTAGGACGCGCAGTGCCCACGTGTGGCGGTTCCGAGTGGTCTGGTTAAGTGGAGACTTAGGGAAGAAT
This sequence comes from Psammomys obesus, assembly GCF_907164565.1. NCBI lineage: Eukaryota > Metazoa > Chordata > Mammalia > Rodentia > Muridae > Psammomys > Psammomys obesus. Next base: position 5,285,572 of record NW_026592666.1, read on the forward strand.
ATTTTCTCCAGTTTGTGGAAGGGAAATTGACGTCCACAGCTTAAGTGATATGCCAGCGGTCACCACGCCAGTAAATAATGCGAGGATTTCTGTCCCAGGCTGGAAGATTTAACCACTTTGTACGCCTTTTTTTTTTCCTTGCTAAGAAAAAAATCCCCTTCTACCCTAGAATCTTTACCACATACAACTACCACGTCTTCGCAAGTCAACATAGTTAATGTAAATAGAAGAGTTTCACAGAGAAGGTCAAACACTCTTAAAAATACAGTTTAAAAAAAAAATAGAGAACATGGAAACAATTACTGTCCTTGCAGAAAATATGAAATGTTTTGGTGAGTCTTGTGGACATGTAGAAATTAAGGTTTTCTTTATATTAGGACAAGTTCGTAATTGCAACTATACCATCAACTGCACTGCTTTTCTAATAAGCATTTAAAGTTTGTAATCAAGAAAATAATACTTTTTGCCACATGGGAAATGAACCATCTATATTGGAAGACAATGGAAGAGATCAGTGGTTCTCAAAAATTGGTTTAGACACCTCTGAGGCTCTCCAAGATCTTTCCGGGGTCCATAAGAATGAAAAAATTCGTACTAATTTACTTGTATCTCCTGTCTACCTGTGAGGAGTTCTAACAGCCTATGTGGTGTTCAATTATTTCTCAGTATGAATGTGAAAAGTATAAGGAGCCAAGTTGTCTTCCATCAAGTCACATATAAAATATTTGAGAAAGAAATTGTGACTGTTACTCTTTAAAAAAGTTATTTTCAATAATTTTATATTAGCTGGGTGGTGGTGGTGGTACATGCCTTTAATACCAGCATTTGGGAGACAGGCAGGCAGAGCTCTGTGAGTTCAAAGCCAGCCTTGTTTACAGAGCAACTTCCAGGACAGCCAGGGCTACACAGAGAAACAAACAAATGAAAACCAAAAAAAAAAAAAAAAAAAAAAAAAAAAAAAAAAAAAAAAAAAAAAAATAGCCTGCAATGTTCATTGTTAACGTTTTTAGATTAATATTTAGTATTTTTATGTTAACAATGATTGATTACTACAATATATGTTAACTAACAATCATTAAGGGAATCCGTCATGTTCACAAACCATCATTGAGGGACTCTACCGCAAAGCAGATGAGATCTGGACAGTCAAAGATTTTCTCATGCATTAGCTAAAAACCAAAAATTTTAAACTCATATTTCAAAGAACATCATTTATAAGCATAGCTGACACAAAATAAGAGTGAAAGTTCTTGGATTAAAAGTGTGCATTTGAGCCAGACCAAACAATAAACAGACTTTTACAGTTCACAATTTTGGGATTCACAATGGGATCAAATATTCTGTAACACCTGAGAGAACAAGCTAGATACAGGTGAAGATGGAACATGCCAGAAAATGAGAAGGAGCCAAAAGATTAGAGCAGATTGCTGGAGCTAGTTTGGGGCCAAGCTGAGAGAGAAGCCAGACTGAATAAATCAGCTGGGAGAGGAGTTTGAACCAGAACAGCTGATTTGAACCAACCAGCCCAGAACTCATTAAGAACAAGAAAGGATGAACTTGTTAAGCAGTAAGTCTCAAAGGTTGAAAATGTTCTTGGCCTAGGTTAGAGTGTACAGAGGCTAGAAGCTTCCAGGACTAAGCCTAGGTTAGCAAACAGGCAGTAAGCCTCCAAGACAACAATTGAAACAGGCAAATAAAACTTATTTTTACAAACAGCATTCAACATAGTTGGTAAGAAAACCCAACGCGATTGAAGAAGCCCACAAATGTTGTAGAAACAAATTCTGACAGAAATGTCACAGAGGAGAGGGGACATCTGACAAAATGCCACAGAGGAAAATTTCTTCTGGGATCATCTGCAGAGGAAGATTCAGTTCTTCGAGTTCGGCTGGATGCTTACAGAGCCTCCAGAGACCTCAGAGCAGCAGGAGGCTCAAGCCCAGAGCAAGGAACCAGTGACTCACAGGAGGCCAACCCAAAAGACAATTTTAATTATATAGATGGACTTTTCCTACATTACAAATGGGAAACTCCACTTCAGATCCCTTGAGAAGGATAGGAGTTGAGGGGATAAAACATTACTTGAAAAAGCCATTTGCAATACTCATTGTAATTATGACCACTGGAGTAAACCCCTCTCTGCTGTCAATTGCAATCTTTATGTTTTTTTCAAAAAAGATTGAAAAAAATAACTGTACAAGAAAAATTAGCTATAAAAATACAAAGGCTTGAGAGACAAGAGACAAAGGAACTAAGGGAACAGAAAATGCTTAATTGTGAACTGATGGTACCCAATGAAATTGAGGATCGAGAGAGACAGTCCATTGATAATGAACGGGTAAGAAGCCTGGCTTGCTGGACTAGAGCCCAGATGACTGGCATGGAACTGGACATGGAATGAGAGTGCCCAAATGTCTAGTGTATGTATGGATTTATAAAGATCTAATTGTACCTTGATAAACAGGAAGAGGGAATAAGATTAGTTAAAAGGCACTGGATTGGAAACTGGAAAGTGGTGGCACACATCTTTAATCCCAGCACTCGGGAGCAGAGGCAGGTGGAGCTCTGTGATTTGCTTGGTCTACAAATTGAGTCCACGACAGCCAAGGCTACATAGAGAAACCCTGTCTTGGAAAAAAAGGAGGAAGAAGAAGAGAAGGAGGAAGATGAGGAGAAGAGGAAGCTTCCAAATGAAAGGCAGGACTCAAGAAAGTGACACAGAAAGACAGCAATGTAGATGATGCAGAAACAGATCCCCCTGCATAGAGACAGCTTAACAAACTAGCTGAAGAGGGACAGATAGTTAATCAACCTAGCAGACTGAAAAACCCTGATGCTAAAATGAACTGTTCTTGAAGGATAGATGACCAGGACTGCAATTATGGAGGATCATTGCATCAGTGGCTGAGTGGGTCTTCATAAGGACATCTGGGCTCTTAAGTTTGTGGAATCGATAATTGTTACTATTGTAAATTTAAAGTGTGTACAATTTTTAGCTTAAACAAAAGGAGAAATTGTAGAAAAATTTTAATTCAGAACATATCTGCTCTGGCAAGAGATAACATCCAAAGACCTTCAAGATCTATGTTATCAAGGTGGAATGTAAACACACCTTTAATCCAAGAGACAGTGGCAAGCAGATCTGAGTTCAAAGCCAGCCTGGCATAGAGGAACTTTCAGATAAAGAAAAGCTTAGGTCTAGGCATGGTGGTACACTTTTAATCCCGAACAATGAAGGTAAAGTTAGTTTGTAGAAGAAAGGACTCATGTTTGAAAGTAATGTTTGAAAGTAATGTGTGACAGAAAAAGTGACAAATCAGAAAAAAGATTTGACAGAATAAGTTACGCCCAACTCTCATGAGAAGAAAGGGGAAAGGGAAGCTACTTAAGGGGCAATGTAGAGAAAGAAAGAAAGAAACAGTTTTACCAGTAAAGTTTTACAGAGGGAGGTTGAATGAGAGAATAACTTAGACACAGGTGAAGACAGAATGAGCCAGAGAAGGATCAAAGAAATTAGAGCAGATTTCTGGAGATAGTTTAGGACCAAGCAGAGCAATTCAGGGGCTGAGAGAGAAGCCAGATTGAATAAATCAGCTAGGAGAAGAGTTTGAGCCAGAACAGCTGAGTTGAGCCAGCCATCCCAGAGCTCAGAAAGAACAAGAAAGGGTGAGCTTATTAAGCAGTAAGTCTCAGAAGCTGAAAAAGTTCTGGGCCTACGTTATATTTTAGAAGCTTGCAGGACTAGGGCTAGGTTAGCAGAAAGAGGCAATAATTCTCCAAGACAACTATTGAACCAGGCGAATACAAACACCAAATGCTGGGATTGTGGCATATACCCCATGTCCACCTGGCCCGTAGTTTCTTTTAGGTACTTACCCATGAGATGGTACTTATTTTTGTGATTGGACTGCTAAGGATGCTTGGTGGTTCAAATACTTATTAGCCATTGTCATTCTCACTTGTCCTATTCTTAATGTTTTGGCTATTTTTATTGCGATGATTTCCACTAGGGTTTTCAGTGGGGTCAGTCATTAGTCTCAGGGAATAAAATTAAAGAAGGATATCCATGTGTCTATTTATGTAGCAGTCTGCTAGAGCAATTACATTGTCTCATTGCTATGTGACAGTCCATTTCCTGTTCCTTAATAGAGCTTCCCTCTGCTGACTACATGCCCAGCTGTATCTCGGAGGAGAATGTTAAGTCACACCAGCATAGGGTAATGGCTACAAAAATTACCTTCCAAGGGATGGTCATTTCTTTAATGTTGTTATATAGTAATAACATAGGAAAATAAAGTCTAATAATTAGAAATGAACTCTGGGCATAGAAAATAACCTTTATTTAGGAATCATCAGTCAGAAAGGAGAGGTACAGGGAATATATTTAGAAGATTTAATGACACCCACTTATCTCATGATGACATTTACTTTGTCAAAAATCCCAACAGAAAATAAATCAAAAGTAAGCAAGGAAAATGTCTTTTTCTAAGCCCATATACTTCCTTCTCATCTGTGTTATGAAATAAATAGTGGCCCTTCATTGAAGCCTTTTGTACTAAGAATTGTTGTGAAATGCTTTTAAATGTCCGTAAGCCTTATAGTCTTTTTCCTCATCTAGAACAGATAAGAGCAGATAGGAAGCATGCATGAGTGAATAACAGTCAGATTTATTGATGGTAGCAAGAGGTCAGAGGTAGTGATAGGCAAGTGATAAACCAGGAACTGTCACACCTACAGAAGACCCCAAAGCTGTAGAAACACAAAAGAGGCCACTGCATTTAAATAACTTAGAGTGATTATTGTCTATGAATAAACACAATAAAATAACCCCTGTACCTTGTTTGAGCAGCCATCTACAATAAAATATGATTTAGACTTTTGAAATATAGTTTGTTTTTGGTTTTTTTTTTGTTTTTTTTTTGTTTTGTTTTGTTTTGTTTTTTTGCTACAGGGTTTCCCTGTGTGTAGCCCTGGCTATCCTGGAATCACCCTGTAGACCAGGCTGGTCTTGAACTCACAGAGATCCACCTGCCTCAGCCTCCTGAGTGCTGGGAAAAAGGGGTGTGCCACCACCACCTAGCTTAACATTTTGAGGGTGCTCTTTCCTTGTCTGGAGAATCATTTCATAAAACTCTCCATTCCTATATCTAATATGTATGAATAAAATATCCTATTTAACATTAGTGGGAGACCAATATCCAGTTAGAATTTGAAGCAATGTTGCAATGGCTTGTGTGCAGATTTTGAACTCCTTGCTGCACTCGTGCAGACCAGCTCGCTAGCTAGATTTGTGCCATCTGAGCACCTAGGTGATTTAATTGCACCTGTAAAAGTCTGAAGGATGAGGCAGCTGGCCTTACACACCCACCCCCATTCCTCATGCTCCTTCCCACAAGCGCCAACTGTAATCTTCGTTTGGATAACATCGGGAAAAACGAAGAAAAGTACAAAGAAGATACGAAGCTTTGCTGCCTCCCAGCTAACAGCTGCTGGGAACCCTGGGCCATTGAGGGAGGCTATAGCCTACTTCTTAAGGTGCTGATTGAGACTTGGGGACACCGGTTCCTTCCCTTAATATAAAACCAATTTTGAGCCAAGTCATTTAAGACCTTTTGAAAACTGACTCTAAAATAGCATGTGATATCCTGAGGAAAAAAATAAACCATGATTTAGTAAACTAGATGATCCATGGGGAAAGGGCAGCTTTATATGGTGTTCTTACAAAGAGAGAAAGCATGGTTGATAAAGTGAGGCCAGAAAAAGAAAAGACCCTTGGCACATCCACACAAGTCCCAGCTTGAAACGGATATCTCCCTGTTTGCAGGCCAGTAATTGCTGCCACCAGCTCTGAGAAATGGGTAGGATCCTCACTGAACTGGTGAAATGGACAGTTTGCTAAACAGCATTCTCAGGGGAATGATGGCGTCATTTCTTTCTTGTAAAAATATTTATTGATATTGTTTATGTGTATGTGTGTGTTTGTGTGCACCTGCTTTTGGGTACCCCCCAGAGGCCAGAAGAGGGTGTCAGGTCCACTGGAGCTGTAGTTAGAGGTGATTGCCCTAGGAGGGTGCTAAGAACACAGCTCAGGTTCTCTGGATACGTATTCTTAGCTATTAGTCCATGATACAATGGCTTCTTTTTTTCTATTCTATTGACATAGGGGCTCACTGTATAGACTTAGCTGGCCTGGACCTCCCTGTAAAGAGCAGGCTGGCTTTTAACTCACGAAGATATACTTGCCTTCACCTCCAAATGCTGGGATTAAAGGCATGTGCTACCATGCTCAGCAAAACGATGTTATTTCTTGATAATCATAACATTTAGAAGTGTTCCTTCAGGGTCATTTCGCCACAGGCAAATTACTGTTTCATCAGTAATTTGTGATCGCGATGACTAAAGCTGGCTTCAGTTTCACTGATGATAATGGTCATGGTGAAAATGAGAATGATGATAAGGTGCATAGTAAAGCATGCTCACAGTAATTTGGCCATATGGGGCTGAGCAGTTGATGCCTATCTGCTCCTCAGCCTCCATTCTCACTTCACTAATCTTGTAATAACCAGACTCTGAATCCTTTATAAGGATGAATGCTTTTGGACTTCACAGTATTACAAATTGGGTTTTATTGGGTAATGGTTATGATGATGGTAAGATCATGAGATGCCATGCACTCCTGTGAATGTTCTGGTGAGGGCTGTGTGAAAATGATCTTATTGGAGCTTCTAAACCACATTGACAGATAGCCTTGAGTGCATTCCCATTTTACTTAAAATAAAGCCAACATTCCATACAAGGGTTTGTAGGACCCAACGTGATCTATGCCTGCCTTCTCGTGTACTATGCTTTCTACCCTCCCCACCACAGCTGTGCTGCAGACTTCATATTCTTGAAATGCGCCACTCTTAAACCTATCCCCTCTTTACTGGCTTCCTTCTGACCAGAGTGTCCTTCTCTCGGTCCTTATCATAGGTGATTTTGTCTTGTTATTCAGGTCCTGGGTCAAATCTCACCTCACCACAGAGAATTTCTTTGAAAACAGTTGTTTAAAAAACAAACAAAACAACAACAACAACAAAAAACCTCATCAATCTCTCTCATATAAGCTTCCTTTATTTTCACTCTAAGACCTAATACATCATCCAGTAGCATCTGCGGGCATGGGCTCTGTGATCTCTGCAGAGACCAAAATTCATGGATGTTCAGTTCCCCACATAAGATGGTACAGGGTTGTAACACACATCATCTTGTGCACTCTGCATCATTGCTGTTACTGACATTACATTGCTAAGGTAATGAAAGTGCCAAGTTGTCATGTGGACTGTTCAGGGAATGACAACAAGAAAAAGTCTGTACATGTTTTTTCCAGATGCAGTATAAAAAAGTACATTCTGTCTGTAATTGGTTGGACGTACAGATGGGCAAGGCCAATTGTAAAACCAGCAAATTTTCCTTCTTCTCAAAAAGTTTATTTCTCCCTCCACCCCTCTATCTCCCAGTATGTGTGTGTGTGTGTGTGTGTGTGTGTGTGTGTGTGTGTGTAGGGGGGTGTTTGAGAGTGTGTATGTGTATGTGTGTGCAGCCTGTGGAGTCAAAGTTGGCCTCAAACTGAAGATGCTTCTTACTCAGCCTCCCAAATGTTTGAATGGCAGGTGTGTGCTCTACCACTTCCTGCCAAGATGATGGATTTTGTTTGTTTGTTTGTTTTTTGTTTTTGTCATTTTTGTTCTTCAGACCAGTTCTTATGTAGCTCAGGCTGACTTTGAATTTGAAAGGAAGCTGAGGATGACCTTAAACTTCCCATTCCCATGCTTCTACCCTTTGAGTGCTGCCTTTACAGACCTGGCTTATGTGGTGTTGAGGAACTCACAGCTTTGGTCATTCGAGGCAGGCACTCCACCAACCAAGCTTCGTGCCCATCCATTTACATTTTTGTTTATTTATTTTCCTTTTTGAGATAAGATCTCATGAAGGCCAGGCTGGCCTCACAGTCTCTAAGTGTCTGAGGATGATCTTGAACCTCTGGTCCTCCGACCTCCCAAATGCTGACATTAAACACCTGGTTTTATGTGGTGCTGAGGACTGAAGCCATAGCTTCATGCATTCAAGCAAGCACTCTACTGACTGAGGCACATCCGAAGCCCTATAAAGGCTAGATCGAAGGCCTGTGTATCAGAGGGAAATAAATACAGCAGTATTTTTCAAGTGTTGAGCTTGAGAAATATTGATACACCCAGAGCTGTGAACACATTTCACTTATGTTCTGAGAACACTCACTGAACATCTATCACCAAGACAGTTGCCATGATTGTTTTCACCCACAGAGGTGAAACTCAAGGAGGTACATAAGTTCTCTCTGCCCCAGACAAGGTTTATCTGTGTAGCCCTGGATATCCAGGAGCTTACTCTGTAGTCCAGGCTGGCCTTGAACTCAGAGATCCACCTGTCTCTTCCTCCCAAGTGCTGGGATTAAAGGCATGCCCTACTACCACCTGCCTTAAGCACACAGTTTAACTGTCAAAGATTTGTGATTTAAAATATTTTATTTTCTTCTTTTTTAATTTAAAATTTTTCACAATTTATTCTTTATATATCCCAACTGAAGTCTCTTCCCTCAACTCCTCCCAGTCCCACTCTCTTTCTTCCCCCATCCCCTTCTCCTAGTCCACTGAGAAGAGAAGCTCTTCTCCTCTGCCATCTGCCTATAGCTTGTCGAATCTCATCAGAACTGCCTGGATCCTCTTCCTCTGTGGCCTGGCAAGACAGCATCACTAGGGTCAAGTGATCAAAGAGCACGCAACCTAGTTCATGATAGAGGCAGCCCCTGCTCCCCTTACCCAGGAACCCATATGGGGACTGAGCTGCCAGTCCACTACATCTGAGCAAGGGGTCTAGGTCCTCTCCATGCATGGGCCTTGGTTGATGCATCAGTCTCTGCAGGACCCCCTGAGCTCAGAATTTTTAGCTATGTTGGTCTCCTGTGGGGATCCTGTCCCCTCCATGTCCTTCTATCTCCCCTCACTCTTCTTCCATAAGACTCCCTGCACTCTGCCCAAAGTTTGACTGCTTCAATCCCCTGTTGAGTGAAGTTTTTCAGAGGACCCTCTATAGTAGGCTCCCATCCTGCTTCCTCTCTCCATCGCTTCTAGTGTCTATCCTGTTTGCCATTCTGAATGAGATTTAAGCATCCTCCCTAGGGTCCTCCTTAGTGTTTTGCTTTTTTAGGTCTGTAGGTTTTAGTATGGCTATCCTATATTATATGGCTAATATCCGATTATAAGTGAGTGTATACCATGCCTGTCTTTCTTTTTCTTGGTTATCTCACTCAGGATAATCTTTTCTAGTTCCAACTCTGAGATTCCATCTAACATCGATCAGAATGGCTAAGATCAAAAATTCAAGTTGTTAGTATTTAGAAACCTGTTCCTGGGTTGCCTAGCAACCTATGATGTCATTATGTGTCTCTGGCCAGGTGCCACACCTGGAAGGTGTGGTTACCTTGCCCCTTAAAGGGAACAACCCAACATGTGGTCCCTCTCTTGCTCCTCTTTTGCTCTTGCCCTCTTGCCTTCTCTTGCCCTCTTGCCTTCTGGCCCTCTCTCCTTTCTCTGTCAGGGCGCCCCCACTTTCCCTCCATCATGTCCTGCCCTCCCTTCTCTCTCTCTCTTCATCTCTATCTAATATACCTCTTTTATATAAAGTCTGTTAACAGTCATTATTTAATTGTCCCCAACACAAGTGACAACACATGCTGGAGAGGATGTGGAGAAAGGAGAACCCTCCTCCATTGTTAGTGGGCATGCAAACACTTTGGAAATCAGTCTGGCATTTTCTCAAAAAACTGGGAATATCACTGTCTCAAGATCCAGATATACCAGTCCTGGGCATACACCCAAAAGATGCCCCACCATTCAACAAGGACATTTGCTCAATGATGTTTGTAGCAGCTCTATTCATAATAACCAGAATCAGAAACAACCTAGATGTCTTTCAGTGGAGGAATGGATGCAGAAATTGTAGCACATTTATACAATGGAATACTACTCAGCTATTAAAAACAAGGAAACAATGTAATTTGCAGGGAAATGAATGGAACTAGAAAAGATCATCCTGAGTGGCTTAAAAGTTTAAATGGGAGCTTAAGAAAAAGCAAACAGATGCTACCCCTTTCATGTCTTCCTGTGGAGAGTGAAGGAATGGGACCATGAAGGAAACATGGACAGTGCCCACCAAACTGTTCCCTTGCCTTAACTTACGTCATTTACTTATGTTATTTATATGTAAGCCATAAAAAGCAGTATGTATAGTGAGCTTACTCAGTTCTTTACATTATGTTCATACAATTGTGCCTATTTTGCTTCTAAAATATACTAAGTAGCCTGCAGAGGGTGCACTTTTCTTATTTTTACCTCCTCAAGCTTGTGCAAAAGAACAGGAAGTTTTACAAGGTTAGGGTTCAGCTTCTTTTTCTTTTCTTTACTAAATGTTGGAATATGGAATATGTAAAAGGCAGAGTGGGAAGTCTCTTTTTAGCTGTTTTAATAACAGAAAAATCAATTTTGATGATTTTCTTTCAAGACTGTAGTCTCCATCACAGAAATCCAGAACTGGTCAAAAAGCAGAGAACAACTGACTATGAGGTTCCCAACCCCAACTGATACATCTACAATATAGCACACTACAGTACAACACAAGACAGTGTAGAGCAATGCAATATAACACAACTCAATAAAATACAGTACAATGCAATGCAACCTTAACATCTAAGGCTCAGGGAACATTGCAGAAGAAGGGGGTTGTACTAGCTAGAGGACCAGAATGCCTACTACAAGATAGTGTAGGGAAGCTACACCTATGGAATCTTAACAAGATGGTCATACAAACAAGACTTGCACAATGACAACAGCAGTTACCAGAATGAACGAGAGAAATCTTCTCTTCCTCCTCCTCTTCCCTCCCCTTTGTTTGTTGAGACAGGGTTTCTCTGTGTAACAGTACTATCTGTCCTGGACTCGATTTGTAGACCAGGCTGGCCTTGAAGGCACAGAGATCTGCCTGCCATTATCTCCTGAGTGCTGGAACTGAAGGCGTGTGCCACCACTGCAAAATTCTTTTTTTTTTTTAGTGTGGAATTCTTAACAAAACTGTGATCTCATTCATGGACTGATTCTTTTCCAAATTCCTGCCTCCCTGGAAGTTACTTTTTTAAAAATTAATTAATTTTATGTATATGAATGCTCTGTTTTCATGCACACCAGAAGAAGAAATCAGATTCCGTTACTGGTGGATATGAGCCACTATGTGGTTGCAGGGAACTGAATTCATGACCTTTGGAAGAGCAGCCAGTGCTTTTAACTGCAGAGCCATCTCTCCAGTCCTGTAACTTACTTTTTCACGTTGCTCTTTTCATTCATTTATTTTCATCCTTAAAATAGGATATCACTGTGTAACCCTGACTGGCCTGGAACTTGCTGTGTAGATCAGGCTGGCTTTGAATTCACAGAGATCCTCTGCCTCCTGAGTGCTGGAATTGAAGGTGTGGACCACCATGCCTGGCCTTTACCTTACTCTGTCTTTCTTTTTCTCTGCCCCACTCCTGAGTGTATGTGTGTATGTTTTCATGCTGAAAGATGTTTCTATTTGTATTCCCTTTCTGTATGGGTTTTATTGAATGGAAATATAATGCAAGCTGCATTAAATAACTTAAATAATACACAACTTAAAATGTCTTCGTGGTCACATTAAACAGCAAAAAGAAACAAGTGACATTAATTACACATATTATTAATTCTAAATTACTTTTTAAAAAATATCTAGTTTTTTTTACCACTACCATTCCTTAATTAAAATATTAATGAATATTATTTTAGTGAATGAGTTACATTTATAGAACATTCCAAATTAAAATGAACATATTCCATTGCTCAATAGCCTTGTGAAAAAGCACCTACAGTATTGGACAATGTATCGCTAACTTCCTTCTATCTTTCAATTGGCCATCCTAGCCAGACTAGCAGAAAGCAGTGCACTAAAAAATCACCTCCCCCTGAGGGGGGAGCAGCCTTACCAGGCCACAGAAGATGACAATGCAGCCACTCCTGATGAGATCGATAGACTAAGATCAGAAGGAAGGAGAGGGGGACCTCCCCTATCAGTGGACTTGGGGAGGGGCATGCGTGAAGAAGGGGGAGGGGAGGTGGGATTAGGAGGGGAGGAGGAAGGGGTTTTTGGGGGGATACAAAGTGAATAAGGTGTAATTAATATAAGTTAAAAAAAATGCTATGCATCCAGGAACAACTCATGTCAAATTGTTCACCAGTTTGGATAGTGTAGGAAACATAAGAAATAACCTGAGTTTCTTCTGAGACTGTCACCAACATCTGCAATCCTTTTTCTAGAATGAAGTAGCATTTCTTAGGCAGTTTTTCAGAGGCTCAGATTCCCTCTTTTCCAACATGAGGTGTCTCCTTTATTCTCCTGAGCATTTGCTTGCAAGTGCATAAAACCTGCCTTCTGTTGGGTATTTTCTATGCGTTAGGGCATGGGTCTAATTCACTGCTCACACATAAAATTCCCCTTGTTTTTGACAATATCCTTTTGGGTATTTTTATTATCTCCTCTGTTTTAAGGTGAGGAAACAGTAGAGGAAGCTTAAAGGTGTTGACCAACACAACCCAGTTAGAAGATGGCAGAGCTGGGATTTCAAGATAGTTAGGGACACTTTCGAGTTCCAAGGTCCGTAACTTTAGCAGCTCCCGAGTGGTGGTTATTCTAAGTAGAAGAAAAGCCAGAATTTAGTAATCCTGTAACCAGACCTTTCTGTTTTTCAGGAAGACACAAATTCTGCCTGGGGCGGAGGGAGGTTGAATGGTTTTTCCCTTTAACATCCAGGATTGGCGCTCGCACTGTTGACTCCAGCGTTTGTGCCCTTTTCCTTGACTAGAAATATTTCCAGATTTAAACTCTAGTTTGTAAGGACCATTACAGACCATGTCCAAAGAGGAAGCAAGAGGTTTCAGATTCATTCCAGAGCAAAAAAGAACTGACATGAGAAGGTTTGTGTGAGGTCACTAGTCTCACTGTGACTTTGAGTTGGCCTTGATCTTTATTTAGCGTTTCAGTTTTATGTTCTGCAACAAGTTTGGCCATGTTGGAGGACCATCCAAAGGTCATTAAGTTGGCTGCTGGTGATTGGGCGCTCACCCGGTCGCCAGGGTCTATTACTGTGCCGGTGGAAATCCCCAGCTCACCTCTCCATGGTGTTCCAGCCACTTTCTGAAAAGTCATGGCCTTTGCAGGTTTTTTGTGCACTACTCCGTAAGAGCCCAGGACTGTGGGGACCTGGGTGAGAGTGGAGCTCTTTGACTGGGCCTTCCATCTCTGTGGGTAGGCTTTTGCTTCAAGACTCCTCTTGCACTTTCTCACTACAGGGTGTGATTTGAAGGGGAAAGGCTCTTCCTAAATAACTTAATTGTGATGCTTTTTATTCTTTGATTTGAGTGCAAATATTCTGCTGTCTCTAAATATCACAGTGAGTATCACAAAACTTGTTTTCAAATGTTAGCTCACTCAACAGTATAACAGGCAATCATCTGGATTTGCCCTGATCTTGAATTATGAAAAATATTCTGTTAATCAATCAGTTTAAGTGTTCTTACAACTTTTGTTTCTTAATAGATTTGTTAAGTCTAGAGACTCTGCCAAGTATGTTAGCACATACCTTTAATCCCAACACTAGGGAGGCAGAAGCAGGTCCTGGAGCTCTGTGAGTTCAAGGCCAGCCTGGTCTACAGAGCTAGTTCCAGGATTCCAGGATAGCCAGGGCTATACAGTGAGACTAGAGACTATCTCTCCATTAGTTGCTTAACAAGACAATCGTTTTTACCTAGGAAAACCAAACACCTTATTTGAGTTCTTGCTGTGACTGTTGGTCACATCAAGTAATCTGATTCTCAGGTTTCTTTACTACTAATTCATGAAAGTAAATTCTTTTCTTTTTAAAAAGATTTACTTCTTTTTTAAATGTTTGTGTGTTTTGTCTGAATGCATGTTTGTGCACCACATGCGTACAAGGTGCCAAAAGAGACGGGAAGAGGGTGTCAGGTTCCCTAGAAGAGATAGTTGTGGGCCACTATATAGGATGCTGGAAACCAAACTTCATCCTTTGGAAGAGTAGTCAGTGCTCTTGACTGCTGAGATATCTCACTAGCCCATAAAATTACTTTTCTTACAGAATTATGGATGACCTCTATGCATGAGGACTTTGAAAATTATTAATTATTCAAACGCTATTTTACACCAAATTGTTACATGTCTCTGAATATTTAAGTACATAGGTGCTATTATTATTTTGTGTGTTTATGTACCATGATTCAGCCTAGGAACAATCGAGGCCATAGTTATACTCTAGGGATAGTGGTTCTCAAACAGAAGTCATTTTGTCTCCTTACGAGGCATTAGGCAAAGACTGGGGTGGGAGAGGGAGCTATTTTAATTTTAGGGAGCCACGATTAGGAGCGTTAGCACTGGTATCTGGTGGGCAGAAACTAGGCGTTTGCCGAAGGACAGCTGCACACAGTTATCTGGCCCTGATGTTAACAATGCTGAGTCTGAGAAAGCTCATCGAAGAGTAGAAGGTTTTTCCAATGCATGTCAGAGCCACGGTGTGGGATATCCTTGACTAAACACAAGTCAACAAGCCTCAAACCTACATTTTCTTTTAAAAGACTAATTTATGTGCACCAGTGTTTTGCCTACATGTGTGTCTGTTTACCACATGTGTGCGTTGTCCACAAAGACTAGGGGTCTCTCAGGTCCCCCGAGAGCTGGATTTGCAGAGTGCCATGAGAGTGCTGGGTGTTTTCAACCCCTGAGCCGTCACTCAGCTCATCCCTAAATTTTCTGACTCAGAGAAGGACTCTGAGTCCTTAGAATTTGAATTTCTAAGGCATTCTCAGGTGAAGGTGCTTTTGCTGTCCAGGGGTCTGATGCTCTGAGAGCCATCACCAGAGACAAATCTGTCAGTGTGTGTGCATTCTTAGGTAGCTTTGCTTAGGCAGCGGAACAAAACGGCATGTTACTGAACGCTGAGAACTTTGGGAGGTCAAGAAGACCAACACCAATATAGAATGTGGGCTGCTCTCCCCATGCCAGACTTCGCAGGGCCTTAACAGGCTTCTGAAGAAAGGTGCCCTCAAGGACTCAGGCTCCATATTCTTTCCAGGCGTTTGGTTCTACTCTTACTCATTTTTTACTTTTTTACCCTTGGCCCCTTTTCCTCTCTGCCAAGGGTCTTCAGAAAAGTGGGAGGTATTTTTTAGGGGTTCTTTCTACTTGAAAGATGTGTGCTGATGTCAGGTGACCTGTCCTCATTGCTCTTCAGTATGGCCTCATCATGCGCACAGTGAATACAAGTTCAGAGTATCTAGTCTGGTCTGTTACTCTGGAAAGAGAGCTGGGAACTGTGCTTTGTTGTTATCTGCAGTTCTTGTGAAAAACCAGTTTCGGATTCTGTAGATCTGGTGTGGGGTTTGAGAGTTTGCATTGCTGAAT
Organism: Psammomys obesus; assembly: GCF_907164565.1. Lineage (NCBI taxonomy): Eukaryota > Metazoa > Chordata > Mammalia > Rodentia > Muridae > Psammomys > Psammomys obesus. The sequence goes on from NW_026592666.1 coordinate 5,301,124, forward strand.
AAGCCCTAAGGGGATGGAGACTTTTCTGGAAAAAAAACCAGTGCTTGAAGTAAGTAGCAAGACTGAAGTTTGAAGCAACAAATGATTTTCAAGGAGATAATTATAATTACTGTAAAAAAACAAACAAAGCAGAGCAATCCTACTGTAGTTGCTTCTACGAGAAATAAATGTATTGAATTTGTAACAGTGACACTTAACCCTGGCTCCACGGTGCTGCTTATTATTTTTTTTGCACAGAAAATATTTCTGGAAGCAGATGTTTATAGTGAGATGTGTGCTGGGTTGGGAGCTTCGGGGGCTTTGAGAACCTATATCTATACAATTGATCTACTTCTTAAGAAGTAGAGTTGAAAATAGCTACCGGGCTTCAAAAAAATGTATTGGCAAATGCATTGATTTGTTGTCAGCTTTAAATGAGAAAGTAGAAGACAAAACACTATTCATTTGTTTGTTCATTCATTAGGCGTTGACTCTGGACCAAGCCTTCTAGGCATTGGGGAACATGGCAGATGCGGCTTCCTGCTCTCATGGAGTTTCTAGTGGCTTGGTGAAGACAAGCTTAAGAGAGTCAGGCATGATGATAGGGTAAGGCTTTTGGCCTCTGTTTCTTTCATTCATCTTGTATTAATTATACAAAATTCTAGGCATCACTCAAAATTTTTTTTTTTCGAGACAGGCTTTCTCTGTGTAGCCTTGACTGTCCTGGACTCTCTTTGTAGACCAGGCTGGCCTCGAAATCACAACTATCCCCCTGCCTCTGCCATCCTGAGTGCTGGGATTACAGGCGTGGCCACCATGCCCTGTAATATTTTAATGCATGTATATAATGAACTTTGATTACATTGGAGATATGAAAATTTGAGATACGAGGATATAGAGATAGTAAAATACTGGGTACCAATGAGCTATAGAAGGTGAATGATCGTTCCTTAAAAATCTGGGGGAACAACTTCTTTTTTAAAAAATTAGATGTAGCCAGACCGGTTGGCACAAACCTGTAATCCCAGCACTAGGGGAGGCAGAGGCAGGTGAGCTCTGTGTGCTGGAGGCCTGGTCTACAAAATGATTCCAGGACAGCTAAGGATACACAGAAAAAGCTGTCTCAGAAAAAAATTAGATTTATTCATCTTTTTTCACGTATGTTTTGTCTGCACGTATGCATATGCGCCACATGCATGCTTGGTGCGTGGATGTCAGAACAGGGCATTGAATCCCTTGGAACTGAAGCTATGGATGGTTGTGAGCTACCGAGTGGGTACTGAGAGTCGAACCTGGGTCTGCCACAAGAACAATGAGTGCTTCTAACTGCTGAGGCATCTCTCCAGCCATGGGGGTGGGGGAGCCTTCTCAACAAGATGGGGTTTACGCTGACATCCGCAGGTCAGGGTTGCAGGTAAGTGTAGAGGTCCACAGATGTGTAAGCGTAGTGCAGTGAGTGTGTCTGAGCATAGGGAAGGGAGGAGCATAACCCTTGGTTTTGGGGTTTGGGGAGGAGCAGTGCTTAACAGGACATGTGACTACAGGTGACAGAAACCAACTTGAGCTTAAGTATAAAAGGGAACTTCATTGACTGAGGAAACGGAACATGGGCAGAGCTGGCCTTAGCTACAGAGAAGTGAAAGAATCTCTCTTTTTCTCTTCTGCTTCCCTCGGAAGGCTGCTCTTGCTCTCTCCCTTTGAGGTTGCTTCTTCATATGGTTGGAAAACCACAGGTTAAGATCTCAGATATCACAAGATAGATCTTGGTCTCACTACTGCAAAAAAGAGTAAGGACTCCTTTCTTCTAGAAGGAACATATTAATAACATTCCCATGAATTCTGACAGGATCTTGATGAGCTGCTGAGCACTGTATGCAGTCCTGACCCAGTAACTACGATTGGGAGAAGAGTATTTCAGATTGCCCGTCTCACAAGAACCACAAGGACACTATAATACCCTATGGAGAAAAGGATTTCAGTTGTTGGGGGAAAATGTTGCAAAGTGATATTAGGCAGATAGAAAACAGTTTGCTCCAAGCATGCAGTAGGGGCAAGTAGTGAGGTGAGTCAGTGAGCAGATGTGTTTCCTGAACAAGCCTGGCAACCCGAATTTGATCCCTGGAACACATGTAAAGGTAAAGGAGAAAAATGCCTCTACAAAGTATGTGGTAGGAATTTGGAGTGGGTATTCATACCATATTCACCCACTGGAATTTTTAAACGTATGATTTTTTTTGTTTTTAGATTATTTTCAGTGTTTTTAATTAATTAGTGTGTCTGTGTGAGGGGGTTTGCACACATAAGTACAGCTACCTGCAGAGGCCAGAAAAGGACATTGGACACTCTGGAGCTGGAGTTATAGGTGGGTGTGAGCTGCCAGATGTGGGCTCTAGGAACTGAACTAGGGTCCTCTTCAAGAGAAGTATGTGCTTTTAATCATTGAGCCATCTCTTTAGTCTAGACACTGGACTTATATTTGTTTGTTAGAGGCAGGCTCTCATACTGTAGCCCAGGCTTGCTTTAAATTTGTAGCAATCCACTTGCCTTACCCTTCCTAGAAATGCACCATACTATCCTGGGTTTTGAATACTTATAGGATATCTGTACTATATGGGAGCTGAAAGATGCTAAGAAAGGAAGAAGGAAAAAAAAGCCTTTATATTACTGTTATGTACAAAACATGAAGAGATGGAATAAAAAAATAAAACCTTTTTTCATCACAGCCATTACTGTGACTGCTCTTGAGATTCAGCTCAGCACTCAAGTGTGATGGCAGCATCACTTGGGCCAGGAGACAGATTTATTATGAGGTTATTTAGGTCATAGCCTTCTTTCTCAGCTCTTTTGAAATTAATCATTTCTTCTATAAGCATTATGGTCGAATAAGGTGATATGTAGTTAAAGCAATTGATTTCTCATAAACTAGGCAGAGGAGAAGCATTCCAACTTAATTAAAACATGCAAGGTTGCAATTTATGCAGTGTTTACAGTTGGTGGAAGAGGGCTAGCCATTCATCCCTTAATATTGGAACTGACAGAAGCAGGAAAGCCCTTGGTCTTGTTCAACCATATTAGCTAAGTTGCCTTGCACTGAGCAGTTATGACTGGACAAGATTGCAGAAATATCTATCGGAGCGAACTGTAGACTTGGCGAAATGTTGTGTATGCATAATTGAGGGAATTCATTTTGTTTTATTTTTTGGTGAGAGTTTGTGTGTCCTGTATGTGTGTGGTGTTTGCACGTGTGTGTAGACGCACCTTTGCATGCAAATACCGTGGCTGGAAGAGCATGCTGAGTGGCCTGCTCTAGCCCTGTACCTCTATCCCCTAAGACAGGGTCTTCTCACTCACCCAGAGATAAACTGGTGGCCAGCAAGCCCCAGTGATCCTCCTTTCTCTGCTTCCCATAGTGCTGTGGTTATAGGCATGCCTGGCCATCCCTGGCTTTTTGTTCTGCAGGAGCCGGGCATCTGAACCCAGTTCCTCATGCTAATGTAGCTAATGCTCTTTCTCACTGAGTGATTTCCCCAGCCCTGATGTAATGAAAACATCTAGGCTGTATATTACTTAGACCTGCACTACTCAATACGGTAGCTAGTTCTTGAGACTAGGGAGGTAGCTGAGTTGGGAGAGTGTTTCCCATAGAGGTGTGACTACTCAAGTTTGATCTACACATGGCGATCTACACATGCTTGTGGTCAGCATACTGGAGAGGTGGAGAGAAAGGATCCCCAGGGCTTGTTAGACAGACACCCCAGCCTAACTGGTAAGCCCCAGGTCCTTGTGCGGGCCCTATTCAAACAAACAAACAAACAAAGCAAATAAACAGGTGGGCAGGTCCTGGGCCATGACACCTGAACTACCCTTTAGATTGTACACTTATACACACACCTTCATCCCTCTTCACCTCTCAAACACCCCCCCCCATCAATTCTTCACTCATAGCCTTCCCACTTGCTGTATGGTTCATGACAGCAGAATCTGCCACATCGAACACTTCCTTTCTTTGCAGAGTTCTGTTAGATGGTACTAACTGATAGCATCAACATGTCACTCCCTTTTCTTTGCAGTGAAAGAAGTTTAATAAAGCTTTTTATAGAGGCAGTTTAAAATGGTTTATCTTATTTGTATGTAGGTTGGGTTTTTTTTGTTGTTGTTGTTGTTGTTTTGTTTTGTTTTTTGGCCTGGAGAAGTCAGAAGAGGGCATGCATTGGGTCCCCTGGAACTGGAGTTATAGTTGGCCACTTATACTGTGAGCCACCATGTGGAAGCTGAGACTTGCGCTCTCTGGTCCTCTGAAATAGCAAATGTTTCTTAACCCCCAAATAAAGCTTTAGTGGAGGTTTTTCTTTTCTTCTGTCCACTGTAAGAATGGTGAAATCTCCCTTTAAGGCATACTCTGGATCAGCCACTTCTCTTTCTTTTCCAGGTCACCTCTCTGCCAGAGATGATTGTTATTTTTGCTAGAATTTGGTTATGGTTTGCGTGTCAGTTTCATTTGCTGGAATCTTGGTTCCCAGCATGGCAGCACTGAGAGCGGTGGACTCTTGAAGAGGTAGGGATTAACGGGAAATGATTTTGTTGTGAGGGTGTTCCCTGGGGTGTAATGTATTGTGGGGATCTAATTAGCTTCTACAAGGACAGCTTGTTAAGGAGAAAACAAGCCTGGCTCCTGAGTCCCACTGGCTTCCTCTGTTATATTGTAAGGTCTTTGACTTGCACAGGTTTTTGTCATGATGGCTTCTGCCATGGAGAGATGTAGTGAGGAAAATTTCGTGAGAACTGAGCTGCTGCAATGTTCTTGGATCTTTAATGCTGTGCTAATAAGACCTTTATCTATAAAGTGACCAGATTCAAGTCTTTTGTTATAGCAACAGAAAGTAGAATAATACATCCTCCAATCTAGACAACTTCAAATTTCTCCCATTATTTCTTTTTATGTATGGTCTTCTTACCATTGAATTTCAAAAACCATATGTTAGGTGTTGCAGGTTATTTGGTCCCATTGTGAACCCCAAAATTGTGAACTGTAAAACTCTGTTTCTTGTTTGGTGTGGTTGAGTCCTACCTCACACCTTTAATCCAAGAAATTTATGTTTATTGTAAACAAGTGATTTGGCTCAGCCCTAGCACACATCTTTTATCATATTTTATCCTATTCTGTACACAGGATTGAATACAGTTAACACTAGGTCAAGAGGCAGAGCAAGAAACCAGCTGACAGGGATTAAAGAGCAGGAGGGACTTTGAGTTGAAGGGTATTTAAGACAGCATGTATAAGTAGAAGGGGTTTTAGCTTAGGTTTTAGCTCTCTGGCTCTGTGGCTTTTGGGGCCTTTTGGGCTTTCAGCTATCAAACCTCTGGCCTTGGGTTCTTTGGCCTTTTCTTCCTGGGCCGTCAGCTTTTGGGTTTTTTTTCTATCCAAACCTGAGCTGAGAAGGAAGGTCAGCTGGATGCTTTCTCTGACTCTCTGAGCTAGCAGGTTTTCACCCCAGCATCTGGCTCCTGAGTCTTTATTGGTAAAATAGAATGGTTGGATTTTCTTTCATTCTTTTTTTTTCTTTAAACAGTTAGGTTTGAATTTCTCAAAGAGAACAAAAAGAAATATACAATAAGAAAATCAAGTTTGTTGCATTTTCAACAAACATAATTTCCACTGTCTTTTTGAAATAAGTTATCTTTAATCTTTATAATACACAGGAAAGGTGTTATCATTCCTCTTCCCAAAGACAGAAATTAAATTCCAGAGGAAGCAAATAGCTTATCTGTATTCTCCCAATGTGAAATGGCAGAACTGTTGAGGAAATGTATCATAAAGATGGCAGACAATTTTAGAAGGTGTAACTTGGGCTGCCTTGCCAGACACTCCTAAGCCTTAAGGACATTGGTTGCTGGGTTCCTTTGTTTTGAAGGCAGAGATTCCTACACATCTGCCTTACCTGTGCATTCATGGGACTTTACACCCTCAGATGTGAGAAGAACGCCATTCTCATGACATTTAAGCATACTTTAAAGATTGTTTCAGTGAATAAAGATGCCAAAGCTGCAGGTAGAATTTCGACATGGCTTCTATGCCTTCAGCAAGTCGGACCTGTTTTCCCAAGCTCTAGCAAACTAGTTTCCTTATCTTGAGTGTGAGTCGAAGTTTTAAAATATTAGAAGTTTCAGGGCTGGAGATATGGCTTGGAGGTTAAGAGCACTGGCTGCTCTTTCAGAGGTCCTGAGTTTAATTCCCGGCAACTACAAGGTGGCTCACAACCATCTATGAAGATACTGTTGCTTTCTTCTGGCGAGCTGATGTACATGCAGACAAAACATTGTATATATAATAAATAAACAAGTCTTTGACAAAAATTAGAAGTTTTGAAGGCACAGCGAAAAGGATTGAAAGACTCATTGCAGTTCATACACAAAGCTTACAATAATAGCCAATCAAAATAAGAAAAATGTCTCAGAGCAAGTAAATATAGTGAGATTGGTCACACTGTAGGCTTAGATTTTTCATCAAAACCTATTTTATTCAGGGTTCTTAAGCACCTTTACCTCCCTCCTAGTCTTCCCCCTGCCACCAGCAACCTTAGGTAGGAGAATAGTAGGGAAAAAGGCTGTTGTCCTCTTTTATCTACTTCCATGGATCATTAGGAGATTACCAGACTCAGTCATCAGGATACCAGTCCAAAGGCAACAAGAAGCAACAACACAAAGTCAGTGAAAGACTAAAGCCTCAGTTGGATTGCACAGAGAAGCTCTCTGCAACATTTCTTTCTGCACCAAGATCAGTGCAGCGATGTGGATCCAAACAGCGACATCGCCTGTGCATGGGCCTCTATATATGTCCTCTCCTCAGAGTCCACCCACAGATGTTCTCAGCTGGCCAAAGTCACGCCCCTTGCATGAGAGACATTGGGGTCTTCCTCACTTGCTTTTCCATTTTTTTTTTGAGCTGGATTGTCTTACTGAACCTTTGTCTTTGATGACATCACCAAGCCTTGACTCACCTACCCCACAGCTGTCTTACCTCGACTCCTGTGTTGGGAGTTTCCATTTCCACAAATTACTGCCATGATGCTGCTAATGGTTTCTTTTTTATTTCTTCTTGATACATGTTTTCCTGAAAACTGGATTCAGGCCCGTTTTTCCCCCCAGCACTACTCCTTAAACAGTGGTCCATGGTCTCAGCACCAGCACTTCTTAGACAACCCCTTAGAAAAAAGAAAAAGAAAAAGACAGAGTCACATGTTCCTAAGTAGAATCAAGGATGACATTTTAAGAGTAGGTGCACACCACCATGCTTGGCTTATGCAGGGCTGAGCCTTGATCCTAAGGCTTGTGTTAGGCAAATACTCTATTAGCTTAGACACACCTGTTACCACATGGTCTGGTGCTTAGTAATAATTATCAATTATTTTGCTCTCTGAGGTCTGTTTGCTGTCTCTTATAAGCAGACTGTCATGTATCCCAAGGAATGGTGTGTAACCTTGTCTCCAAAATTATCTATGATTGGCTAGATAAAAGGCCAACACACCTGGGCAGGGCACAAATAAGAGGTGAAGCTAAGTTTCTTGGGCTTGGAGGACAAAAGGATCACAGGAAGAGAAGAGAGTAGGTACTAGAGGAGAAGGAAGTGGGACTGCCGTGGGTTAGTGTGGAGAGAACCTCGTGGCCAGGAGGAATTTACTCTGAGGATCAGCATGGAGAGAACAGCCTGGATGGAAAGCATGTGCTTTATTTATGGAATATTGGATTGGAAGTAGCTCAGATAAGAATCATTAAAGCAAATGTTGTGGGATGTGGGTCTGGGAGGTAACAAGGTAGCCTAGGGGGTTTATTCTGCCCAACCCCAGGCTTAAGGAATATTAAAATATAACAAGTGTCTGTCTTTTATTGATACTGATATCGGCACACTTATAACTAATCCTTTTTCTTTTTGAAAAACTTTATTTTTAAAATTGAGTGTGTGTGTGTGTGTGTGTGTGTGTGTGCGCGCGCGCGCGCGCGCCTGCGCACACGCACGCACATGGACATAAGCACACAATTGAACATTTATGAGCACATGTATGCGAGTGCCAGCACAGAGGTGTCAGTGCCTGGACAGCTGGAGTTAAAAGCGATTGTGAGCTGCCTGACATGGGAGCTGGGACTCGAACTCAGCCTCTCTGGAAGAGCAGCATGTGCTTTTAGCCACTGAGCTGTCTCTCCATTTGTTTTGTTTTGTTGTAACTTGAAGTTATTTCTGTTTTTCTATCAGAATTATCTCTCATATCTGTGATTTATATAAACTGTTCCAGCCTCTGGAAGGGAGCCCCTTTCCGTAAATGTATTGATCCCAAATGTATTGATTTCTTCCCTGGTGAGCATGGTAGGTCATTTCATTTTCAAATTCACTGTGCAGAGAACAAACAGTTCTAAGGAAAACCAGCTCTGCTGTCTCCAACTCTGCTCTGAACAGCCTTACCTACTCACTTTGAATCTGAGAACTTCCTTCCCTTTCAAAGCAGAGAAAGCCTATCTGAATTAGAAAAGTCCGGGGTGGGAACTTGATACTGTCCTGATCAGGAGCATTTGGAATTACACACAGGAAAGACCTGGGTATTTGTCTAGCAGCATGAGCACAGAATGTGTGCAGAGCCTCTCCAGTTTCAGCACTCCAGGAAGCATTGCTGTGACCTGCACTGAGTCCTTCAGCTGATCCCCACCCGGGGAGGGGAGATTCTTCGTGCGTGTGCGTCTCTTCTAAAAGCATCCTTCCTGTAGTCTTCTCACACCTTGGAGACACACTGGCCTGTTTTCTAGGGCATAGAGAACCAAGGTAGCACCTCCCGCAAAACACACCACTTTCTCTTATTTATTTAAGAGCTGTTTATGGTAAACAGCTCTCCTGGGTGTAATTCTGGGTTCCTTTGGAAGACACTGTACAAAGGCCTAGTGGAAATAGGCAGGAATTTTTCATGCTGGGACGGTTGTGTTTCCTGAGGGGAAGGGAAGAAGCTGTCACTGGAAGCTCCTGTTCCTCCAGGGTCCAGGTGAGTTCTGCTCATCTGTGCAGCTCCCAGGAGACCCATTTGCTGATGAGTCCTGGGCTCGCCTCGACCCCTGCTTCCTGTGGCTCCAACACTAAAAGTTGTGCTTCCTCAGGAAACTCACCTACGAGTTCATCTCACCTTTTCTTGGTGCCCTGATCTTATGTTATGCCATGCCAATGATTAGCCATCAGCAGACCTGATTTTTCCTGCCACCCTCCACTTAGCTCCTAACACTCAGAACTGAGATGGAATCATGAGTAACAAGTCTGTGTATGTGCCCATGCATGCATGTGTTGGACGTGTGCACAGTCCCAGAAGAGCCCATGCCTCTGCTGCATCTAAAAATACAAGCTCTCAATGGCTTCAGATGCCATAGACTAGTATTGACTCAAGACTCAGCTTTGTACTGTCTCTCAATCTGTCTCCATTGTTGCCAGTTCTTAAACCCCAGATTCTGTCTTGCTCTTTCTGAACATTTTGACCAGCCCTAACCAAGGTTTGATTTATTGAGGAGGAAAAAAGCCAGGGTATACTGGACTTTATGGCTGACTACTAAGAGAAGAAAAATGTTAGCATTCAAAATCCAAGGTACATCAAATTCTGACTTATAAAGAGAATTTATCTGCAACAGAAGATGGAATTTTAGGAATAGAAACAGCACTGAAACTGCTTTTAGCATAGACGTAAGAAATGCACTCCAACATAATAAAGCAGGACAAACTTACAGCCGATATTACATAAAATGGGGAAAGACTGAAAACATTTCCTCTAAAAGCAGAAAGTGGACACGCGTGTGCACCTGCCTCACTCTTCAGCATAGTGCATAGGCTGTTAGGTGGAGCAATAAGGCAAGAGAAATAATAAATGGACAACCGAGGAGGTACAAGTCAGGCCATTCCTATTTGCAGATGACAAGATTCTGTCCCTAGAAGTCATAGAGGCTTCGACAGAAAACTTTTAGATATGAGCAAAACTTTCAGCAAAGTAGCAGGGCACAAAAATTTTAAACATCAGCAGTTTTCTTTATACATAATAAGATTGCAGAAAAAAAAACAGAACACTTATATTCATAGTAATATCATAAACACACAAACAAAACAAAACACTGGAATAAACTTAACCAAGGAAAGGAAAATGCCTGTACAATGAAAACAAAATAATGAAGGAAAGAAGAGAAGAAGCACTTGAAGGCGGAGAGACCTCTTAAGTGTATGGATTAGGAGAACTAATCTGCAGGTCAATGTAATCTTTATCAAAATTCCAATGATATTCTTCACCAAACTAAAAAAGATTAGTCCTAAAATTCATATGGAAGTACAGCAGACAGACACCTTTCTTCCCAGGATACCCAGAGCAATTCTAAGCACAAAGACTAATGCCGAAGGTACCACAATATACACTACAGGAGCTAGGCAGAAGCCTTGTCACAAAAGCACAATGACCTGAGTTCCGAGCTTTGGCAACCATGATAACAACTGTGTGCAGTGGTGTGTGCCAGCAACCCGGTGCTGTGGAGACAGGATACCCAGGCCTGCCAGTCAGTCTAGCTGAATCCGGCTAAATGAGAGACTGTGTGTGTGTGTGTGTGTGTGTGCGCGCGTGCGCGCACCTGAATGGAGGACTGTGAGATGGCCCAGTGGTTAAAGGTAATTGTTTCCAAGCCTAATGACCTGACTTCAATCTCTGAGAGCCACAAGGTGGAAGGAGAAAACTGACTTCCATAAGTTACCTTCTTACCTCTGCATGAATGCCGTGGCATGAGCACTGTCACACAAACACACGTACACACCCTAAATGAATTGTCATAAAAACAAATATTTAAAGGCCAGTAGATAAAGTGCTTATTGCTGAGTCTAGTCACACGAGTCCAGTCTCTGAAACCCCATGGTAGAAGGAGAGAACTGACTCTTGACAGTTCTTATCTGACCACCACTTGTTTACCTCGGCTCATCCATAAATGCACATGCACAGGCACAGGTGCGCACAAACATACACAGCATAAAAGAAATGAACAAGGGGGCGGGGCAAGATGGCGGCGTCGGGAGGACTCTCATTCTGAGGAGAAGCACAGCAGGATCGGCACAGTGACCAGCAATCAGAACTCGCGGCCATAAAACACAAGTGATTGTGTTTCCCAGGTGAGAGGATACCCCATGTGGGGGATTCAATCAGCTTTAACTCACCCGGCTAAACCTCGGAAGAGATCCCTGTTCTGCCAGGCACTTGGTCACCAGCCCAGAGCCACATGCCAGCGTGATCTGGTCACTGTCCCAGACTGAACTGTGGGCCCAGAACATCACAGACTGGATTTTCCAGTCGAGAGTTAACCCCACGGAGCAGGAAACGATTGGGACCAACCTTAGGTCACCCAGACATCCCCTGGAAAAGACTCAGGTTCCGCAGGTGCCCCAGGAGCCAGCCCGGAGCCAGAGCAGGGGACCCAGGCGCCTGCACAGAACCCTGCCTGTGTGCCTGATTCGCTGCCTCAGATAGAACTGCGGGCCCCAGGGCACCAGAGATTGAGTTTCACTGTCGGGTGCAAACCCACAGGGAGGAAAACGGCTGGTCTGATCTCAAAGCACTCAGCTGCTACCACCACCCCCAAAGGTCTCCGGAAAATTACCCAGTTTAGGCAGACGCCCAGGCTCCCAAAAGCCAGAAAGGTGGCGTCACAGGCGGGCATCTGTGCCTGTGGGTTCTACTCGCCACCCCAGACAGAACAGCGGTCCCCAAAGCAAAGACTGGGTGTCCCTGGCAGGAGGAAACCCCACAGCGGGGGGGGGGGGATCATCAGGTCTAACGCTCAGGACACCCAGCACCAAAAGACTTTCTGGATTCACGCAGACTCTAGGCTCTAGCTTTCTAATGCAGGCAGGAGCGCTGTGCTCTGCCGCCATTATTGAGTAACCCTAAGGCACTGGGGCACACACCTGCATCCTCAGACCTACAAAAGCCAGAGAGCCATAACAGCAGCCCTCAGATACTGTGCCAAGGATCAACCAGTTATCCCTAGCTAGACTGTCAAAACTGTGGGAATCCCTGGTCCTTCAAGAGGGCTGCACCCACAGCGTCCAGAGCAGTGCCCGCAGCCGACATCCCAGACAGGGACACACAGCTTCCGGTCCAGCCTTCAGACCAGAGTGGAGCCTTCAGTTACCAGCCTCCAGACCAGAGCGGCACCCCTAGGCGCCATCTCAACCTAGGTGCACATTCTCCAGAATGAGAGCAGAGCACTCAGCCTCTGGCCCAGAGACTTGCTGAGTGCACCTCTCACTTTCCTGGACAGAGCTGTGTGCCCCAGGATAACAAACTGAGTTTTCCTGTTGGGAGAAAACCCCACAGCTAGGGAATCAGCAGGTTCTTCAAGAGGACTGTACCTGGAAAAATGTAACAACAGCAGCAGCTCACTAAGTTTATAACGAGAAACCCAGCAGTGGGGCAGCTGTCTTGAGAAATTCTATGTGTAAGAGGAGATCCCTCCCTGCCTAACAAAGACCACAGCCACTACTCAGGGCTATAAACCTGAAATGAGCAGTGGCAATTCCTGAGAAACACTGGCCATACAGTGACCATAACCAAAAAGCAGAGGAGGACTCCTTCAGGAAAAATCATCTTCCGGCCAAGGGGATTCTCCCTACCTCAGTAATCCAGGAAGCACAGAAACTAACAGCCAACACCTAAAACAGCCCAATGGGTAGAGGTTAGCGTAAAAGCTCAACCAACAAAAGACAGAGCAATATGGCATCTCCAGAACCCAGCCATCCAGGGGCGAACAGCCCTGGACAACGCAGCATAATAGAAAATCAAGAAGATGACCTTATATCTATGCTGATGAAAAGGGTAATAGAGCAAACAAATAAAATATGTAAAGAATTAGAGGAAGATAAAACCAAACAGATTATGGCTATCCATAAAGAAATGGGGAAGTTAAAGACAAGCAGATTAGGGCCATCCATGAAGAAATACGGGAAGATGCAGCCAAACAGTTTGGGGCCTTCAGAAACGAAATAATTAAATCACTGAAAGAAATAAAAGAAACAGAGTTGAAGGAACTAAAAGAAAAAGAGGAAAATACAATCACACAGGTGAAGGAAGTAAACAAAACAACTCTAGAACTGGAAAAATTAAAGAAAACACAAATGGAGGAAATAATGGAGAGGAAGAATTTAGAGAAGAAAACAGGAACTACAGAGGTAAGCATAACTAACAGACTACAAGAGATGGAAGAAAGAATCTCAGGTGTAGAAGATACAATGGAAGAAATCGATGTATCTGTCAAAGAAAATGTTAAATCCAAAAAATTCCTGACACAGACCGTCCAAGAAATCCAAGACAATATGAAAAGACAAAACCTAAGAATAATAGGAATAGAGGAAAGAGAAGACTCCCTTCTTCAAGGCCCAGAAAAATATTTTCAACAAAATCATTGAAGAAAATTTCCCCAAGTTAAAGGAAAAGCCAATAAGGATACATGAGGCCTACAGAACACCCAACAAATTTGACCAGAAAAGAAAATCCTCCCACCACATAATAATCAAAACAGTAAGTAGACAGAACAAAGAAAAAAATACTAAAAGCTGCAAGGGAAAAAGGCCAAGTAACATATAATGGCAAAACCATTAGAATCACACCTGACTTTTCAACAGAGACTATGAAAGCCAGAAGGGCCTGGACAGATATCATGCAGACCCTAAGAGAACACAGATGTCAGTCCAGGCTACTATACCCTGCAAAACCCTCAGTCCTCATAGACAGAGAAAACAAGATATTCCATGACAAAAACAAATTTCAACAATACCTACACACAAATCCAGCATTACAGAAGACACTGGAAGGGAAAATACAACCCAAGAAAATTAGCTTCTGTCAAGAAAACACAGGAAATAATTAACCTTACTACAGTAAAACAAAAAGCAACCAAGCACACAATCTTATGACCACAGCCAACATCAAAATCAAAGGATCTAACAGCCACTGGTCATTAATCTCTCTCAACATCAATGGACTCAACTCTCGAATAAAAAGACACAGATTAACAGAATGGATAGGTAAACAAAACCCAGCAATCTGTTGCATACAAGAAACACACCTAAGGCACAAAGATAGACATTATCTGAGGGTAAAAGGTTGAAAGACAACTTTCCAAGCAAATGGACCCAAGAAACAATCAGGAGTAGCCATTCTAATATCTGATAAAATAGACTTTCAACCAAAATTAATAAAAGGAGATGGGGAAGGACACTTCATACTCATCAAGGAAAAACTCCAAGAAGACATTACAATCCTGAACATCTATGCCCCAAATACAAGCACATCCACATTTGTAAAAGAGACATTGATAAAATTTAAACCACACATTAATAGTAGGAGACCTCAACATCCCACTCTCAACAAAGGACAGATCAACAAAACAGAAATTAAACAAAGAAACAATGTCTCTAACAGAGGTCATGAATCAAATGGACCTCACAGACATTTACAGAACCTTACACCCAAACACAAAAGAATTTACCTTCTTCTCAGCACCTCATGGAACCTTCTCCAAAATAGACCATATAGTTGGTCACAAAGCAATCCTTAACAGATACAAGAAGATTGAAATAATCCCTTGTATCCTGTCTTATCACCATGGACTAAAGCTGGACCTCAACAACAACAGAAATAGCAAAAAGCCTACACACACATGGAAACTGAACAACTTGTTACTAAATGACAGCTGTGTCAGGGAAGAAATAAGGAAAGAAATTAAAGTCTTCCTAGAACTCAATGAAAATGAAGACACAACATACCCAAACTTGTGGGACACAATGAAAGCAGTGCTAAGAGGAAAGTTCATAGCACTAAGTGCCTTCAAGAAGAAATTCGAGACAGCTCATTCAAGCAACTTAATGGCCCACTTAAAAACCCTAGAAAAAGAAGAAGCAGACACACCAAAAAGGAGTAGACGGCTGGAAATAATCAAACTCAGGGCCGAAATCAATCAATTAGAAACAAATGAAACAATTCAAAGAATCAATGAAACCAAGAGCTGGTTCTTTGAGAAAATCAACAAGATCGACAAACCCTTAGCCAAGCTAACTAAAAGGCAGAGAGACACCACCCAAATCAACAAAATCAGAAATGAAAAGGGGGACATAACTACAGACACTGAGGAAATCCAAACAATCATTAGGACTTACTTCAAAAGACTATACTCAACAAAATTTGAAAATGTAAATGAAATGGACAATTTTCTTGATCGATTTGACTTACCAACGCTGAATCAGGACCAGGTAAATTAATTAAATAGTCTTATATCCCCCAAAGAAATAGAAGCAGTCATCAAAAGTCTCCCATCAAAAAAAAAAAGCCCAGGACCAGATGGCTTCAGCGCAGAATTCTACAAGACCTTCAAAGAAGAGCTAACTCCAATTCTCTTCAAACTATTCCACAAAATAGAAATAGAAGGAACATTACCAAACTCATTCTAGGAAGCCACAGTCACCTTGGTACCTAAACCTCACAAAGACTAAACAAAGAAAGAGAATTTCAGGCCAATCTCCCTTATGAACATTGATGCAAAAATACTTAACAAAATACTTGCAAACCGAATCCAAGAACACATCAAAGATATTATCCACTATGACCAAGTAGGCTTCATCCCAGGTATGCAGGGGTGGTTCAATATACGGAAATCCATTAATGTGATCCACCATATTAACAAACTGAAAGAAAAAAAACCACATGATAATCTCCCTAGATGCTGAAAAAGCATTTGACAAAATCCAACATCCATTCATGTTTAAAGTATTGGAGAGATCAGGGATACAAGGCACATATCTAAACATAGTAAAGGCGATATACAGCAAGCCTATAGCCAACATCAAACTGAACGGAGAGAAACTTAAAGCAATCCCACTGAAATCAGGGACAAGACAAGGCTGCCCACTTTCTCTATATCTCTTCAACATAGTGCTGGAAGTCCTTGCTAGAGCAATAAGACAGTTGAAGGAGATCAAGGGGATACAAATTGGAAAAGAAGAAGTCAAATTATCACTATTTGCAGATGATATGATAGTATACGTGAGTGACCCCAAAAACTCTACCAGGGAACTCCTACAGCTGATAAACACCTTCAGCAAAGTGGCCGGATACAAAATTAACTCAAAAAAAATCAGCCCTCCTGTATACAAAAGACAAAAGGGCTGAGAAAGAAATTAGGGAAACAACACCTTTCACAATAGCCACAAATGACATAAGGTGCCTCGGAGTAACCCTAACCAAGCAAGTCAAATACTTGTATGAAAAAAATTTCAAGTCTCTGAAGAAAGAATTAGAAGAAGATATCAGAAGATAGAAAGATCTCCCATGCTTGTGGCTTGGCAGGATTAACATAGTAAAAATGGCCATCTTACCAAAAGCAATCTACAGATTCAATGCAATTCCCATCAACTTACCAACACAATTCTTTACAGACCTGGAAAGAAAAATTCTCAACTTCGTATGGAATAACAAGAAACCGAGAATTGCTAAAACAATCCTCTACAATAAAAGATCTTCTGGAGGTATCTCCATCCCTGATCTCAAGCTGTACTATAGAGCAACAGTTATAAAAACTGCATGGTACCGGCAAAGAAACAGAGTGGTGGATCAATGGAATCGAACAGAAAACCCAGAAATAAACCCACACACTTATGGACACCTGATTTTTGACAAAGATGCCAAAACCATACAATGGTGCTGGTCCAACTGGATGTCTACATGTAGAAAAATGAAAATAGATCCATACTTATCACCCTGCACAAAACTGAAGTCCAAGTGGCTCAAAGACCACAACATAAAACCAGACACATTAAATCAGCTAGAAAAAAAGTGGGGAATACCCTAGAACTCAGAAAACTTCCTGAACAGAATACCAACAGCATAGGCTCTAAGAGCAACAATCAATAAATGGGACCTCATGAAATTGAAAAGCTTCTGTAAAGCAAAGGACACCGTCTTCAAAACAAAGCGACTGCCTACAGATTGGGAAAGAATCATCACCAACCCTTTATCTGACAGAGGACTCATATCCAATATATATAAAGAACTAAAGAAGCTGAAAAGCAACAAACCAAGTAATCCACTTAAAAAATGGGGAACAGAGCTAAACAGAGAATTCTCTGTAGAGGAATATCGAATGGCAGAGAAGCACTTAAAGAAATGCTCAACCTCATTAGCCATTAGGGAAATGCAAATCAAAACAACCCTGAGATTTCACCTTACACCCATCAGAATGGCCAAGATGAAAAACTCAAGGGACAACACATGCTGGAGAGGTTGTGGAGAAAGGGGAACCCTTCTCCACTGCTGGTGGGAATGTAAACTGGTACTACCACTCTGGAAATCAATCTGGCGCTTTCTGAGACAACTAGGAATAGCGCTTCCTCAAGATCCAGCCATACCACTCCTAGGCATATACCCAAAAGAGGCTCAAGTACACAAAAAGGACATTTGCTCAACCATGTTTGTAGCAGCTTTATTTGTAATAGCCAGAAGCTGGAAACAGCCCAGATGCCCTTCAACTGAAGAATGGATGCAGAAACTGTGGTACATCTATACAATGGAGTATTACTCAGCAATGAAAAATAAGGAAATCATGTAATTTGCAGGTAAATGGTGGGACCTGGAAAGGATCATCCCGAGTGAGTTGTCCCAGAAGCAAAAAGACACACATGGTATATACTCACTCATATAAACATACAATATAGAATAAACCCACTAAAATCTGTACATCTAAACAAACTAAGCAAAAGAGAGGACCCTAACTTAAATGTTCAGTCTTCATCCTGAAAGGCAAAGAGGATGGACATCAGAAGAAAAAGAAAACAGGGAACAACCTCGGAATCTGCTATAGAGGGCCTCTGAAAGCCAGAAGAAGAAAACAGGAAACAACCTTGAAACCTGCCACAGAGGGCCTCTGAAAGCCTCTGCTGTGCAGACTGTCAAAGCAGATGCTGAGCCTGATGGCCAATTGTCGGGCAGAGTGAATGGAATTTTATGTAAGAAGTGGGAAATAGTAAGAGCTGGAGAGGACAGGAACTCCACAAGGAGAGCAACAGAACAAGAAAATTTGAACACAGGGAACTTCCCAGAGACTCATACTCCAACCAAGGACTATTCATGGAGATAAACTAGAACCCTGACAATGCAGCCACTTTTGATGAGAACTGATAGACTAAGATCAGAAAGAAGGAGAGGAGGACCTCCCCTATCAGTGGACTTGGGGAGGGGCATGCATGCAGAAAGGGGGGGGGAGGGTGGGACTGGGAGGGGAGGAGGGAGGGGCTTATGGGGGGATACAAAATGAATAAAGTGTAATTAATAAAAGTTAAATAATAAAAAAAGAAATGAACAAATGTAAATACATTAAAAAATTTCTGGGCGTATACCCAAAAGATGCTCAACTATTCAACAAGAACATTTGCTCAACTACGTACATAGCAGCTTTATTTGTAATAGCCAGAATCTGAAAACAACCCAGATGTCCATCAACTGAGGAATGAATACAGAAATTTTGGTACATTTACACTATGAAATACTACTCTGCTATTAAAAACAAGGAAATCATGAAATTTGCAGGCAAAGCGTGGTAACTAGAAAAGATCATCCTTAGTGAGGTATCTCAGAACCAGAAAGACATGCATGGTATATGCTCACTTATAAGTGGATACTAGACATATAATATAGGATAAACATACTAAAATCTGTACACCTAAAGAAACTAAACAATAAGGAGGACCCAAGGGAGGACACTTAGTTCTCATTCGGAAAACAGACTGTATAGATACTGGAAGTGGTAGAAGAGAAGGAACAGGACAGGAGCCTACCACTAATATCCTCTGAAAGATTCCACCCAGCAGGGGATTGAAGCAGATGCAGAGACTCATAGCCAGACTTTAGATGGAGCACAGGGAATCTTATGAAAGAAGGGGGATATAGAAGGACCCAGAGAGGACAGGAGCCCAACAAGGAGCCTAACAGAGCCAAAATATCTGGGCACAAGGGGCCCTGCAAAGACTGATGCATCAACCAAGGACCATGCACAGAGAGGACATAGACCGCCTGTTCAGATGAAGTCTTAAGGCAGCTCAATCTCCATGTGGGCTCCCTAGTAAGGGGAGCTGGAACTGTCTCTGACATGAACTTGGCTTCTTGCTCTTTGATCACTTTCCCCTGGCAGGGCCACCTAGGCAGTCCACAGAGGAAGAGGATCCAGACAGTCCTGATAAGAATAGATAGGCTAGGGTCAGATGGTAGGGGAGGAGGACTCTTCCTTTCAGTGGACTAGGAGAGGGAGATGTGGGGGGACAGGGAGGGAGGGTGGGGCTGGGAGGAGATGATGGAGGGGGCTACAATCAGGATATAAAATGAATAAATTGTAAAAAGTAAAATAAAATAAAATAAAAATTGAGTGACTGAGGCATCACTTGGCATCACTTTTGCCTCCATTCAGAAGAGCACACACATAAAAATATACCCAACTCCTAAATCACAGCAAAATCATAGTAACAGGATAGCCCTCAAACAGGCACAAAAATCAATGGAATTTAATAGAGAACCTAGAAATAAACACAGCTCTATCTATAGGAAGGATGAAAGCTGATTCTTATGTGCCACTTTCTACAAAAACCAACTCAAAATACATCAAAGAGCTTAAGGTATGACTAGAAACTTCACATCTGCTAGAGGAACAAAAATCACGAAATTATCTAAAATCACTTCAAGACACAGGCACATGCAGAGAATTTTTGAAAAGGACTGTAGTAGTACAAAAAATAATACCCACTATTGACAAATGTGATGCAGAAGATTGAGAAGCTTCAGTACAGCAAAAGAAGCATTGGATAAGAGACTGGGAGAGCTGACAGGGATTAATATAAAGAATATATAAAGAACTAGAAAAAAACACACCCAAACCCCATATTTTCAGTCAACAGATGAGGGAAATGAATTGAACAAATAGTTCTCAAAGGAGAAATACAAATGGCCAAGACGTTATAATAAAAAGAGTGGTCAGCATTCTTAGCCATCAGGGAGATGTGAATCAAAACTGTGTTGTTACTTCCTGGTGAGATGGTGGGCTAGATGTTGCCTCCATATGACCCAGTGAAAGAGAGCCAGAAGAAGATCTCTCCTATTTCAAAGAGAGAGGAGGAGGAACTTCAGAAATTTACACAGGCAGCAGTAGGATACCTGGAAAGAAGAGAGAAAAAGACAATGTGTTGTATCAGAAGAAATAATCCATGCTGACCAGGACTCCAACCATATAGAGGAGGCCTTGGTTGGTCTAGGTAGAATGTGAGATTGAAACGGCTGCACCAGACACTCTGAGAGCTCTGAGGCCAGATGGTGCTCTCTGCAAGGGACTTGGCCCTTGACTCAGAGCCTTCTTATCTTTAGTATTTGATCCTCAGCTGATGCGAGTCTTGATTTATGTTTTCCCATTGGACAACAGGGTGGTTAGGCTGTGTGTAGGCCTATAAAAGGCAGCGTTGAGTGCTTCCTTTGATGTGTCCCGCCTTGGCCTTGGCCTCTCCAGTCCTGGCTAACTTAGTCTTTTCCATGTAAGGCTCTATATCCCACTCCTAAAAGCTCTAATCTGGGGAACAGAGTCTGAAATAACCCCAAAGGTATCCTGTTTAGCTGTCATTCTAAGACCTAAGCCCCTGCCATGACCATTTAAAACCCCTCTCACCTTTCATTTACCTAAGCAGTTCTTTTTGCATATCTGACTTGTTTATGGATGTGTTCCTTTTCTTTATCTGCCACAGTTCTGCCCCTCTGAGAAACACTGATGGAAAGGCTAGGGGGTGAAGCAAATGGTCCTCTTATTAAACTGTAGACTTGCTAAGGAGTTGAGTGTTGATGGCTTCTATTGTCTCCCCTAAGTGCTTTGGTCAAAATTGTGGTAAGCTGAGGGTGCAACCTGGATCCAATAATGGTCATCCTTTAGGCAGTTGCTTAAAATGGGAATGTTAAAGTTTTTAACCTTGAGAGGAGCAGTTGCATCATTTTTAGACTCTTCAGCTCGCATTTGAATAAAATAGAAAGCTGAGCCCCCTGCTCAAATTTTAAAATATATAATTTATTCATTCACTTTGTATCCTGAATGCACCTCCTCCCTCTTCTCCTCCCTGTCCCATTCTCCCACCCCATTTTCCCCTTTGCCCCCTTCCCTTCTCCTCAGCAAAGGGGAGCTCCCTACCCCACCCTTACCAAACTACCCCAGCTCATCCAGTCTCATCAGGACTAAGTGAACCCTCTTCCACTCTGGCCAGACAAGGCAGCCTAGCTAGGGGAAAGTGATCTAAAAACATGCAACTGAGTCTAAGTCAGAGACAGCTCCTGCTCCACTTGCTAGGGAACCCACATGAAGATTAAGCTGCCAATCAGTTACATACATGTCAGGGCCTAGGTTCAGTCCATGCATGCTGTTTGGTTGGTGCTTCAGTCTTTGTAAGCCCCGCCTTGCTCAGATTTTAAGATGACAACATCTATGCATCACACAAAGGTCCCCTTCTGAAAGTTAGGCTATGTGTCACTGCTCAGGAGGATGGCCCCATTTACAGGATTGTTTCTAAGAATTAAATTAATTAGTACTGAAAGCCCTTAAAGTAGTGTCTGTCACTTACTCATTCTGTGAATATCAGCTAACTAGAAAATGAAGGTTGAGTGGTGTGGGAACCAGAAGGATTGTGATTAGCTCAGCATGACAGTGACATAAGGCTTGAGCTGTGCCTGATGGCTCTCTTCATGGATGTTCTGCTGCTCTCTTTAATCATGTTGATTTTTCTGAACATTATGTTTGAATGCTTTTCTGTATTCCATGCACAAAAAAGAACAGTAGCTCATAATTTTATTTGATTTATTTTCTTTATTTACATTACTATACCATGTTATCATGAACCTCACAATATAATCACTCTGTTACTTGACAGACCACATTATTCCTTTTATACATTTTATTTATTTATTTATTCATTCATTTAATGTGTTATATGTGTTTACCTGAGTGTATGTATCGTGCCATGCACATGGAAATGTCTTGGAGGCCAGAAGGGGTGTCAAATTCCCTGGAACTGAAGTTACAAACAGTTGTGAGCTATAATGTGGGGGATGAGGACCAAACCTGGGTCCTTGGCAAGAGCAGAAAGAGCCATCTCTCCAGCACCGTGTGATGTTTGCTCATTGAGTCACTGAGTTAAGAGTGAGGTAAATAGCATTGAAACTTGAGTATCAAAACAGCGGGGGAAACCTGCAGGTATAAATACTTAAAAAGTATACATGCCAGTGATAAGGGTCATCTCATGTGTTAAATGATGGGATGATGAACAAGGCTGGAGCCTGGCTCCGGCAGTACCGTTATAATCACTTGTCCCAGTTGTCCCCACCATTCACGGATGTACTAGTAGGAAGACTTAGTTTAAAAAAGATTGTTACTGTATTTTGCTGTAATATATCCTCAAAGGAGTTATTTCTAAAAATCTCAGGTCAATGGGTGACAAGATTTTCTTGAAACAATCTTTTAAAAATTGCAAAGAGAATCTAATTCAACTGGGTTTACTTTTTCTTGTAAGGGAATGCCATTCTTGCTCATTGTGAATCTCAGAATCTAAGTCTGGAAAGAAGGTTCTAAAAGCATGCTAATTAAGCTCTGCAGAAAGTACTTGGAACATTTTGAACGTGTAGCCAATTTTTCCTTACAGGGTATGAATTGGCTGCAGTTATGCCAGGAGGCATTTTAAAGCAACATGCTTTTACATAGAGGAATTATTTCCTGATAAATACCTTTCCTTTTCATAGAACTGAGACTGCAGATGAGAGTACGGATTTGTTTAATTTACATTGTTTGGTTAATTTGAAATTCTGCAAAAATGCTGCTTTGGTTTTGAACTGTGGTCTTTGAGCCATCCTGCTGCCATCTCAAAAGAAAAGCATCTATAAAACCCTCCCTAGCTGTTCTCCTCAATAGAACTAGCACACATCTAAAGTGTAAGATCTGAGATTCCTAAATCCCTAAAGGAGTTCATCTCCTGACTTTCAGTGGGATTTTTCTGTTCCAGGAAAATGTCAGTTTCTATTCCTGGGCTCTTCTAGGAAATCCTCAGCCCCATTTAGCTGCAGCAGCAATGGGGAGCTAGTCCTCCACAGATGGGCTTAACGTGCTATTTCTGTGTTTCGTTTGAAAGGCTGGGTGGCCATTCATTTGTGGTTAATACTGTAATTCTTAAAATGTCATTTTAGGAAGAGGATGGAAATATCCAAAACTCCATTTTCATTCTAATGGTGTCACTGCTCAAGCACACACAGAAGTGTCAGCAAAAGTGTCTGTGTCAGACAACTCATATGAATTGAAAAGAGCTAAGCTAAAAAAAGGCAGATTGACAGGTGTCTTGTTAGACCTCTGCTCTTAGTCATTTTGTATCTGCATGGTGCTTAACACCCCACTTCTAAACAAGGATTGCACATTTGTGTGCCTTCAGGAAGACGTCCTGATGGATGATTCGAATACACTATTTTAGGATGTGATGGCTTAATTTGAAAAGTGTTTTGATGAACAAAACATGATCACTTCCTTTTCAGTGTTTTGGGCATCCTCAGGTTTCACAGTATAATCAGGGAGTGAATGGATATTGCTTGGGTACGAAATATTTGATGACTAAGTGGGCTTGGCAGTGAAATTGGAGGTTGTGTTGGTAGCTGGCTTCAGCAGGGAGAGGAGGAGGGATTATCTCTATTCTGTGCTTTTCCTGATGGCTGCTGTAAAATGTATTTTTGGTTTATTACAAACCAGTTCACTCTTTTTACTGACTCCAAGCAAAGGGGAAGAATTCTGTGAATAATCAGATTTTCAATTAAAGCCCAGCTCTGTCTCCTAAAATGAACAAAATTAGAATTGTAAGAAATGTTGCGAATTATCACTTTTAAATATCTCTCACCTAAAAGAGACAACAAGGCTGAGAGATGCTAGGCAACAGTTAGCATAGCCAGATAAGTAAGAGACAACCCTAAGATGAAAGAGTCACAGAGAGGCGTGACTCTCTGTAGGACTGGTCTTTTCTATAGTTTATGTTAATGACTTTCACTTCATAGTGAGACACTAAGACATTCATTCCCCACTATACCCTCCATGTTATTTTACATTTGAACTCCTGAAGACATCAAGTATATTTGAATTAGTAATCAAACTGATAAAGTTCGACTCTGGCATCATTAAGAACGGACCACCACGAACAGGAAAATCACACCATAGCCCTATCAGCAGCTTCTCATCCGGTTGATCACTACAGTTCTCTGTCTCTATCTTTGTAACACTGTTCAAGAATGGTGTCTACACTCTCCTGAGGGCTGGAAATAAATCTGCAAGGGATGGAGCACACATGCTAAGGGCTTTAGCAAAAGAATGAATAAAGGATTTAAAGAGGGCAAAACTGGATGACCATACAGAGATGGTGATGGTCATGAGTGACGATGCTTAAAGCCGCAATGTTGGCATCAAAGCTGGAATGTTTGAAGGCGCTGAAAGGCATGTACAATGGTCCCACTGTGGAAAGAGGAGCAGCCTGAGATGAACCTGGAAGAGAACACAAATTATACATGGTTTGAGCACTGGGCTAAGGGAGTTATCCTCTAAGAAAGAATAAATCAAATAGATTTTCCTTTTTTCTTTTTTTTTCTTTTCTTTCTTTCTTTCTTTCTTTCTTTCTTTCTTTCTTTCTTTCTTTCTTTCTTTCTTTCTTTCTCTTTAGACAGAGTTTCTCTGCGTGTTGGCTGTCCTGAACTCACTTTGCAGATCAGGCTGGCCTTGAACTCATAAAGATCTACCTGCCTCTGCTTCCTTGAATGCTGGGATCTCAGGCATGTGCCACGGTGCCCAGCAATCAAATTGATTTTTGAGAATAATTTTATTACATGTTCCCTAAATCTTATTTGTGTATGTATCTATGTGTCTGCAGGTAGAGGTCAGAGGTTTGTAACATGATGGCAGTCAAGTAGTCTAAGCACTTCCTCTTCCCAATGAAGCTATTCCCGTGGCCGTCAGACCTACTTTTTTGGGGCCTGGAAATAGGCTGCTCTTTCCTCTTGGCATATGGGATCATGCCTATGTCATCTGAAGGGTCACTTGCTTTGGAACATTCTGTTTCCTGTGCCTCAGGAAACTTGCCTGGTTTACCCAGTGACTTTGAAAAAAATTGTATTTTTTTGAGTATGATTTTTAAAAATTACCTCCACAAGGACAAAATATATCAGGGCACAGGGAGCCTCTATGAGACTGTTTCTCCAACCAAGGACCATGTATGGATATAACCTAGAACCTCTGCTCGGATGTAGCCCATGGTAGCTCAGTAACCAAGTGGGTTTCCCTAGTAAGGGGAACAGGAACTATTTCTGACATGAACTCAACAACTGGCTCCTATACCCCCCACCCCCTGAGGGAGAAACAGTCTTGCTAGGACACAGAGCAGGACATTTGAGCAGTCCTGAAGATACCTGATAAGCTAGGGTCAGATGAAAGGGGAGGAGGACCTCCCCTATCAGTGGACTTGGAAAGGGACAGGGAGGAGATGAGGGAGGGTGGGATTGGGAGGGAATGAGGGATGGGGCTATGGCTGGGATATAAAGTAAATAACCTGTGATTAATATAAATATAAATAATAAAAATAAAAATTAATAATAATAAAAGTACCTTAGCTGCAGGGTATCGAGGCAGATGCTGAGACTCATAGCCAAACTTTGGGCAGAGTTCAGGGAATCTTATGAAAGAAGGGGGAGATAGTAAGACCGGGACAGGACAGGAACTCCACAAAGAGAGCAACAGATCCAAAAAGTCTGGGCACAAGGTTCTTTTCTGAGACTGATACTGCAGCCAATGACCACTCATGGAGATGGCCTGGAACCCCTGCACAGAGGTAGCCCATGGCAGTTCAGTGTCCAAGTGCGTTCCATAGCAATGGGGACAGGGACTGTTTCTGAAAGGAACTGATTGGCCTGCTCTTTGATCACCTCCCCCTAAGGGGGGAAGCAGCCTAACCAGGCCACAGAGGAAGACAATGCAGCCACTCTAGATGAGACCTAATAGAATAAGATCAGAGGGAAGGGGAGGAGGACCTTCCTTATCAGTGGACTGGGGGAGGGGTTCAGGTGGAGAAGAGGGAAGGAGGGTAGGATTGGGAGGGGAGGAGGGAGGAAGCTACGGGGGAGGAGGGAATAAGTGAATAAGCTGTATATAATAAAATAATTTTAAAAAGATGACACACACAAAATAAACCATCAGAATGCTTTAAAAAAATAAAAAATAAAAAAAAATTACCTTAGGGGCTGGAGAGGTAAATATGTGGTTAAAAGCATTTTTTGCTCTTACAGAGGACCTGGGCTCAATTTTCAGTACCCACCTAGTGGATCACAACTAACTGTTACACCATATTCAGGGGATTCATACACCATCTTTTGGCCTCTGCAGGTACCAGGCATGTACAAGGTACACAGACCTACTGTAGGCAAAACACTCATACACATAAAATAAAAATAATAACACACAACTAAATAAAAATGATCTTAACCCTAAGATAAAGTATGGAGCTATGAAATTAGGTTGGAAATAATTTTTTCTTCTAAAATATAAAAATTAGGTCCATTTCGTTTTCTTGTTTGTCTGTTGAGAATGTGTACATGTGTGTGCATGCTTGTGTGTGTCTAAACCAAAGGTCAGTGTCTGCTGTTTTTCCTCTTTATTTCTTGGCCTTATTTATTCATTTTGAGACAAGATCACTTTCTTACCCTGGGGCTTGCTGGCAAGCCAAATGCCAGGACCCTCCTGTTTCCACACCCTTAGAACTGGAATTACGAGCATGACACTAAGCCTGGCTTTAATTTACTTTAATTTTTTAATGTGAGCTCTAGGGGCTCAAGCTCAAGTACTCACAATTGTGAGGTGAATACTTTGCGTGTCAGTCATCACTCACATTTACAGTGGGTCTTCCCACTGCAGTTAACCTAGTCTAGATCACCTTTCATAGACACGCCCAAAGATTTATCTCCAAGGTGAGTCTAGATAGTCAAGCTGCTAATCAGTATATCATCACAATTTTATCTGTTGTCAATTTGACACTCAAACATATAGCTTTTAAGCCACAATTTTCTGCTCCTTGTCTTCATAGGCTTATTATCAACTCACAATGGAAAACATTATGATTTTAAAAGTCTTATAATCATCAATAGCCTGGCCCAGCATTGTTCCATATTTACCTCTAAAGCTCAAGATGTCTTAACTGTGACTCCCTTTAAAATCAAAAGACAAATTACACATTTTATACATACACAGGCGTAAATGAACACTCCCATTCCAATAGGGAGGGAAAGGGATGTAACAAGAAAAGCCCAAACCAAAGCAAAAGAAAAAACCCAGCATGCAAACACGAATTGCTGAAGCTCCATATCCAGGGTCTGAGCTCTGTGATGGTGCCATTGCATTCCACAGTGCTTAGGCAGCCCCACCTCCACAGCTTGGCCACAGGTAGCACACAGACCCTCCTTCTCTCCTTTTAAATTAATTTATTATTTTTTAAGTTTTATTTTTATGTGTATTGGTATTTTGCCTGCATGTATGAGGGTGCCAGAATCCCTGGAACTGGAGACTAGAGTTGTAGAGATGTGGGTGCTAGGAGTTAAACCCCGGTCCTCTGGAAGAGCAGCCGGAGCTTTTAACCACCAAGCCATCTCCTTAGAACCATAGCTGCTTTCTTAAACCAGCTCTATTTTCATATTTGAAGCTTCCCTTCAAGTCTACATGCAATGGCCTCGCAGGACCTTCTTGCAGAGATTTTAATCCTGTTGCACATTGCTTGGCTTCAGCAGCTCTCTGGAACTATGAAGCCAGACTCCATCACCCCCTCGATCTTGCAGCCTTCGTGCCTGTAAAACCAGCACCATGAGCTGCCAAGTTCTGCTGATAGCTCATGATAGAATGCATCTAATCCCCTTGAACCTCTGGTGACCTCTTTGTGTCTTGGTGGCTAAATCTGCAAAATAATTTTTCTAGGCATAACTCAGTTACTGTTTGATTGCCAAAGTTGACCAAGGCAACTTTTATTTTAAAAAGTATTTAATTGGGGGTGGGGTGGGGTTGGTTTTCAGTTTCAGAGGTTTAGTCTGTTGTCATCATGAGAGGGAGCATGACTGTAGGAATGCCTATGTTATTGGAGAAATAGCTCAGAACTACATCCTGGTTCACAGGCAGCAAGCAGAGAGAGAGAGAGAGACAGAGACAGAGACAGACAGATAGACACACACACACACACACACACATACACACACGGAGAGGGAGACAGAGAGATAGATACACACACAGAGAGAGCGAGACAGAGATAGAAACAGAGAGAGACAGAAACTGGACCTGGCATGGACTTTTGAAACCTCAAAGTTCATTCCCAGTGACAGAGCTCTTCCAACATGGCTATACCTCCTAATCCTTCCAAAACAGTGTACCAACTGGGAATTAAGCATGCAAATGTATGAGCATACTAGGGCCAGTGTCATCCAAGTCACCACAAGGCTGTTGTTTTTGAGCATGGAACCCCATCTAGAGCATTCTCAGTTCAGGTTTCTTCTTGCAAATACATTTGCATTTTTACAATTTGGAACCTTGGAGGGGATATGGCCTTACCTTTAGGGCACCTCTCCTATTGTCCCAGAAAGAGAATGAGTTTCCTCTTTAATAATTAAAGATTCTCTGTTGTCTGTGTGTTCTCTATTTGTCCACAACTTTAAACTTGTTCACACGCAGGGTGGTTTGAGTGAAAATGGCTCCCATATGCTGATAGGGAACAGCATTAGGAGGTGTGTCCTGGAGTAGGTGTGGCCTAGTGGAGGAAGTATGTCACTGAGGGAGGGTGCTGGTAGTGAGCTCTGAGGTTTCAGAAGCTTAAGCCAAGCCCAGTGTTGCTCTTCTTGTTGTTGCCAGATGATTCATCTCTTGGCTACCTCTTCATCATCACCACAACCGTCTGCATGCTGCCGTACTTCTTGCCATGATGATACTGGACTAAATTCTGAAATGGTAAGCCAGCCTGAATTAACTCTTTTCCTTTATATGAGTTTCTGTGGTCATGAAGTTTCTTCACAGCAACAGGATACTAATTTAAGACAAGTTCTTTTCCCCCTTGGAAACTTCACGAACTAGGCCTCTACTGTTTGTGTTTTCTGTAGAGGAATGTTAAATTCAGAACATATGGCACTCAACGTAGAAAACCCAAAGTGACTGAAAAAGAAGAAAGCCTACAAATACTGCAGAAACAGAGGAATTCTGACAGAAATATCACAAAGGACAGGAGACCTCTGATAGAAAGCTGCGGAGAAGAAATTTGCCTGGTATCATCTGCAGAGGAAGATTCAGTTCTTCGAGTTCCACTGGATGCCTACAGAGACTCCAGAGACCTCAGTGCAGCAGGAGGCTCAAGCCCAGAGCAAGGAATCATGCAGGGGCCTCTGAAACAGTGACTCACAGGAGGCCAACCCAAAAGACAATTTTAATTATATAGACAGACTTTTCCTGCATTAAAAATGGGAAACTCCACTTCAGATCCCTTGAGAAGAAGGGTAGGAGTTGAGGGGATAGAAACGTTACTTGAAAAAGCCATTTGCAATACTCATTGTGATTATGACCACTGGAGTAAACCCCTCTCTGCTGTCAATTGCAATCTTTATGTTTTTCCTTTCAAGGATGAAAAAATAGCTACAACACACAAAAAAAATTAGCTGTGATAATACAAAGGCTTGAGAGACAAGAGACAAAGGAACTAAGAGAACAGAAAATGCTTAATTGTGAACCTATGGTACCTAATGAAATTGAGGATCGAGAGAGACAGTCTATTGATAATGAACGGGTAAGAAGCCTGGCTTGCTGGACTGGAGCCCAGATGACTGGCATGGACATGGACATGGAATGAGAGTGGCTAAAAGTCTAGTTTATGTATGGATTTATAAAGATCTAATTGTACCTTGATAAACAGAAAGGGAATAAGAGTAGTTAAAAGACACTGGATTGTAAACTGGTCATGTTGGTGCATGCTTTTTAATTCCAGCACTCCAGGAGGCAGACAGGCAGAATGCTGTGAGTTTGAGGTCAGCCTGGTCTGCAAAATGAGTTTAGGACAGTCAAGGCTACACAGAGAAACCCTGTCTTGAAAAAAAAATAGAGAAGCTTCCAAATGAAAGGCATGACTCACGGAAGAGACTAAGAAAGCAGTTGCCTCTGGGTGGAGACAGCTTAACAAACCAGCTGAAGAGGGACAGATAGCTCATCAGACTGACAGAGTAGAAAACCTTGATGCTGAAATGGGCTGTTGCTGATGGACAGATGATCAGGACTGCAATAATGGAGGATCACTGCATCAATGGCTGCTCTGTGCTCAGCCTCCTTTCTCCTGCTTATGCAGTCCAGGGCTCCTGTCCAGGGCATAGTGCCATCTAATTTGGTTATATCTTCCCTCCTCAGTTACACTAATATAGAAACTCTCTCATGCATGTGCCCAGAGATTTGTATCATGATGATTTTCTTTTTCAACTTGGAAATCAATACAAATCATGACTCTTAGTATCCTAAGTCTTTTCTCTTAAGGTAGTTAGACTCTACGAAGACCTTTCTTCCAATTTAAAGATCTGATTGCTGGAATTTTGGAAGGCAAATAGGAAAGAGGGGTTGAGTTGGGTGGTAGGGGTCTCAATGTGTAGTATTATATACTAACTAAATCTACATTTTCAGTATAATTCTACCTCTCAATGGTTACGTGTAGCTATCAGTTCAAAACTTCTCATGTGATGCAGAGACAAATACATCACTCTTCTCTGATTGGAGCAGAGATGAATCTCTTGTCTGAAAAAAGCAGAAGAAAATCTCTGATGATTTGAGTGATCCTCCCTTTCTGCCACACATACCATTTTATTATGAATATTGTCATACATCTATAAACTTCATTGGAAGATTTATAACAAATACCGATATGCTTACCACCTAAATTCTATTATTAATTTTACTATTCTTGCTTTATCAAATAGCTATCCACCTATATCTTTATTGTATATCAGCTAACTAATATTCTCATTTTTGATGCATTTAAAAGTAAACTGTAAGCAGCAGGGCTTTCCCTATGAAATACTTAGATATACATTCCATTAAGTAGAACTCAATATATTTTTTTTCAGTTCCCACCATTTGCCTGCATATTTCATCATTTCCTTGTTTTTCTTTTTTTATCACTGAGTAATATTCCATTGTGTAGATGTACCACAATTTCTGTATCCATTCTTCCATTGAGGGGCATCTGGGCTGTTTCCAGCTTCTGGCTATTACAAATAAAGCTGCTACAAACATGGTTGAGCAAATGTCCTTGTTGTGTACTTAAGCATATTTTGGATATATGCCTAGGAGTGGTATAGCTGGATCTTGAGGAAGCACTATTCCTAATTGTCTGAGAAAACCCAGAATTGCTAAAACATTCCTTTACAATAAAAGATCTTCTGGCGGTATTTCCATCTCTGATCTCAGGCTGTACTATAGAGCAACAGTAAAAAAATCTGCATGGTCCTGGCATAGAAACAGAATGGTGGATCAATGGAATTGGATAGAAGACCCAGAAATAAACCCACACACTTATGGACACCTGATTTTTGACAAAGATGCCAAAACCATACAATGGAAAAAAAAGACAGCATCTTCAACAAATGGTGCTGGTTTAACTGGATGTCTACATGTAGAAAAATGAAAATAGATCCATACTTATCACCCTGCACAAAACTGAAGTCTAAGTGGATCAAAGACCTCAACATAAAACCAGACACACTAAACCGCTTAGAAGAAAAATGGGGAAGAGCCTGGAACTAATTGGCACAGGAGACAATTTCCTGAACTCAATACCAACAGCACAGGCTCTAAGAACAACAATCAATAAATGGGACCTCACGAAACTGAAAACTTCTGTAAAGCAAAGGACACTGTCATCAAAACAAAGCGACTGCCTACAGATTGGGAAAGGATCTTCACCAACCCTGTATCTGACAGAGGGCTAATATCCCGTATGTGTAAAGAACTCAAGAAGTTAAACAGCAACAAATCAAGTAATCTAATTAAAAAGTGGGGTACAGAGCTAAACAGGGAACTCTCAATAGAGGAATATGGAATGGCAGAGAAACACTTAAAGAAATGTTCAACATCCTTAGTCATCAGGGAGATGCAAATCAAAATGATCCTGAGATTTCACCTTACATCCATCAGAATGGCTAAGATCAAAAACTCAAGTGACAACACATGCTGGAGAGGATAAGGAGAAAGGGGAACCCTCCTCCACTGCTGGTGGGAATGTAAATTTGATTGCTTCTTGAACAGACTCCTAGGAAATCTTTCAAATCTCCTTCTTTTTTTTTAAATTTTATTTTTCTTATTAGTTACATTTTGTTAACTCTGTGTCCCAGCTGTATCCCGCTCTCTCACTCCCTCCCCAACCCCACACTCCCTCCCTGGTCTCCTCCCTGCCCCTTTCCAAATCCACTGATAGGGGAGGACCTCCTCCCTTTCATTTGACCCTGTTTTATCAGGTATCTTCAGGGCTGGCTGCAAAGTCTTCCTCTCTGGCCTAACAGGACTGCTCCTCTCCTGGGGGGGGGGGGCGGTGAGGCAGTCAAAGAGCCTGCTCTTGAGATCCTGTTAGAAATAGTCCTTGTTCCCCTTACTTTGGAAAACTACTTGGTTACTGAGTGAATTGAACGTATGACAGGAGTCTACTGCAAAAGGCATCTGAAAGACTCTAACTAGCAGTGTTTCAAAGCAGACACTAAGACTCAAATCTCCTTCTTTACTTACACTTTTAGAGGCACTTGAAGCAGGTACTAGTTCTAGCAAATTGGGGAATTTCACAGTGGAATCTATTTTGTTTCATTCTTAGCCTCCTTCCACTTTAAATGTGTTCAACTGTCTCTGGCTAAATCACTCCTTGACCCTTTTCTATTAAATTCCTGCTTGCAAAATTTTTATCCTATTGTCTCTTTCCCCGTCTTCTTGTTAATTTATGCCTAAAGGCTAAAACCAGTAAACAAATAAATAACAACAACAACAGCAACACATTATTGCTTTAGTAGAGTTTTGGAACTAGGGAATATTTATGCTTGTAGGTTTACCTGGAAGTGCCTTTAAGAACAAGTGTGAAGGTGTTGGGTCGTAAATTATTATTTGACATAAAGGCTATGGAATGATAAATGCTGTCTAGGACACATTAATGGCATGAAATGATTGATGGACTTGATTCATCATTCTGGCATGCCATATGAGTTGACTCAGTGGGGTTAATTCTAGGTGACATTCTATATGGGAAAGCCCAATACATGCTCTGAACTCTATGCCGAGATAACTGCAAAAACATACAGATAACAAACGTGCTCAAATCAACTTCTTAGTTTAGCTCCACAGATTGCTTCAGCTGCTCCATTTCTATGCACACAAGGAAGGTGAACCAGAAGAAGACCAAAGGTGGGGTCTGGAAAATCATGAGTTTGGTGTTATTCTATGTTTATAGCCTTTCTGAAGAAGAATTATGAGCGTTAGCTGATAATTATGTGTAGAGAGGTAAAGAAAAGAAAATCCCAATTTCAGTGAGATTAGAAAAATTTCCTTTCCTTTTCCGGGTCATAGTTTGTTTTCAAAGGTAGCGTTTGGTGGTGTACATGTACATTTGTAGAAAAAGGTGGTGAGGGTGGGGCTGTCCAAAGTGAGGACACTAAGTGCTCAGCGTATGTCCTTCTGTCCTGTAGTCTACAGTTTCCTGAAGAAGGCATGTGACTCTATTTTTATTTTTTAAAAAGATTCTATTTTATTCTAATAGTCTGTGTTTCTCTGGTTATCTATAAAGACGTCATTGAAAATTCTTGCACAAGGAATAACTCATGATTCAGTTCTCTGGAGGAAGCAAACAGATTTGTATCCAAAGTCATTAGCTTGTTGACATGAGTGAGTCTCTTTGTAATCCTTCAGACTTTGCATTTTTCCTTTATTAAGAAATAGCTTCTTAAGCCAAAGATCTAAGAGGACCTGACCAAAGCAGTATCTTCTGGACATGAAAGGACTGCTGAACTGCTGAACTCACAGTAGCTGTGCTTGCCTTCGCCTGAGTATTGCCAGATCAAGAGAGCCAGTATTTTAGAGCGGAGGGGAGAGGGGCTCATGAGCCTTCACCCCTGGCTTAGGAGGAATTAGCAGTTGATGGTTTCTGGGGAAAGAGAGCCAGTTTTCTTTTAAGGGTTAGGCCCCTCATAAGCTGACGATGCTACACTGGATAGTCCCATACTCTGGAGTATATGTGCAGTACAAAGTGGACACTTAGCTTTTTTTTTTTTTTTTTAGAAAGGCATGTGAAGTTGAGAGGGGATGGGAAGAGAAGAGGTAGGTCTGGGAGGAATTTGGGGAGGAGTAGGAGTGAATATGATCAAAATACATTTCATGAAATTCTCAAAAAATTAATAAAAATATTTAAAGAATAAAAGAAAGAACATCTTGAAACATTCTAGCAATAGGAAAACAACTCCTTCAAAGGCAATCTTAGCCTTGAAAAAGATTTTGGTGTGTTGTCGAAAAGATTTATTTTTGGTAACAAATTGAGTGTAATTTCCAAGTTCTGGAACACTGAGCTAATATCTGCAACTTTTTAACTCTCTGTTCCTTTATAAAATAGGAATGTGAAAGGGCAGCCTTGCACATTAAATACCATGTGAATTATCAGAGACGTCTAAATGTCCAGCATTTAGTGTTGGCCTCATGTTCAGAGTGTCTCACTCTCATCTTGAAATCAGAGTATTTCATGAGGCTGACACTTTTGATCCTTGAAGGTACTAGCCTAGAACTTTTGATTTCCCTTTTCTTCACCCACTTCCATACTTCCTTCTCTTTTCTCCCTCCCTTCTTGTTCCATTCTTCATTTTTTTCTTTATTTTCCTCTTTCTTCCTGGCATAGATTTTGCAGTTGAAAGAGTGTCTCGCCTTACTCAACCTCACATGTGAATGCACAACATAGGTCTGATTTGATAGAGTACTCGCTGTCCTAACTGTAGTAATGACAGTGGCATTCATGCTTGGCCTAAAGACTCAGGAAAAGGACTCTTCTCTTCCCTTTGGGCTTACAAATCGGGAGACATGTGTAGGCAGGTAGTAGCCATGTCATAGGGAAACTCCATCTGCCAATGGAGTCGGTATAGACTAAAGCTGTCCCAAAGAAAAAGAAACTTTATATGATTTTTGCTGTTTGAAAAATCTACTTATGGAACTAGAAGGTTCCTGGATTTTCCAGGTTTCTGACCCAAACTGTCCCTTTGGTAGTTAAGGTTATGTTAACTTGATTAGCAACAGTTCAGAAACTGACAAATGGATCATTCAGATCTACCCTTCTATTTTCTTTCCCATCATTCATTTGTAACGTTTGCGGTGTTTTTTTTTTTTTTTCCTTTTTAACTCTCTCTTGAAATAGAAGGGTTTAAAGATTTATTTATTTCTTTATGTATATGAATGGTCTGTTTTCATGCATACCAGAAGAAGGAATCAGATTCCTTATATGTGGTTGCTGGGAGTTGAACTCAGGACCTCCAGAAGAGCAGTCAGTGCTCTTAACCACTGAGCCATCTCGCCAGAACCTGGAAACAACCCAGATGTCCATCAACGGAGGAATGGGTACAGAAATTGTGGTATTTTTACACAATGGAATACTACTCAGCAATCAAAAAGGAGGAAATCATGAAATTTGCAGGCAAATGGTGGGATCTAGAAAAGATCATCCTGAGTGAAATATCCCAGAAGGAGAAAGACAAACACGGTATATACTCACTTATATAGACCTATAAGATATAATAAACATAATGAAATCTATACACCTAAAAAAGACAATCAAGAGAGCGGACATAGGGTAAGATTATCAATCCTCATTTTGAAAGACAGATGGGATGCGCATTGAACATTGACAGGAGTCTACTGAGCGCATTGGAAAGACTCTAGCTAGCAGTGTTTTCAAAGCAAAGACTCATGACCAAACCTTTGGCAGAGTACAGGGAATCATAAGAAAGAAGGGGAGTTAGTCTGATGAGGAAAGGATAGGAGCTCCACAAGGACCAAAGATATCTGGACACAGGCTCTTTTCTGAGACTGACATGCAACCAAGGACCATGTATGAATGTAACCTAGAACCTCTGCTCAGATGTAGCCTGTGGTAGCTCAGTAACCAATTGGTTTCCCATAGTGAGGGGAACAAGGACTATTTCTAACAGGAACTCAATGGCTGGCTCTTTGGCCTCCCCACCCCCCAAGGGAGGAGCAGTCCTGTTAGGCCACAGAGGAGAGCTTTGCAGCCAGTCCTGAAGATACCTGATAAAACAGGATCAGATGAATGGGGAGGAGGTCCCCCCTATCAGTGGACTTGGCAAGGGGCACGGTGGAGATGAGGGAGGGAGGGAGGGACTGGGAGGGAATGAGGGATCGGGACACGGCTGGGGTACAGAGTTAATAAAATGTAACTGATAAGAAAAAAGTAAAATACAAAAAAAAAAAAAAAAAGAAATAGAAGGGTTTATATGCAAAGCTGCACGCCTAAAAGGCAGCAGGCTACTGTAACCATTTCTTTTGATTGCCACATTGACAAACTTGAGATTCACTTTAGAGACAGGAATTCCTAAATTCGGTTAATTTGAGGTTTCTAGGAACAGTGCAATACATTTTCTTAATAATTACTAGTAACAATAAGACCTTAAAAATGAAATGTCTCAAAGGCACAGAGAATGTGGCTGTTTAAGGCTCAATTCTAAGAGGCTTGTGTTTGTTGCTAAGCTTAGTTGTGGTTAGAAAAATAATCATGAACAGCAGGTTCTCATCACTGTTCCACATGGTGTTACTCTGTTACTCCGCACTGTTACTCTGCTAGGGATGTCACAGGCAGTAGCCAAATGCTGACTGCAAAAGCCATAAAGGTAAAGCCCCAGAAGGACACAGGCATGTATGGTTCAGTGTTGGCAGGAGCCCAGGGAATTTGCATTTCTGAATGTGTTCTATGTTTATGCTTTGTGCATTTGTTTCATTTCAAGAATGCACTGTGTTCAGTTGAATTGCATTTAAATGTGTTGTGTTGTTTATATTTAAACAATAGACTTTCCTTTATAGGATCTCTAAAGATTATGTGATACATTTATGATTAATACACATTGTCAAAATTGGAATATAGACCAAAACTGGGACATGAATAGTTTTCTCTTTCTGTGAAGTAGACTTCTAAAAATCCAGGGGCCTGGAAAGATGGCTCAGAGGTTGAGAATACTAGATGCTCTTCCAGAGGACACGGGATAGATTCCCAGCTCACAATTGTCTATAATCTGGTAATAGGGTAGCTGACAACCTCTTCTAGCCTTGGCAGACACCGGGCACATATTTGTGTACTTGACACACAGATACACATGCAAGCAAAACACCCCCGCACATAAAGTAAATAAATAAACTAAGACAAGAATGTGCTAAACTTTCTGTGTCCAATTGTCAATTTATAGTGAAGATGTAGAAAGAAACATATTAAAAGACATGGTTATATGTGAGAAACTGTAGGTTTTTTATTTTTATTTAACAGATTAAAAAACTGTAAAAAAGAATAGGTGGTAGATAATTACAGAATTTTTTAAAAATGTAAGAAACATAGCAACTTACTACATTTGGATTTTTTTTAAAATTCTTTATTAATTACACTTTATTCACTTTGTATCCCCCCTGTGGTTCCCTCCCTCCTCCCGTCCCAATCCCTCCCTTCCTCCACCCTCTGCATGCATGCCCCTCCCCAAGTCCACTGATAAGGGAGGCCTTCTTTTCCTTCCTTCTGATCCTAGTCAATTAGGTCTCATCAGGAGTGGCTGCAGTGTCTTCTTCTGTGGTTTGGTAATACTGCTTCCCCCTTGGGGGAGGTAATTAAAGAGTAGGCCAATCAGTTCATGTCAGAGACAGTCCCTGTCCCTATTACAATGGAACCCACTTGGATACTGAACTGCCATGGGCTACATCTGTGCAGGGGTCTTAGGTTCTTTCCATGCATAGTCTTGGTTGGAGTATCAGTCTCAGGAAAGACTCCTGTGCTCAGATTTTTTGGTTCTGTTGCTCTCCTTGTGGAGTTCCTGTCCTTTCCAGACCTTACTGTTTCCCACTTCTTTCCTAAGATTCCCTGCACTCTGCCCAAAGGTTGCCCATAAGTCTCAGCATCTGCCTTGATAGTCTGCAGGGCAGAGCTTTTCAGAGGTCCTCTGTGTCAGGCTCCTGACTTGTTCCCTCTTTTCACCTTCTTCTGATGTCCATCCTCTTTGCCTTTCTTCATAGGGATTGAGCATTTTAGCAAGAGTCCTTTCTCTTGGTTAGTTTTTTAGATGTACAGATTTTAGTAGGTTTATCCTATATTATATGTCTATATGAATGACATGTGTGTGTGTCTTTCTGCTTCTGGGATAGCTCACTCAGGATGATCTTTTCCAGATCCCACCATTTACATGCAAATTTCAACATTTGGATCTTATATTAAAAATTAAACATGAATTGAGAAGATAAGGTATAAGAAAAGTGAAAGTTTGAATAATAAATTAATCATAAAATTAAAATTCTAGGGAACTGTTTTCATGGTAGTTGCTTGAGCAAAAGCACTCTTTGGTTACTTTAAAAAAGCTTTTTTTTTTTTTTTTTTTTTTTTGTTCTGGTGACAGTGCTCTTTATCTTACAGAAGCTTTTCAGTTTCATGAGGTCCCATTTATTCATTGTTGATCTTAGAGCCTGAGCTGTTGGTGTTCTGTTTAGGAAGTAGTCTCCTGTGCCAATGAGTTCAAGGCTCTTCCCATTTTTCTCTTCTAATGGATTTAGTATTTCTGGTTTTATGTTGAGGTCTTTGGTCCACTTGGACTTGAGTTTTGTGAAGGGTGATCAAGATAGATCTATTTGCTTTTTTCTACATATAGACATCCAGTTAGCACCAATTGTTGAAGATGCTATCTTTGTAAAAAATCAGGTATCTGGGGTAGGGCATGGGCAGAGGGCCTATAATCCTAGCACTAGGGGGAGGCAGAGACAGGCAGATTTCTGTATTTGTTCTTGACAATTCCACATGTGTATAGTGCATTCTGATTACTCTCAGCCTCCTTCTGTTTTCCTTTCCCCTATTACCTCTCCTCGCTTCAAGTCTCTCTTCTGTATTCATGTATTTCTGTCTTGTTAGTGATCAGTTTAGTTTAATCAGGGCCGTCCATGTGACCATGAGCGCATCGGTGGGGACAAAATAGCCACTCCTCCCCCAGAATATATCACATCCAATAGTTCATCAGACAGCGTAGGGTTCCTAGCTAGCCCTTCCCTGACTCATACAAAATTGACAGGTCCAGTCTTTTGCAGGCTCCCTGAAGGCAACTCCAGTGGCCGAGAGACCATGATTGCATCAGCTATGTCATACCCAGAAAAGACTATGGAACAGCCCTTTCCCCAGTCTTTACCTCATGTTCTTCCCCCCCCCCCTTTTATTATTATAGTTTTAAAAAAAGGTTTATTTATTGTATATGAGTGCTCTATCTGTATGTACACCTGCATAGCATTAAAATGTACAGTTTTGCCACCGAATTTTGGTTTATTTTAAATAGTAATGGCTAAAAAATTATTATGTCTCTCTCTCTTACTCTATAGAAAAACTCAAATTTTTAGTAGTGCCCTATTAAAAACAATTACTTGCTATTTATTATCAGTACCAGTAATTATGATTGAGATGAACATAAATAAAATACAATGAAAAAATTGAAAAAATATTTTTATTAATTCTTTGAGAATTCCAAACAATATATTTTGATCATACTACTCCTCTTTCTTTCCTCTAACTTCTCTCAGATCCACAACACTATGTCTTTCTTCCAACTTCATGTCCCCCTCTCTGTGCCCCTCCCCTGCCTCTCTCACTGACACAGGGACTCACTATAAAGCCCACTGTATGGAAACTCACTATGTAGACTCGGCTGGCTTCAAACTACAGAGCCTGCCTGCCTCAGCCTCCCAAGTGCTGAGATTAAAGGTATGCAGAACCGTACCAATTTTCTTCTCTCTTGTAAAATAACCCATTGAGTCCAGTTTATGCTGTCCATTTATTACTGAGTTTTGGACCATCTACCGGAGCATTGTTGGCCTGCCAGCAGTCACAGCCTTAATGACAAATTACTCTTCCTCCCCTAGAAGCCATCCGCTGCCTACAGCAACTCAGGAGCTCCAGGCTAGGCTGTTGACAGGTTTGATCTTGCTCAAGTCTTGGCACGCAACCGCAGCTGCTTTGAGATTAGGAATGAAGTGGTCTCACCATGCCTAGAAGACAGTGTTTTGCTCCTAGCTCCCCAAACCTCTAGCTCTTACAATCTTTTTGTTCCTTCTTCTTGGATGGTCCGTAAGCTTGTGTGAATGTGTGCATGAGATGTAGATGTACCATTTGTTTCTGTTACCTAACATTCTTTCTAACCTGTTCTACAGTGTTCCCTGAGCCTTAAAACAGGTAGTGTAAATTGCTCTTGTGATTTTTCCAACATTTTTACCCCTTAAAATAATGATTTCCACTTACTTTTAAAATTATATTTTGGGCATTCTTGTATACATTTACATTAACTCCACTAATTTTAATAATGATAACGTACATCCCCCCCACTTCATTCCTGGGGAGATTGAAGTGTGGATTATTTGATTCAATTAACTGAAGTCATGGGAGAAGAACCAGACTGGGACCTAGACAGCCAGATTCTTAGATTCTTGTGTGTTGGCTCCGACTTCAGTGAGGAGAAGAGAGAATGAATGATGGTTGTTGTGGCTGTGTTCCGGGGAAGTTTTATTTACAGAGATAGCAGTGTGGATTGACCTCATAGGTCACAGTTTTCCACCTCCCATCTTACTTTCCCCAAGTCAGAATATCTAGTGGATATTACCATCTTTTTTAGTAAGATTCATAAAGGAGAAGCCACTGGGTAGTTCAGTGGTTCTCACCCCTCATTCTAACCTTGAGCTTCAGGAAGACAATCATCTAAAGCTGCTCATCCTACTAACTTAAGCCTCATGCAAACTTGGGTTAGTAACAGCAGTTCTTAGTCTTTTTTTCAGAAAGGTGGTGGAAATATAAGATCAGAAAATTCTTAAATAAAAAGTCTATATGATTTGGGAGTGATGCTTTGTGGTTACGACCGTGCTTATATAGATGACCCACGTTTGGTTCCCAGCACCTACATGGTGGCTCACAGCTGCCTGTTTCAGTTCCAGGAGATCCGATGCCTCTTCTGACACACAAGGGCTCCTGCATACAGGTAGTGCATATATACACACACTCAGGCACACAGACATACACAGAACATAAATTTTATTTTGGGTTTCATTAGTGGGCATGGATTTCATTTGTGTTCCTTATTTGTTGCTGTCTTGAGTGTGTTTTGGGTAAGGAATCCAGAAATGCATCATTATTCCTAAGGCAACAGAGGAGATAGTAGACATTATGATTGGGAAAGTTTCAGTTTGTAGTATCAGGTTCAGACAGAGTTTATTTAGACTATTTTAAACATTTTCTTATTTATTCTTTACTCGTGGTTGTCAAATAATTCTTTGTTGAAATTGTTTCCTTTGTAGCAGCTGGCACACCTCTTGCTTGAAGTCATCTCTGATGGTAGAAGATGCAACCATGAACATTACAGCCCATGCACTGGGAAGCTTCCAGGATTCCTTTTGTGACGCTGGGACCAGAAATGCTGCATCTGTCAGGTATTATTTACAGGACCGTAGAAAGAGGTCGTTTCCATGAATTTAATATGAATTGACACTTTAAGATGCTCTCTCAGTCTGATTTTTCCAGCCCTATCAGTTTCACTGGAACCCAGATACTAGAGCAGTTACTGATAACTGTTGAAACATCAATGTCACCATCAGCTTTTCTAGAGGGAAGTCGGGGGTAGGAGCTGACATGGGAGTCAAGTAAGATATGGTATTGCATTAGTTTTCACTGATTTGACAAAGGACCTACGAAAGTCAGCTTCAAGGCTGAAAGATTAATTTGATACCATGGCTTCTGAGGCTGTAGCCCATAGTCACTTGGCCCTGTTGCCTTTGGGCCTATGAAGAGACAATTTATCATGGAACATGTAATGTGGAAAACTGCTCAAATCAATGCATCCAGGGGCAAAAAGATAGTAAGAGGGGTAGTTGAGACTCCAGTATCTTTAAGGACACACTTACAACCAACTACCATGATACTGCACCCCTGAAAGTTTACCTCACTTTGCTGTTGTTCTGTGGGCAGCAGAGCAAACCTTTAATGTGTAGACCTTTGGACGGCATTAACAATATTCACTTCCCACCCAGCACAGAAAGGATGGGCAGCTTTGATTTTTTTGAGGCTGAATGTATTCACCATGACAATTATGATCTAATGTCATGTAAACCTGGATGCTGGATCATTAAACAGCCTGGGATTGATGGGTGGGTCATGTGATAAAAATATGTTTGGTTTAGTAAAAAATGATCAAATTGTACTTCAAAGTTCCTTTACCATTTTGCCTTCCCACTAGAAGTGAAGGAGAGGTACCATTCTTCTACACATGTACTTA
Source organism: Psammomys obesus (assembly GCF_907164565.1). NCBI lineage: Eukaryota > Metazoa > Chordata > Mammalia > Rodentia > Muridae > Psammomys > Psammomys obesus. The sequence goes on from NW_026592666.1 coordinate 5,343,792, forward strand.
ACCATTTGCCTTGGGATGTGAGCCATGAGAACAGGCAAATGAAGCATCATTTCAATCTTCAACTCTCTAAAGCTGACTGTTTTTCCATAGGCTTATTTGTTATCTGTTTACCTTTGCTGAAAACTTGTCTGTTCAGAACTCTCGCCCCTTTCAAGGGGTGGGGGCAGGGGACTGAGTTTTCCCTTTGTTCAGTTTAAAGACTTCTTTGCATGTTTCGGATTCCCATGTGCATTTTGCAAATATTTTCTTTCAGTTTGTGGCTTGTCTTTGGATCCTCTTAATATTATGTATATTTGACTATCTAACCTTAAGATCGTGGTTCGGTTATTTTTTAAAGACCCGAGACATCCATGTTTACAACTGTGAAGAGAAGCTTGAAGGATCCTGCTGTTCCCTGTTCACCGCTGACCCCTTTTGTGAGTGTCTGCATTTGTAGAATGGATCAAGTCATCAAGTTCAAGCTGAGGCTCAGCCTCAAACCTCACCTTCTTAATGGGATCATCACTGCGACGATCCAAGAGTCAGCTAGTGGCCTGTCCAAGTCGGCTGGGTCTAGCTGAGCTGACATTTTTGCTGACTAGAGTCAGGCTATCTTTGCCAGTTTGCTGGAATAGACACAGACACGGATTGGGCCACCACGAAGACATTCCTGTCTTGTGAAGCAAGTCTGTTTGTATTTTAGGTTTGCCAGGACTAATGAATTAAAACATTTGGACGCTCTACAACTCGCTGTTTATCAATGCCTCTGACAGGAGGAGGGTTTTTCTTTTGCTCTTGCTTTTTCTAGAAACATGACAACATCCTGGCTGTGGAGTGGCAAGGAAAGGAGAGAGGGGCTGTGCAAGGAAGCGGAACAGGGAGGTCCCGTGGGATGGGACGCTGGGGTCCGGGCAGAGCAGGTAGTTGTGTGCAGCCGGGACAGCTGTCTCTGCTCCTCAGAGTGTCAGTGGCTGCTATGCAGCAGGTGCAGACTGCTCTCTCGCTGAGTCCTGACTGCACAAACGCAACGACTGGCCAAGGCAGTGGCTGGCCCTGGATTACACAAGGGCAGACTCTCAACTAAGTGAGGTAAGGCGACAGGTGTGAAACCCAACTAACCTCTCTGAGCACCGGCAACTTAGCTAGGGCCCTGTTAACAGCGGCAGGAGAAGGAACCAGCAGCCGGTTTCCCCAGGGGTACGATGAAAAGGTAAGTGGTGGATGCTGCTGAACTCTCCCGGACCTCGACATCATCCTTTCTGAGGCTTCTGTTGTGTTGTCCTTAGCTGTGTTTATCGATTTCTTTTCTCTAGCTTGAAACCAGAGCAGAGGTCTGTTTAATGAACCCCAGAGGCAGATTTCCACCTCCTGTGCTCAGTTTGTTGATGCAGGAGAGTGGAGGGATGGACCTGAAGAGGGTTGGGCTCCGCATCCCTAGAAGTCACGCTCAGGCAGACAGGGCACTGTTGGACACGAGACTTTTTTTTTCAGCCACAGCTTTTGGGGCTTTTGTTTGCTTCATTCAGTTTGAGGCAATCTGTGCCATTTCTTCAGAAACAGGTGGCTAAGAGAATTCTTGATACCAAGCAGAAGAAATTATGCAGACGTTGGCCAGACGGTTGTTTTTGTAAAAAGCAAGAAGTCCAGTATTAAGTCATAGCAATTTCAGGATACCATCCTTTGGTAACTTAAAATTACGTGCTACATGTGGAGCATCCAGTGCGCATAGCCATTACGAGGCTTACCGGGCTCAACAGAATTCTAAACGGCTCATAAACATTGTTGCTTTTAAGCTTTATGGTTAATATAAGCTTATTTTTTCCCATATGGTACCTAAGATGGTTCAAAATGTTTGTACCTCTGAATGCACTTGTACAAATGTATGCGTCGAACTTGCCCACATAAGTAATTGTAAAAACAAAACTCAGTGTTCTGGATACTATTTTTAGACACAGAAAAGCTATGGGAAAGAGTCAAAAACCTGACCATGAGAAAATATTCTGCTACAGCAGTTCCCAGAATCCTGCCGAGGATGGCTAAAAGACCTTATTTATATTTTGCCATTTTTGGAGACATTTTCCTTAAAATATCATGCAGGTTTTTTTGGTTTCCTGCCTACACGAGATGGTTAGGAGAGACTTTTGGAGGGGCATGACCAAAAATAGAAATGTTAAATATATGTATTTAAATAACAACCATATCATGTAATAGTATAACATTTTTCCTAGTCCCATTGAACATCAAGCTATAAAATATCTTCCTTAAAGAATAATTGGGTTAAATTCTCTTAAGAAACAGTTTTTGCTCTTACCATCTTATGCAAAGGATGTTTTCCTACTTGTTGTCTCTAAGTTTATTAACTAAATCATAATTTAATAGGTAGAGCCAAACACTCATAGGATGTTTTTTGGTTTTGTTTTGTTTTGCTTAAAACAGGGCTTCCTGTAGCCCAAGCTGGCTTCAAACTCTCTATTTAATAAATCTTACCTTGGATCAGCTGATCCTCCTGCCTCCACAGTCCTTGTGCTGTAAGGTGTATGCCCCACAGCCAAGTTTTGTTTTGAGTAGTACCCTGCTGTTGAGAGGTGAAACCTTAGGCTAAGTGTTGATAGATTTCTAGGTCATCAGTTAGTTAATAATACAATATTCATACTACAACTGTAACATGGTTTAAAACAGTTTGTGGCTTACTTTAAATTATCCCATTTATATCAATCCTATACTACGTCCCAAATAAAACACTGTGTTTAATTTAGGCACTGTGTGTCTGCGTGTTTGTGTGTTTTCACAGGTGTGCAGGTGACCTGTGGAGGCCACAAGTCAGGTTCTGTCTTCCTTGTCTTTGAGACCTGATCTCTCACTAGTCCATGGGGCTTGCTAATTAGGCTAGGCTAGTTGAGCTGGGGCCCCAGGTATCTCTGGTTTCTGTATCTCCATTACTGAGGTCACAAGTATGTACCATCCTACACTCTGCTTTTTTACAGGAGGATCCAACTCAGATCTTTCTGCTTGCATGGCAAGTGCTTTACCAGCTAACTGCCTCCTAGGTCCTCAGCATGGAAAACTGCCTTAGTCTGAAGCCACCTGACACTTTATTAAGACTATGTCTCTTTTTGTATTGTCCCCAGTTAAAAATAAAGAAATAATTTCACTATAGGTGAACTTAAAACCAAGATTAAACTGATCAGTGGGCAGGAATATTGAAAATATGAAATAGATTAAAAAAAATACCATATTTCATTCATTCCAGATGCCTATTACCAAGGGAATTTTTGTAGAAGCCAGACAAAAGAAATGAAAACGCATCGGTTATGTACTTACAGTGTAGGGAAAGGCAACTTACTCGCTTTCTCTTCTTATTTCTGAGGGTCTCTGGAGTGTAACATGCGGTGAAGTGACGATGGCTATCTCTTGTCCTTACAGCTGGAAGACCCAGGAGAAGGCCGGGCCTCAGGTGCCCACATGATCAGCACAGCCAGGGTACCTGCAGATAAGCCAGTACGCATCGCATTTAGCCTCAGTGATGCCGCAGGTATGCTTCTCTGGAGGGGAAGGGCTGCTTCTGCAGCCCTTTCAGAATTTTCACCATATTTTGTGATTCCATGGAGAATGTTTAAAACTGCATGTTTGCGTGAACGGATGGGAAGGTGTATGGTATTACATCACGTTGTTAGATATCTAGAAATGTCTGTAGAGCTCCCCCATCCCTGCCACCCTGCACTTCGATTTGATTGTTTTAGCAACTCTTCCCCTGTTCTCCTTTGCCATTTTAGCTTTCTTTTAGGATAAGAATCACTGAACTATAACAATTTCTAAGGATAGCAAACTGTGTCATTGTTAAAATGGCATGAGGGGATGTTTATTAAGAGCTGGCAGCTGGTCAGATAATATAAAAACAGTGCTGTCTCCATTCCAGCCATGTGTCTGCGATATTGGTTTCTCACTGGTGTTCCCACACTTCCGGCTAAATAAACAGACTGCACCAGGAATGATGAATGGGGCAGGTGAGGAGGGGCCTCTCTAAATAGTAAAGTCTGAGGTGAGCCTGCCATATTTAGAGCCTTTCATCATGGCTCCCCTCAGTGACCTCTTAACACACATATGGAATTGCACCACCCTTGACCAAGGGGCCCAAGCAGTGGGAGGTCATACCGGCTATGACAGGAAGCTCTGGTTTACAAGCCCTGGCATCTTAGTTCAATGTCATCTGTTAAAATCACCTGCTCAAACATCACCAGTTAAACCTCAGGTCTTCTCCCCTATCAGTAGACTTGGGGAGGGGCATGTGTGAAGAAGGGGGAGGGGAGGTGGGATTAGGAGGGGAGAAGGGAGGGATTTATGGGGGGATACAAAGTGAATAAAGTGTAATTAATAGAAGTTAAAAAAATGTAAAAAAAAAAAAGAAAAAAAAATAAACCTCAGATCTTTTTAGAACAGAGTCTTATTTTCTCTGTTACTCTCTCTTCCTGCCTGTAAATCCAGCACTGGGGAGGTAGAAAGAGAAAGAATTCCTGGGCTCTTTCGCAGCCTAACCAGTGAGTTCCAGGAAAGTAAGAGATCTTATCTCAAAGGTTATGGCACTTGAACAATGACACCCACTGTTGTCTTCTGGCCTACACACACACACACACACACACACACACACACACACACACACACTATTAATGAGTGAAAAGTGGCAGGACCATTCCAAAATAATGTAAAGTAAGGAATTTTGCTCTAGAAATTCTTGTGTGAAACAGCTATGTGATGCTGAACATTTACCCTAAAGTCTCGCAGACCATGGTCACCAAGAGAGAATGAGGTACAGTATGGAGAGATGAAACCTCTGCTTTTTATTGTGTAATTTTCTGTCACTCATCTCATGACTAGTTTTTATACACTGCATCCCCCACTCAAGGGTTATTCTGTAAGACATTGGTAAGGCGAAACCTTGGAGCTAAGAAGATCCATACCAATCAATGTAGAAGCATCTTTGTATTAGGAACTCATCTGTGCTAGTTTAAACAACCTTACAGTGGAGACATGGCCATCTCATATCTACTGGGTGGAAGTCTGAGGCTTGAGGACATGTTAGTTAAATAATGGAGTTAAGTTCTTTCATTATGTCTTACTACTTCTCTAAAAAGTTAAAAAAAAAAACCTTCCAGTTTTTAATGCACTTCATAGTTCCAAAATTTTAAACAGTGGACTATATGCAACGAGAAGCCCTTAAGATACATACATACGTGCAAGTTCATAATCCAAAAAGTAACGAGGTGTCTAATCTTCCTTCGACTTTTCTCTCATGGGGCAGACCATGTCCCATTATAGTAAACAGGGTTACAAGGACATTTTAAGCTATAATGCTTGGTTTACTCAAGTAAAATTATTACGTAATTTTGTACAAGAGAAAGAAATGCACCAGAAAAGAGTCACAATGACATGAGTCTCATCTTCAGGCTGGATGAATGAACTCTTCTTTGAAATCTAAATGCACAGCAAGATTCCTTTGGCACTGTCTTTGAATTCCCTGATCCTGGCTGAGAGTCCTTGAGTGACTTTAATCAATACATTTAAATTTACTTTTAGTCTCTTTTTTCTCTTTTAAATGTTTTCAAAATGTCCATCTTTGAAATTTATGTTTCATGATGGAGCTGTTTAAAAACAGATTACAATTTAAGTAATTCTTACCCTCTACTTCCACAAAAAGATGCTTAGGAAGGCTTATAAGAAATCTGCCATGATTAAGTATTTTAGCCTATAATCAATGTGTCTCACGTTGTCTAGGAAGACTGTTTGCCTATACAACCTAAGGCAGTTCTCAGTGTTTCTCAACCCTGCCTAATTCTACCACTTGAGGGAATCCATCAAGAACACATGTTTAGAAAAACAAAAACAGAAGGACAGGAAATTCTGAGGGAAATGGGTTGGGGGTACTATGGGGCCTTGGAGGCAAGTAATGGTAGATGGACGTGCTCTAAATACATTGTGTAAGTGTGTGAAATTATCAAAGAATAAATTAAAAATGTTAAGGAAAAAGAACACACATGTAAAGGTCCTGCCCTATGTATGTTGACGTTAGAGACTTGCTACTTCTCTGCGAGGACAAAGAAAGCCATCTTATATGTTTATACATATCAGACATACAACATTTCAAGGATTAGTCAGAGCCAAGGAATTGGAATTTTTCCATGCACACAAAGCTGTTAGTTAACCAAAAGATGCTTTGCAGATATTTGGGACACTCCCTGTGAATTCTTGAATAAGGAGTGTATGGAGTGTCCCACAGGCACACAGAGTAACATTTGCCATCATGCAAGCTGTACATGCCTTTTGAATTCCAGTGTGTGCATCCTGTGGACCACATATTTAGGAAGGAAAAAAAAGGGAAATGTCCTCCACTTTAATAGCAAGTGGGTAATGGAATGTGTCCTTTTTGAGGAGTTATTAATTTCACGCTGTTGGATAAACTATTGAATCTGCAGAGTCAAAGGGAAAGGGAGACATTGTTTACTTGTGAATATTGATATATTTGTTTTCCTTTTTGAGAACAGTTTTATACATACATAAACTGTATCTTGATCACATCTACTCATTTCTATTATTTTGTTTGTTTACATATGTATGTGTTACACTGAGACTAAACATGGGCACTGGATCTCTTAGAGCTAGAATGACAGGTATTTTCAGCATACAATGTAGCAGGAGTGCTGGAATTCGAAATCTCTCTGGTCCTCAGGACTGAACAGCAAGTGTTCTTAACCAGTGGTCCACCTCTACAGCCTCACAAATTCATTTGTTATGGGGCTAATATAGTTAGTACTCCAGTAATTATAGGATTTATTGGGTCTATATTCTTGAGACATTTACTGGAAAAATTTAGGGGTTTGGAGTTAGAGAAGGGTAATTTGGGGTTTGTTTTCATTCTTATGAGTGTAATATGGAGAAAGGTAGCTACTGAGCCTTGTTGGAATTCAGTTTTTCTTGAGTTGCATGTGGAAGAATGAAATGTCACCTTATAGGAGAAGCATTTAGCAAAGTGTATGACACAAATTTAATACTCAGGCTGCCCCCATAATTAAGGTAACTGGCTGTGGAGTATTAAGACAAATATAAACCACGAGGAAGCACATGCCCCGTGGACATTCCACACTTCCCCTTGATGGCAAGATACACTTCACAGAGTAGCTGCCTGCTGTTGTTTGGGGAGCAGTCACCCAGAGAGCAGTGAGTGCTGTATTGCCTCCCTAAGATGACCCTTCTGATCTCCTATGCCTGCAGCACTCTGCCGAGGCTGTTTAGATGCACACAGTGGGGCAAGACAGGTCCCCTCCCTTAAATCTAAAAGGCTGAGATTTGCTTAATAATCCACATTATCTAAAGAAATTGGCAAAGCCCTTTGAAAGAGCTGCCAATTAAACTGGGCTACAAGCTAGCTTATAGAAAGACACCATCTCTAGGTATAAAGAATCTATTGGAGAAAAACTCTATTTTAGCCATTTTTCTTCCTATTGCTTCCAAGCAGAAATTGTGAGCAAAACTTAAGAGTAGAGAAGAGCATGGCATACTCAGAAAACACCAAGCCACGGTCTGTTAGCTCAGAAGCTGGTGTGAGAAAAGGGCAGATATTTGGTGGAAGAGTCTGGAATGTGGAGCAAAGAGAAAATGGAAGAGGTGTTCTATACCAATACAAAGTGATGGGAGTCTGGGTTTAGGATGAAATGATGGAGTTTGAAAAAGATTTTGCAAGAAGGATTGGAACAACTGGGCGACAGTTTGCTTTTGATTGTTCATTGATAGAAAACGAGCCACAGGACTTCAGTGTCTCCTTGGACTTCCGAGGGCTTCCATACAAAAGCAGGCTTTGGGGAGAAATACATGGAGTCCTCTAAGCTACAGGCACTTTTTCCAGACCACTGTTAAAAAAACCTTCATAACTGATACTTGGATAAGGCAGCTATGCCTGCCTTTAATATGCTCAATATTATTTCCAAATCAGGCATTCATTCCAAAATAATAATTTCCTAAACGAGGTCCTCCACTGAGTTAGTTTTCACAATATCAAATGTGCTGAATAGAAATATGAATCCTCCACCTTGAATTATTGTGAGGAATCACCGGTTTCTTTCTCATGGGAGAGAAGTTAGAATTGGACAGATACTGGGATTTCATTTAATTACTCAAGAATTTTCTTTATCTTCAATTGAGTTGCAAAGGTGGCATACAAATTTAGACATTGCATTCATTCTCTCCACCCCATTCTCTCTCCAAAGATACTCACATCAGCCTAGGCTGATAATAAAATTTTAAATAAATGTTAAAATTTTATTTAAAAATTAAGTTGTTGGAATTTTCACATTAGGGCACAAATGTAGTTTAAAAATCTCAGACCCAAGCTGGGCACGGTGGCACACACCTGTATTCCCAGCACTCGGCAAGGCAGAGGGCAGGTGGATTGCTATGAATTTGAGGCCAGGCTGGTCTACAAAGCAAGTCCAGGACAGCCAAGTCTACGTAGAGAAATCCTGAGTTGAAAACAAAAACAAAAACAAAACAGAACCCATTCTATCATAGCTGTTGAAGTATTTTGTTTTTATCTTGAAAATCCCACCGTTCTGTCTAGCAGTGAGAATTCCGTAGACCAGCTGAAGCAACCAGCGCTACAGACGCTGCAACGTGGTGTCGTGCGCTGCGGTGCGCTGCCTGCGCTGCCTGCGCTGCCGTGCGGTGATTTCTGTTCAAGTGCACCCGGCTATCAGACGGACTGATTTACCTTGCCATTGTCCTTGCCATTGTCTCTCCTTACATCACCTTTTCATACACTGAGTATTATCCTCCCTCTCTCCTCAGCACCCAAATGGTTCTGGTACTTTCTTCTCTCTAAATTTTTAATCTTTTCTCTACAGGAAGACTCTGTGAGGTCTTATTGCTGTCTAACTATAAGTGAATACTGGGGTTTTTATTTTAATCTCTAGTTTGTTCTGTTGGTTAATCTTTTTTTTACCTACCCACTTACTAGAAAGTAAAAAGTGAAAGTTCTGCTGGAATTCTGGGTGTCTGACAGACCCATCAAGGAAAGGCGCATGACAGCCACTTTTAACTTTAGAGGCTCACTACACTTTATGAAGTTAATAATACAATAGCTGCAGCCTCTTGGAGCTCATTATTATCAGTGAAAATTCTTTGAGATGCAATCACTTTTATTTATTTTGTTTGGAATTTGTGGCTTAAGTCTTTAAAGAAAGGGTGTAAGGAATAAATATTTATGGAGTGTATAGACATTTGTACTTGTGCTGTCCTACCTCAGCTTCACACTGCTAACAATCCCACAGGAGGATGCTGTGGCTGTTATGTGAATGATTCTTCAGAAAACGAAAAGGTCAGCTTTAAATCAGCAGTTAATAAATAGGGAGGCTTCAAAACCAGGTCCTTATATTCTGTGGCGCAGACCCACAGAACTCAAGAGACAGCAGCAGGAGAATTTCCACAAGTTCCAGGAAGTTATAGAATAAAGTTATATAGTAAAGAAGTAGAGTTATATAATAAAGGCCCTGTCATTTCTTTTTTTAAACATGAATGGTCCTGACAGCAAACAGCTCCCCAGTAGTCAGAGGGAGAATGAGAGAAGGTTACTTCTGGTATGCTGTTGGAGAGTAAATGAAAAGGAGAAGTGAAAATTTATTTGGTGGGGTGCTGAGCAAGAAGTAACCTCTTCTGGAGGTTTCTGAGGTCCTTGATTCCAGACCCGCCTCCACCGCCAAATTCTGCAGATGGTGAAGCCCTCTGTATGAAATGGCAGAGCGTTTGCATGACCTTTGTCCATCCTCCTTTACTTTTGCCTCCAGATCACTGAATGCAGTGTGGAGGCTGTGCAATCCCTGCCGTCTTTTATGATTTCAGAAATAACAACAAGAAAAGCCGCCCGTGCATGTCGATACGGGCATAATTCTTTCTCTCCAGCACTTTCAGTCTATGATTGGCCTAACTTCCAAGCGCAGAACTTAACATATGTAGAGGACCAACTGTGTGTGACATGCTGCGCTTGATGCCAATGAGCTGAGTAAACCAAAACTCTTTGAGAGAAAAAGGACAAATGATGGAATTAGCAAAATGACAGTGACAATAACAGGGAATAGAATAGTGCTTCTACGAAACATACAACTTGCTGTAAGCCAAAACAAGTCCCTCTCTGCAGAGCAGAGCATTGGTATACATGTGTGGTGGCACACAGTCAAGGCTCTGGGGCGGCTATTAACGACAGAGCGACAACAGTGAATGGATGTCCTGCTAGCTTGTCAGCAGTCCCATCGCATCCGCCTCTCTAGTTGTACGTCGGTTCTATGGCTCTGAAAATCCAGCGCGTACTTCAGAGTTCACATATGGCATTTAGTAATCAGGAAGCTAAACTTTAAAATGTCTTTTTATGTGGCATAAAATTGTGATGTTCTGACAAGAGCTGGGGCATCTCAAAAAAACAAAAAATACCCTTAAGTTTCTCTTGACAATAATGTTGTGTGAGCCATCTTCGCTTTAAATAAAACTACTTAAAAAGCTTTCCTATATGAGTCCAAATTTTCAGATAACATTTCATGAAGGGTTTGCTTTGGTGGGGAAATGAACGAGCAATACTTCTTCAATTCAGTTTTAAAGGAAGAAAGTAAATCCTAAGACCTGAGGCACTGGCTGAGCCTGGGAACCCCTCCCCTGTCAGGGTAGAAGTGAGTAAGCTGAGATGGTGACCTTGACCCACACAATTCTCTTTGCTTTGGACGAGAATGTCCCCAACCACATATGCGTATACACATCTGCACACACACATCTGCCTCGTCTTCATGCATTGCTTGTGTTTATGGTGAGGAGAAACGGAAGAGAAACTCAAGTGTATCAAGAGCACATCCTTGTTACTGATTAGTTCCTAGAGGTGATGCTTCCGGCTAAGTGACTGACATGTGGGTTTCTTCATCAATAATAAGACTCTGAAACAAGTTCCTCTGCTCATTCTCAGAAAGAAAACCAAGTCTCAAAGAAATGACCAATTATTCACATTCACCATTAAGGTGGACCTACAGTTCACACACAGGCCTGTGCTACTGACATTGTTCCCTGGCAGTGTGCTAGGCAGTTGTGAGCTCTCACAGGCAAACAGTTTCCAGGAAAGCTTGTGCGTCACCCTCAGGCCAGAAGCCTTCTTGAGTATCACTTTATCCTCGGTAGCCTGCAGAACACCTCCAGCTCACCAGTGCACAGAGGTCATGCCGCAAGCTGTAGGTACCAGCTTCATGCCACCTGGGGGCGGGGGATGCGCAGGACAAGACAAAAATGCAGGACTCCTTACTCACATAGGTAGACACCTCGGTAAGGCACTAAAGCAAGTGTGGCTCATCTGGTCTTCTAACTCTTTGTGACTGTAATGATCACAGGTATATGGAACCATTATGACTGAAGAAAGTAGTGTTCTTATGTATGAATGTATGTATTATGAATGTATGAATGTATGTATGTATGTATGTATGTATGTATGTATGTATGTATGTATGTATATATGTATGTTTGTATCTTGAACAGAGCCAGCCAGGTGTGCTGGCTCATGTGTTTAATCCCTGCATGTGGGAGGCAGAAGCAAAAGGATCTCTGTGTTTGAGGTCAGCCTTGTCTTCATAGAGTGGCCCAGTAAGAAAAATAAAAAAACAAACGAACAACCCCCCCCCCCCAACAACCAACAACAACAACAAAAAAACCAGAGACAGAAGCTTTCTCTGTCCCTGGAGCTCATTATATAGGCCAGCCTGGCCTCAGAGTCACAGAACTCAAACTGCCTCTTAGTGCTGCTGCACCCAGCATTTCGCGTTTTTTAGATTTTTGGTTTTTTATTCTATGTATATGGGTATTTTGCCATCATGTGTATCTGTGCATTATGTGTAGGTTAGGTGCCAAAGGAGCTCAGAAGAGGGCGTTGGATCTCCTGGCACAAGAGTTTTCCCCGGAACTAGAGTTACAGGTGTTTGAGAACCGCCATGTAGGCAGTGGGGACTGAGTCCAGGTTCCCTGAGAAAGCAGCCAGGGCTTTTAACCACTGAGCCATCTCTCAGCCCCAGTCTTTTCTTTTTGATGTACGATATGTTGTGTTGTATTGTTGTTGTTACTGTGTGTGTGTTTGTGTTTGTGGTGTTATATGTGAATGTTAGCTTCTGTGTGTGCAGGTATGTGTTTGGGTACATATGTATGCATGTGTTAGTATGGAGGACAGCAATAGAGAGTAAGTGTCTTTCTCTACTGTTTTCCACCTTTTATTCTCTTAGTTTTCCACACTCCAGTTACATCTCTGATGAAAGCAGTACATTTGGGGGAATAATTGACCCCAAATCCAATAGAAATAGTGCTCAATCAGGAAAATGTTTAGGACAGCAGTTCTCGAATGTTGGTTTCCAGAACTACTTGCTAGAGTTTTCACCTCTTTCACTTGAAACAAAATAAAAACATATGTAATAATGAAGTTTCAGAATACATTGCTTTAACATACAAAGCTGAAATTTTCCCAATATGATGGCCACCTTTTATTCTAAGTTTCATGACATTTTGATATTAAAACATTTTCTCTGATGCATAGGGAAACGAAGAATGCACAGTAATTGTTTTTGAATCGTCTTCACAAACTAGATAAAAACTTGCATTGCTGTTTAAGGCGTGGCTTCCAATGTTTCAGGAGAATTTATCCTGGTGTATGAAATGTAAGTCTGGTAAGTCATTGGCCTGAAGGTGAATGGCACAGTGGTCCAACGGAAAGAACCCCGGGCCAGGAGATACCTCATCTCACAAGACCACTAGTCATCGCACTTTAGAGAACTCTTTTCCTTCTTATAACTTGGTCCTTATTCCACTCTCGGTGGACTGAGCCAGATGCTCACTCAGCCCCTTTACTTCAGCCTTCTGCTCTTACTCAGGTGGAGTAGCTAATTCTTGATAACGGTGGGGCTGTAGCTTACAGTCTCGGCGAATCTTGTTTATCTGCTTCGTGGAAAACATAGATAAGATGGTTTAAGGGAATCCAAAAGCACAATGCCCTTGAAAGTCAGCTGACAGCTGCTCAATAGATGCTGAAATGAGCCCCTCATAGAATGTGCTGGGATGTGTCCGGGTGGCTGGAATGCCAACAAGAGAGTTCTATCTTAAGGATCGTGTTGGCTTAGTCGCATCATGAGTGCCCTACAGGCAGTAAACATCTGTTTACGAGATTTTCCCTCTCTTTTTCCACTCTGTTCTTTGTGTATTTTATCCTTGCTGGAGAGATAGCTCAGTGGTTAGGAGCACTGCCTGCTCTTCCAGAGGACCTGGGTTCAATTCCCAGCACCCACATGGTGGTTCACAACCATCTGCAATGCTAGCCTCAGGAGATCAGGTGCCCTCTTCTGGCTTCTGTGGGCACGAGGCATGTGTATAGCACAGAGACATACATGGAGGTAAAACGCCCCAGACACAAAATAGGAAGGTGTGTTTAAAAACATTTTTAAAAAGAAAAAAGAAATTATTAGGGCAGATTTTAGTTGGTTTTTCTCTTGGGTTGTACTGAGGATATTTCCAGGCCCTTGTGCATGTTAGATGAGAAGTCCATAGCCTTTGTCTGGTCTGAGACATTCACAGTGCTTTCATATTCTTATCTCAACACAATAAAACCCAGGATAAAGTGATTCTTCAGTCCAGCACAGAGTCTGAGTCCCTACTGTGCACATGATAGACAATAAGTAGCTGACACTTAAATCGTAATAAAAATGCAGTTATTTATTTTGGGAATCTTGCCCCATTATAAATGTATCTAGTATATATACTATACTGTTCTTTTTCTATTAGAAAAAAAATAGTGATTTAATATGCCCAGGGGCCTCTTGGTATAGCTATCGTACAGTTCGGTGTGTGCTTCTTAAGTGCCATAATAAACTTGACCGCTCTCAGGGACTCTGATCCATTATGGTAGTGGAAATGCTTTACAACTATCTGGCCAAATGTTTGTGGAACAGCTGTGCCACTACTCTGCCTGAGTCATTTTCCTTCTTTCCTCTTGGCCCAGTCCTGTGATTCATCATTCTGCTTTTAGAATATTTGCCTATTTTTAAAACCAGTCAAAGAAGGCAGCCACTGTTTAAAAGTAAACACCCCTTACACCAACACGGGGTAGCTTTGTAAGCAGCTTCTCAAACGCTGAAATTTCTGGCAGGCCAGGCTGCCAGCTGAAGCAGATGGCACGGAGCAGGAGATGCCGGTTGGCTTTCAGAGCTGGTAGACTCCTTGCATCTGTCTTCGTTTTTTCTTGTTTCCACTGCTATTTCCTGCTTGGGTTAATCCAGCTCGATCCGTTCTGAAGCAGAATTCTTGCTTTCATTCTGCTCATCTGTAAAACATCCATTATGTCCAGTAGACTTTCCTTTCAGTCGAAGACTTCCATTTGCAAGGGTTCATTCATCCACATTTTAACTTCATGCTCACATGTGTCTCAGCACGGTGTGATGGTATAAAGGCCCTGATTTCTACGTTACCTCATGTGTTCTGTGTCCCAGCAGGTAATTGCTGTTTACAATGTGTGAGTGCAGCTTGTGGATAACTACCCTCCATTTTTTCTCAAATAATGGAGCAATGAGTGTGATGTACAGCACATCATAAGGAAGGCGTAAATTTCAGGAAGCCCTGATCTTTATTCTCAGTATCCTCTAAAATTCTATGATGCCCTGTCTGTGTTTGTACTCTACGGAAGTGGTTTCTCTTTCCAAGGGCCTCCTCATCTGTGGTCATCATGGTTGGGATGCCAAAGTATAATATGTTCCTGTTTACTGTGCCAAATCCCCCTGGCTTTGGACCTGATGAGCTCAAACACTCACAATGTGTAGGCTTTTGAAAATGCACTGCAGTAAATGAAATGCCCTGAAGACCCCAGTCAGTCTTACACACTTCATAACAGTGTGTCGGTAGTGATTCTTTCATCCAGTCTCTTTGCTGATGATGGTGTGGGATTGAGACAGCCACAGTAACTAGCTAGAATTTGCTCTTTCTATTTGATAGGAAGCAAGCGTTCAAAGGGCACAAACTTCGATGAAGCCTGTGTTTAGGATTACCAGTGAACCCTGGATATCCACTGGCCAGCAAAGCTTCAGTTACACATTTTAAGTTCAGTTTTGGTGATATATTGCCATTATTTTAGGTCACTTTTAAGTGGTAAATATTTCAATACTATTGACCAAAATATACCGATGACTATTAAGTGACCTGACCCCTGAGCTGTTGGTGGTTGTCTTCCATGCCTTCAAAGAGCTGAAATCTCCCAGAAGGCACGATGTTCTGCATATTTACTATATATTTTTTGGACCATGCTGTCAGCGAGCTGGCCTTGGGTATTTGTGAGGTTTGTATCTGGATTCATCCAAGGGTAGGAAACACTTATAATCATGCGTGTACTTAAATGACACAGATTTCTTCTCAGTCCTTAACCTGGACTATTTCCAGAGCAACCACACTGTATTGTTAAGAGTTACCTAGAGCTGGGCAAGGTGGTGAATGCCTTTAATTCCAGCACTCAGGGAAGCAGAGGCAGGCAGATCGATGTGAGTTCCAGGCTAGCCTTGTCTGCAAAGCAAGTCCAGGACAGTCAAAGATACACAGAGAAAGCCTGTCTCAAAAAAACCAAAGCAAGCAAACATATACACAAACAAAAAAATTACCTAGAGATGAAAGTGTGAGTATCCATTTAAGTTATATGTAAATGCTACATTTCATATGAGTGACTTGAGTTTAGCGTCCTCAGATTTTTATCCATGAATGGTCATGGAAATAAATCTCAGTGGATACCAACCATGACTCTTTTTGTCTCTTTGTTGTGTATGCATGCATGAATTAAAATGAACATTAATTGATTTTTATCAGTGAATTTTATTATATTAGTGAGAAATTTAAAACTAGTGTATTTCCTTGTTTTGTTTTGACTTGAAATGGCTTTGGTTTTAAGTGTGTGTGGTGTGCATCAAAAGCCTATGGTTAATCAAACTGCTTATGTGTTTGTCAGTTGTGTGGGCTCAGGCTCATTCGGAAACACAGCTGTGGATGCTGCCCCAGGTTGGTACTGTTGCCTAACACAGTGGGAGAGATTCCCTGTTTGGGCTGCTGGCTGTTACCCACAGCAACCTGCAGTGAGGGCTGGAGAGCTGTTTGTACATGGTGGCTTGTGACAGAGGAAAGGGTAAAACGATTTAAGTGAAGCTGCTGTTTGCCATGCATGTCCTTCTGCAACGTTGGGGTTTTTCTGGCCACCCTGTTAGCACATTGTTAAAGCACTTTTGTGCAGATCATAGTTTTTGGTTTGGGCTAATGTGACAGTGTTATGTAGCCCCTTTCAATTGGAGAGCTACCGGAGTAGACATTCGAGGATGGACACACACACACACACACACACACACACACACACACACACACACACACTTTTAAAAACTTTGTGTCAGGCCAACCAAGCTCTCTTAGTGCTTTCATGCATACAGAAGATGATCAGGGATGCTCATGATACACAGGGCATGCTGGGTAATCACTGTGTTTTCATGTTTTAGATGATACACCATCTGAAGATGCCATTCCTTTGGTCTTCCCAGAATTAGAGCAGCAGCTCCAGGTAAGGATTCTGCAAGTATATGCCTGCTTTCCTATCGTGCCCCAGATACAGTGATCCAGGAGATGGCTAAGTGGAAAATAAGCATTGATACACAGGTTAGAGGGATTCTAGGTCATAAACATTTGCATTTGTGGAGCTCCGAGGTCAGACAGAAGCAGTTACAGAAGGTCTCCCGGTTACCCAGCTATGATAGCTGAGCTTTAAATGTTCAGAGTCAAGTAGCTCTAGTCGAGAATGTGTTTTGCCCCACTTTAGTTTGCTATGATATCTCCTAACCATCGGACTGTCTACCACTTTTGAACCTTGTTTTGTCAGATTCCCTAGAACTGCGGTTACAGATGGTTGTGAGATGCCATGTTGTTACAGGGAAATTGAACCTCGGGCTGCTAGAAGAGCAGCCAGTTCTCTTAGCTGCTGGCGTAGCACCTCAGAACCAACACAGAGCCACCCAGACACATCCTGGACTCTTGCAGGAGCCAAAAGTCCTCACCTCTGCAGCACACATGGGTGTCATCATTTCCTTTCAGTAACTAGCCTGCTAAAGATTGCTTAGCGGGCGGGAGAGCTGGTGGTTACCACACCGCTAAAGTCTGTGGCTTTACAATCCTGAAGATGCTCTCTCCAGATATCAGGCTGTTCCTGTCCCTCTGTTCCTTCCACCCGCTCTAAGAAGACTCTTCAGCCAGGTTCTCTGGAGGCTGACTCAAATCACACTTCTTTTACTCCCACACTGGTCCAGCATCTTTTCAGTATTCAGTATTCCGTCTCTCCAGGCTCCCCCTTTTTTTTCTGTTTTGCTCCCACCACAAATCACATTCCTGAGGTGCTAACCTCCAGGGTTTGTCGATACATGTTCTGCCAGTGGTATAGTAGGGACTGTGAAAGGAATATATTCCCTTTTATCATGCTGTCGTCTCAAAGCTGTTTTATTGTCATGGCAATTAGATGAAAACAGGGGTCACTATGTTTTGAAAATAAATCAGTCAATTCAGGTTCTTATTCCCCCATGAAATTATAAATAATGACTTCGTTCTCTCTCTCTCTCTCTCTCTCTCTCTCTCTCTGTGTGTGTGTGTGTGTGTGTGTTGGAAAAACCATTTTTCTTCCAGAGCTTGTGGTACAGTCTCTATAGAGCAGTCAGAGTACCCCAGTGATTATCCCGATAATTTTCTATGAGAGCTTCATGAAGTCCATTTGAATTTTATAGCTTTAATTCTATTTGACATATATTAGAAATTAAATCTGTTTAATTATTTTATTCCAGTGAGAAACTTCTATCTTTATTGATCTTTAATGAGGTAGGCATCATGGTTGCTGCTGTAGGGGTTTCAATTTTCTCCTTCAGTGTGGTTATGCCATTACCTCTTCCTAGACAGAGAAGATATCGCTAGTCTCAGAACAAAACATGCCCAAGTAAATCTGTGTTTATGGAGGGAGAGATGAGACTGGCTTTGTTATTAACACTTAACAGTTGTCAAGACTTTTGGTTTGAACTCCCTCTGTCTAGAGCTATTGCTTATAATCTTTATTCTCCATGGCAGGGTGTGAGTGCCAAAAATGGAAAACCAAAAACCAAACCAACTACAACAACAAAAACCAAGACAGTGAGGGCTGAGGAGGAAAGAGCACGCTCCTGTTCCCGGGCTCAGGCACACACGTGAGCCATCCTACATCAGACAGTTCTGTATTAAAAAAGAAACCACCCTTACACGGAACAGGCCTTCCTTACAGTCAGCCTTGAGTTCCAGTTTGTAATTCTCATTATTGAGTATCATAATCCACCATGGGAAAATAAACTCTAGTTAGAAAGAAGAGTCTTGTGGGTGTCACTACTCAGGAGACCTAAAACATTGCCAAGTGAAGAACAAACGATGCCAGCTGCTACTAGGTTCCACCTCTGCATACTGACTCTGAGGCAGGCAAGGGCCATTTCGCTCCATGTGATCTTACTTGGTTCTTGCTATAATTATAGAAGCTAACTGTTCTGTCTCCACTTTATACGTGAGAAACTTGAGGTCAAAGTTTCGTCTAAATCAATTCGCTGATCTCTTTCTCTTAGTGCTTTTTGTGGAGCACATGGCCTGTTTAAATTAGTTTGATAAATCGGGATTTGTTTTGCTTCAAGGTTGGCAAGGTTACCAGGATGTAGTTCTAGAACCGCCTTGTAAAACTTATTGGAACTTTCTTATATCTCTTGCACATTCCTTGGTAATTTATAAAGCATGGCTATGCAATATCTTTTTGGTAGATACTCTATCATCAATTTCTTTTTCTGTTGCTTTGCCAAGAATGTGGACATGTTTGAACATGCAATTCATGGTGCTTCTATTTTCACAGAAGCCAAAAAAAGCCTTGGGCAAGAATAGCAATGACAAACCTATCTCTTGATATCTCTATTAATGCAAAATCGTGGTTCAGAGACCTCAGGGTAAGGTACAATGAAGTGAACATTGCTTTGCAATGTTCATTTCTAGGCTTCGAGCCTCTGCTAAGGAGCAGATGGGAGGCTAATTTTACACTCCTTTCTTGGGACTAAGTTTTCAAAACCCTTGTGAGTATCAAGAGTGATATTTGGTACAGCAGGTTTAGATTATATAATTAGAAGAAAAGGTGAAATTCTATGTCCACTACTTCAAGGGTGAATGAAAAATTACTACTTTTCTCTTTTCTTTAGGGAAAAGTAGTTTTCTTCTATTTGTAAAGGTGTTAACAGACTTCTGTCTTTTCTCTATTCAGAAGGAATCTCCCAAGGCAAAGCCAAGTTCATCTTTCAGCTGCAGTGGAAGAGCTGTGTTTTAGTCATTATGGCTTGCCTCACTCTCTTCAGCTAATTAACCTGTCTCACACTGTGGAGGGAATGAAGTATGGTAAAGAGGAGCCCTAAGAAAGTACTTGGGAAACATTGTGACATAAATAGTTACATAAATAGTCTTCAACATAAATAGTCTTTCTTGGTGAAGTTCTTGATTGAACAAAATATTTAGGATTAAGTGATTTCTTTCTTTCTTTTCTTTATTTTTTATTTATTTATTTATTTTACTATTTCTTTATTTATTACGTGTGTAAAGAAAAACCAAAGATGCGTGCCTCCACATTCTGGGCTACAGACAAAGGTTTGGATGTTCTCTTTATCAGGTCAAGGCACTTGGAAAACAATGATCTTAAAGAGAAAAGAAAGAAAGAAAGAAAAAAGGACGAATTGAGCAATAGCTTCAAAGCCTTCTAAAGCCCTCTCGTCTGGTGGGGGGGGAGCGGTGACAGTGACAGGTGTCTCCCTGGTACACACTGAACTTGCCCTTTCTCAGACAGAGTCCTGTAAGTTCAGAATCTGATGTCACGTCTACAAATAAACAATTTCACAGTTTCACTGGAGTATCATAATATATCATTATCCGTACAGCCTCAGTTTCAGCTGAGAGTCATAATATATGGTTATCCAGGCAGCCTCTCCAGAAACTTCTTAAGTGCTTGCCTCGGTGTAGCCTTTGACATCTGGGAAATGAAAACGTTGAAAGATGAAGTGAGCCTATCTCCCCCGAATTCTGCTACTATGACATCTTCAATACTCTCCTGGAACTGTGGTCAGGAAAGGCTGAGGGGAGGGAATACTGCTGAAAATGGCCAGTAGCTCTCATCTCTTTCTGGTCCACACACAAATAAAAGTGTCTTAGAGTTATCCTTTGGCTTTCATAGCCATTCAGAAAAAAAAATAAGTACACACACACACACACACACACACACACACACACACACACGTGAGAAAGAGAGAGACAGAAAGACTATGTGTTTTGGAGCTTTACAAACGTAATTTTTTGAAAGTCCAGTCAATCAGTCAGTGGTTATAAGGAAAAAAGTCTGAGAATTCTTTAATTACATTGCTCTTTGATAGTCTCTGGATCAACAGAGAGGACACAAATGTATTTTACTCCAAGCTGAATCATGTGTAAGTTTCACAGTGTAAATTCCAGCGCTTACTAGTACTATAATGTAGGTGTTGTAGAAGTGTCTGTTACTATAATATTTTTTCAAATCCCTAACGTCCCAACATAGTAAAAATTTGAATGACCATAGTTGGATGTACTCTAGAATGTCCTTGCTCCAGTATGGACTAGTTTTCTCCTCTTAGTTTCAGCGGACTATGCTTGTTAATTTTGAGAGACATTAAAATGGAGTGTAATCTCTATTCTCTGCCCAAATAGTTAATCCCGAGAATCAAGAAATAAATACGAACTTCACTCAACCACTGTAGAATGTTTGGCTTCCTAAATATATCTTCTGTGTGGGAAGCTGGGGTCGGAGAATTCAGTTCTTGTGTTTTTGGAAGTGAACAGGGCCAGTAGTTTCTGAAGTAGCCAAGCAGAAAACGGAAATGCTTAAGCCGGCGTTGTCCCTTGCTAAGGGGTGCTTGGCAGCCCGCTTTCTCACGGGCTCACTTCCAAAGGATGCAATACACTTCTGGAGGCTGTGAGCACATGGCTGAGATAGCGCGGTGTGGTTCAAGCCGCATTCTTGAACAGGAGCCTGCGGTTTGGTTTCTCTCTTACTTCATCATGTTAATTTAGTCCTGGTGATTGGACTGGATACCAGAGGCTTCCCGACTCTGCGGTGTAATTTAAAGCCTTCGTAAGCTCCATCTTCTCAGGAAAAGGGGTGAAGAGGAAGTCACTGCCCTAGGCTCTGACCTCATCCAAGCCCCACTCTGTGCCTTGGAAAACAGTGTCCCAAAGTTGAGGCTTGGAGACAGCTTTATTTACCAGGAAGATACCTTCACATGGAGTGAGACTAAAAGACAGTTTCTGTGAAAACATACAATCTTAAACAATTACTTTGGGGCCGGGCGGGCGGCATACTACCAGAGACTGAACCCTGGGCCTCCCGATAGCTAGGCTAGGGCTCTGCAGTCACTGACTGTTTCCCAGGCTGCTCTAGGATGTTGGGAATATCCTTATCTTATCATTGCTCACTATTTGGGGATTCAGTCCTGTTGGAATCAGCCTCAATCCTTTGACAGGAGTGTGGAGTAAGGGCATCTAGGTGCAGGAAGTGAGGCATGATAATGAGGGGGTTACAAGGGCCCTGTCTCCTGATGTAAGAAGAAAGCACAAACATGACATTTGTTTACTGCTCCCTACATCCAGTATGGGATTTAGTGGAAATCTCTCTAACAGAAATCATTAAAATCAAGTATCAGGAATAAAACCACCGTTATCTTTACTGTTGTTTTGATTGTTCTTGCTTTGTTTTGTTTTTTGAAATAGTCTTATGATGGAGCAGTTTGTTGCTGAGCTCAGTAAATAGCTGGAGATTGATTTTGATCTGTTGGTTCTCTGCCTTTCAAGTACTGGGATTCGAGGAGTGCGCCATACCTGGAAGACACTGTTACTTTTACTCCCAAAAATTAATGGTTTCTCTCTAGCTATACCAGGAATTCTCCTAGATTATACATTGGTTTTCAATTTGAACATGTGTTAAGCAGGCTCACAAACTAATTAAATCATACATGCCTGGGTTTAAATGTTCCATTACTTAACCCTACTGGTAGTTTTGTTTTTTGCTTTTGTTTTTTTTTAAATTGATTGATTGATTGATTGATTAATAACAAGCTCTGGCAAGCTTTCACAAAATCCTTTTCTGGTTTACTTTTCTCCAGTGTGTGCTGGCATGCTTCTAATGATGTGAGAATGGCTTGGATCAGCGACAGCCATCATGCTCATTCTGTACTATTTTCCATGTGCTGTGTTCAGTTCAATATCCTTGCCACTGGAGTGATGGACACCAGTTTTAGCCAAAACGACATAATATTCTGTGTCAGAGCTCCTCAAAGCTGGGCATTTGGCAAGGATGAGTAATTTCCCTCGCCTCCATCTGTCTTCAGAGTCATAAATTTTCCAGTTTTCACAAGTTGAAACTTGGAATTGATCAGCTTCAAAGACCTTTTCATCTTTTTTTTTTTTTCAGATGCCATGTTTTGCCTTGGTCTGGGATGGCCCTCAACCAAGAGCTGGTAGCTCTGTTGTTAAGCTATAAATCATGTGTGTATGCTTGGCTGTTAGGGATGTATTTCCTCAGGTGGAATTTTAATTTATCGAACATCAGCTCCTCTTTTGAGGAACATTAAGAAGGTCAGAATGAGCTGCTATCTTGAGAGCCTAAGAGCAGTACACACCTACCATAAAGCAATAGAGGGGCTGGAGTTGGAGCTCAGTTGGTACCCTGCTTACATAATACAGCCCCAGGGTCAGTCCCCAAGACAGCATACGCCAGGCATGCTGGTACACAGAGGTAGGAGCAGAAACTCAGGGTCATCCTCAGCTACCTAGTAAGTTTAGGGCCTACTTGATGACATAAGAACCTGTTTTAAAAAACATGGCAATGGGTAGTATTAGGATGCACAGGTTAGCATATCATTATCCTAAATTATATTTGTTATAAAACTTTGAAGTCTTATTGCTTGGAATTTCTTCTGGGACGCAAACCCCAGGCACAGAAACAAATTCTTCAATGAATTTGCTGTAGAAAAAAAAATAGGTTTCATTATGGCATTTTCATCTGTGTATACAATATGCTTTGATTATATTTGCACATACCTCAAATGCCCTCACCTGTCCCTCCCCGCCTCCCACAGGCTTCCTTCTTTCACAGTACACGTCTTAAAATTTCTACAGTTAACAGATGTCAGTTAGCCAGACACACTGGTGTATATATGCAATTCCAGCTGATTATGGGGCTGACACTTGAGGAGACAGGTGTTAGGGCCACCTAGACTCCATAGTGAACTTAATGCAAGTTGCGTAATTTAGCAAGATCTTGTCCAAAAAGAAAAAAAAAGGCCCAGAGATGTCACGCAGTGGTAGCATGCTAAAGTGCAAATAAAAACAATGAAAGAAAAGGGGTGGAGGGGGGTGCTGGGGCAATGGGTCAGCACTTTGGAACAATGTCTTCTCTTCTAGAGGGTGGGGGTTCCGTTACCCAGATCCACATGGCAGCTCAGAACAGTCTGTAACTCTGGTTCTAGGTGATCTGACACCTTCTGGCATCTGAGAGCATGCATGTGGTCCACGTATATGAACACAAGCAAAACACTCATACTCAAATACCTACAAAACACAAAAGCAAAGTCATGGGAAATAATCCCACTTACTAAAAAGAATTGCAAGGTGCCAAGCAAAGGAAGGAGGAGGGAGGAGTCCCCCATCACCTGAAGAAAGTGCACTTGGGATTTTCAGTTTTGACCAGCAGTTGTCCATGTTTATTCTCTCGGATGCAGAGCCCATACACAGGACTTTAGATTGGTTTGGCTACGGCATGAAGTAGCAGCTGGATTAGAGGCTCAGGTACTTGCAGGTGGCAAGCGATGTGCTGAATCCTGCTTGAACGGAGCGTGGCTTCTGTGGTGTTTATGAGGACAGGAGGGCGAAATGTGTGATCTATTGGCTGCCAGTGGGCAGATCCTTTAACAGGGCACAGATGATTTAGAAGCTTGGCTCTGGAGCCTGGGGTATGCTACTATCATTCCACTGACTGTTAGAGTTGATAACTTGCCAGTGTAACAGGTGAAAATTGGTGAGTGGGTTGAGATTCTGGGACACAGACTGGAGGAGCCAGGAGTTCCGAATTCCTTTGGCAAGGGCTTCACCTCCTAGGGTGAATGATATTGTCATACTACTGTGTCCTAGTTTTCCTTTTTTTTTTTTTTTTCTGTATTAAAGAGGATCATGGTTACAGTTGGCTTGGGCTGACTCTGTGAATGTGCTCATAGAGATTCAGGGAAAGATCAGAATTTTAAATCAGAATTTTAAAACATCGTATACCTTACTCTTATTATTAACAATATGTATTCATTGTGCATATTAACAAATTTCAGTGTGACATGTCAGTAATGCATACATCTGTTTAGAATTTTTCTTCCTTTAAGTGAGCAGGGTCCTATTTAGCTATCATCCAGAGCATATGCTTTATGGAACTTCTGTTACTTACTGAGTAAGTGCGAAACCCAAAGAAATCTGTGTGTTTGAACAATATAGGAGCAAATGCCAAGAAATCTACTAGTTAGCATTTTACTAATGTAAGTTTGTGAGAATAGTACCTGGTCAGACACACTACTTACCTACATAGGTTATAATGACAGATAAGACCAAAGAACTTGTTCGACAACAAACTTTCATGGTTCTCAGATTTTGCATGTTTTTTTTTCCATAAGTAATTAGGGAGTGATTTAAAACTCTTTAAAAGATAATTAATTTCTACCCCAAACAGTAGTGTTTTAAATCACTCCCTGCTGATATAGAAATAAGAATAAAAACTCATGAAAAACTAGTTTGTTAAGAGTGATTTCTGGAAGTAAGAAATCTGTCAACAGTAGACATCTGTTAACTGTAGAAATTTTAAGACGTGAACTTCGGAAGAAGGAAACCTGTGGGAGGTGAGGGCATTTGAGGTATGTGCAAATGTAATCATGTTATATTTAGAAAGATTTGCCAGGTGGACCTGTTTTCCTCATAGATGGGTGGAGTGAAGAACCTCAAATCTGTTCTCTGTTCAACCTCATGGTGCCGCAAGCAGGTTTAGGGATCTGATCTTCCTTACCAGTCTGCTACTTCTGCCAGCACCATCGCCAGCCTTACAACCTATCTCTGAGTTGATCATGCTACTCAGAGGAGAGTCCTAGTAGGACTGCAGCACTCTGATGGGCTTGTGCTTGTGGACCATGACGTAGACAAAAAAGGGAAATGAAAACAGACAACTGCAGTATTTCTACTGATCTTTTCTAAAGCAGTTTCCAATTTGCAAGAAGAAGCACAAATTAATGGGAAACATATTTTTCACTCACACATTACAGGTAGGTCTTGTGGTTCTGGGTCAGGGATGAGATGCCCATGAATGTCACAGGAAAGTCGATGTGAGCATAGTCATCCCACCGCTCTGTGTTCCCTCTAACAGAAGTAGAACATAGCTCTTGGCCATGTTTATTGACAATGCTGCTTCCTGATGCAATGGACTGATTGCTTCTTCTTGTCTGTGCAGCCCCTGCCACCTTGTCACGACTCCATAGAATCCATGCAGGTGTTTAAACAACACTGCCAAATAGCAGAAGAGTACCATGAGGTCAAAAAAGAGATCGCCCTGCTTGAGGAAAGGAAGTAAGTACCTTCCCACTGAGTCTCTTCCACTAAGCAGACACTGCGGTGGGTGGGATGGGAGAGGGTTGTAGGAGCAAGCAACAGACCTTCTATGGATCAAGTGCTTTTATCTGTGGACTAGGGAAAAGAGCTATGGGCATGCTTCCACTCAAAATTCTTTTTTTTTATGAGAGATTTTAGTTAAGAAAATTAAATTTGCCAAAATATCATCCAGGTCCATGCCATATTTTCCATAGCCATACACAGAGGTTTCGGGCCATTTCGGCTTGATTTTTCATTTATGTTTAAGCAGTGGAGGTCTTCCATTTAAACGAAAATCCCCTTTAGAGTTATGTGAATGTATTAGTTGACTAACTGCATTTTATAGTCCCAGTAAGTTTTTATCTTGATAGCATTTATTATTATTACGGGTCTGCTATGGAAATTAATTAGAACACTTTGATTTTACTGACTTTTTGTTTCACTCACTGTAATTGCACTCAGTTCTGTCAATCTCTATCCTCAATGACTCTGACTTTTTAATTCCTGAAAACCATCAAGTTAGACACCGTGTCTTCATCCTCTGGCCAGTTTTTTCTTATGTACGTATTGGGAAAATCTGTCGGTAATATTTACGCCTTGAATAAGGGGACAAGTTATGTTACTATTTTTTTTCTCTTTCATATAGTTTCTCAAGTCCTATTTCTTTATTTACAGTTCTTCTATCTGGATTTAAGATTTTCTGCTTCAAAATCTTCATTGGTGAAATATTATAATTTTTTTCCTTCCTGTTTTTTTTATCTTCCTTTTCTTTAAGATCAATGGCAGTTTCTGCCTCTTCCTCCCTTTCTTTCCCCTTCTCTCTCTGGAGACATAGTCTCATCATCCCAGGTTGGGGACAAACCTGCTATATAACCAAAGACAACCTTAAATTGCTGCTCTTCCTGCTTCACCCTCCTAATGTCACAGACACGTGCTGCTACACCTGTTTTATGAAGTGCTGTGTGTCAAACCCAGACAGTCTACAATCTAGGCAGGCACTCTCCTGACTGAGCTCCACTTCCAGGCTCAACAGCCAGTTCTGGCCTGGATTTCACAACTAAGACCCTCTATAGGCCTTCCTACCTTGACCCTGTCTCAACTGCATTGTTCTATTACCCTTCCCAGGCTGGAGCTGATCCTGTTTGTCTGTTCCACATGCAACAGTTCCTCAGAGAAGGCTTATCCCGTTTCTTCACCCATGGTGATCAGATCTTTTCTTTAGCAATGGAAGAGCCTCTGGAATAATTCTTTGAACTCAGCAGGCCAATGTTATCAGTAGACATGCTTAAACTTATTCTTGTCTTTATGACTCTCTGTCACTCTTACAGACACATGCGTTCTTTAACATCTTTGTTATCCTTATCATCCAGCATGGAGCTGTTCATAGAGATCAAATACGTATAAGGTTGATCTAAGGTAGCCCATGATAGGTTGTAGTAATGTCCTCTGCATACACATATCTGTTTGCATTTAAAAATTCAGAGTTGATGTCAGTAAGGGTTATGAAGATAAACTGTTAAATCACTAAGTATCGTTGGAGCCATCACCATATGGAATCTGTCCTCTGGGGGCTGTTGTCAGCAGCACTGTTTTTCATTATGCTGTAGTTCATTTCATAACATCTTTTTTTCTGAACAGTCTTTGTTTTCAAGCAAGATAAATCAGGCTCTGTGGATTTGACCCAAGCAATTTGCATTCCATTTAAAAATGATTCTGATGAGAGTTTCCATCCCAACACTTCATAAAGTGTGGCCGACTGTGATGCCTTTGGCAAGTGGCCCATGCTCGTAAGACACAAAGATTCTGAAGTATTTTAGAAGATGCTTTCTGTACTGGAATTGCTGGAGCTCAGCCTGATATTGGAACTTGAGGCTGCACTTTTGTTGTCTCTCCAGAGGAGGTCTCCCTGGATCAGGTTTGAGAGAACTTACAGAAGTGTTCCTGGTCATGGCTGATGGGTAGATCAAGATAGTCAAGCCTTCTCATCATGGGATAAATCCTGCTTGTTTATGTTTATTTCTGGCGTATGACTGATTACGTACAGAGCCAGTTCCCACTTTAGTTGGCTCATCTAGGCCTGCTTGCCTGTAATCATATTCCTTGTAATTGCATAGGTTGTGGCACCTCACATCTTTTGGGTACATCTTAAAAGTATTCATTCCCATTCCAACATCATAGAGCTTTAGAAATCTAGCATCAGGTGCCAGGAAGAAAAGATTTAAAATATATGAGTAGATTACAACCAGTTGTGAAGGTTACTGAGTTCCAGACCTAACTATATCTTGTCTGGTAGAGAAAGTAATTCTCTGAACTTTGTATGAACCATGCTTGGGCAACTAACACTATCAGAAACGGATAGAGTTACAAAAGATTAAATGATATTTCTTACTGAAATTTTCTGTTTGATGATTCAGGGCTCTGCAGTGCTTTCAGTGTTACATCGTATTCATCATGGATGTATACTATTTCACCAGCCCATAAGAAAATCTTGTAGTCTTGAGCAGTCCCTCTTATTGTCCCCTCTTCCTAGCTATTTTAAGAAACCTATTTCCAGTCTCTACCAGCTTGCTGCTGGGCATTTTAAAATGAATGTTATAGTGTGATATGTTTTTGTTGTGGCTCCCAGACTGTCATACCATAATGTATCATGGTTCATCCATGGATCACAAACCTGGGCTTCTCCCTTCTTATTTGTGGATAATATCCCATCATATACACCTGATTTGCCTTTCATTGGATAATGTACATTTATGTTGTTTGCATTGGTTAGTATTTTGAATAATATCATTGCAAGCATTTGTGAGAAGTTCTCATTTTTGCATGTCTCTGCTAGTGCTTGCTCTAGGCCCTTCTGAAGAATAGCCACACTCCCGAATGGAAATGATGTGTCATTGTGGTTTTGATTTACATTCCCCTGATGGCTATGCTGTTACACAACTTTGCATGCACTTCTGGGCCATGTCTATGTTTTCTTGGAGAAATGTTTATTTAAAGAGGGTTTTAAAGGGTTTAAGATAGTTAACTTTTTATCGTTGAGTAGAAGGATCAATACCGTTAGTAGGTTTGGGTAAAGCATTAAAAGGGGGTTTTTGTATTAGGAAGCCACAAACACAGTAAGACCTACATGCTTATGTCTTACTAACATGCAGAGTGGTGAAGAAGAACAAAAGCTTGTCTAGGAAGCATTGCAGTGTACAGTGTGAAACATGGCAGAGAATATTGTAAAACTATTGTAAAAATAGCCCCTTTTGTTTGCTTTTGGTCATGGCAGTTAACTCATTCTGAAATTGTCAACAGATATTTTTATGTTTAAATAGAGACATTTGTTGCCTTAGGTTATTTTATTTTTTATTTTATTTTTATAATTTATTCACTTTACATCCAGAATGTAGCCTCTCCCTCATTTCTTCCCTATCCCACCCTCCCTGTGTCTCCCCCATACCCCTCCTCTAGTCCACAGCAAGGGGGAGCCCTTCTCCTCTACCATTTGACCCCAGCCTATCAAGTTTCATAAGGACGGCCTGCATCCTCTTTTTCTGTGGCCCAGCAAGCCCAACTCCCCACCCTCACCAAGGGGAGGTGATCAAAGAGCTGGCAACAGAGTCCCTGTCAGAGACAGGCCCTGCTGCCCTTACTGGGGCATCTACATGAAGACTGAGCTGCCTATAGGCTACATCTGAGCAGGGGGTCTAGGTCCTCTCCATACCTGGTCATTGGTTGGTGCATCAGTCTTTGCAGGTCCTCCTGGGCCCAGATTTGTTGGCCTTAGGTTATTTTCAAAGATGGATTTTTAGGCCAAGTTCTGGGGAAGTCTCACAAAGTTTGGGGATGAAGAGGATATTGGTGGGTCACTGTCATAGAGTCAACAGAGAAAGGCCAGTTTTATCTACACTATTTCACCAGGGTGAGTTTTTGAAAAAAGGTTGTGTGGTGTGAACACACAGAGAACCAAACCTTTCTCTTATACTCCAAGATTATGGGTCTTAAGAATTTTCTCAATCTAGAAATTGGGTCTTCATTGTCATAAAGAAACAAAAAGGGAAGTGTTTTGTAACTGTTTAAATTATCTAATATTTATACCAATAAAGACAAAGGAAGTGGGAACTGAGGTAAAAACCTGCTAGCTTAGCCAGGTAACTTTATTTTCCGAACTATATACAAAATATCTATTTCCTTTTATTTTGTTTTTCAAGGTCTCTCACTCTTTTTTTTCTTATTTTTTTTTAATTTTTTTATATTAATCACAGGTTATTTACTTTTTATCCCAGCCGTAGCCCCCACTCTCATTCCCTCCCAATCCCACCCTCCCTCTATCGTCTCCTCCCTGCCCCTTTCCAAGTCCACTAACAGGGGAGGACCTCCTCCCCCTCCATCTGATCCTAGCTTATCAAATCTCTTCAGGACTGGCTGCAATGTCCTCTTCTGTGACCTAGCAAGGCTGTTCCTCCCTCGTGAGAGGGGAGTGGAAGAGCTCGCTGTTGAGTTCATGTCAGAAATAGTCCCTGTCCCCCTAATTAGAGAACCCATTTGGACACTGAGCTACCATGGGCTATATCTGAGCAGGGGTTCTAGGTTATATTCATACATGGTCCTTGGTTGGAGAAAGAGTCTCATGAAAGACCCCTGTGCCCTGATATATTTGGTCCTTGTAGTGCTCCTGAACTCTCCAGGTCTTACTAACACCCCCTTCTTTCATATGATTCCCTGCACTCTGCTGATGGTTTGATTATGAGTCTCAGCATCTGCTTTGATACACTGCTAGGTAGAATCTTTCAGAGGCCCTCTGTGTTAGGCTCCTGTCCTGTTACTTATTTTCTCCTACATCCTGTCCTCTCCAGGTCATATTAACTCCCCTTCTTTCATATGATTCCCTGTACTCTGCCCGAAGGTTTGGTTATGAGTCTCAGTATCTGCTTTGATACACTGCTAGGTAGAGTCTTTCAGGGGCCCTCTGTAGTAAGCTCCTGGCCTGTAATTTGTTTTCTCCTACATCCAATGCCCATCCCATTTGTCTTTCTAAGTGAGGATTGGTCATCTTACCCCGAGTCCTCTTTCTTGTTTATCTTCTTTAGGTGTATAGATTTCAGTATGTTTATCCTATCTTATAGGTCTATATAAGTGATTATATACCATGTGTGTCTCTCTGCTTTTGGGATACCTCACTCGGGATGATTTTTTCTAGGTCCCACCAGAAAATATCTATTTCCAAGGCTGATTCCCCAACTAAACTGCTAGCTCTTTAGAAATCTCTTCCTATCTTCCTGCCTAGCTAGTCTATCTTTCTCTTGAGCTCCTCCAAACCCAATGGGCTCCTTAGAGAGACACAGAGAGAAACTATCAAAAGTCCCTATCTCCTCTCCTACACCTTTGGCAGGCTGAACCATGTCACAGTCATGGGTGGGGGACCTCCAAGCCAAGTCAGTAGGGACCAAGTCATTTCACCTTTATGGTGGGACCACCTTGCTGGTGGTCATAGACAGAGCAAAAACCACAAGGCTTCTCCCAAGTAACTAGCCTGAAAATAGGCAGAAGCTTTCCATTCTTTAGCATTCTTATGTACGGAGACTTTTAGAGGCACAACCAAACTGTGTCCTCAGGACACACGTAACTTCATCTGACAGACCTAATATCTCCATAGGCGTTTATATTTTGCTAACAGTTAGGCTTTCTATGTACAATTACTAAGTCTTTTATAACATTTTTTTGTCGAAATAAAAAAGAAAGGCTTTATCTTTAACACAGTAAGACCTCTTACAATATGAGCAATTATAAGGATTGCTAATACACAAAAAAACATCTATCATGTGTCAAGCTTTCAAAATGTCCAGCTTGTTTGTATCTAGCAGTCTTTAAGTAGATTTTCGTTCAAAGTCTCGAAAAATGTTCCTGTCAGTCCCACAGAAACTCAGCAGTTTGAATGTCCTTATGAAGCATCTGCAGCATCAGCCAATGTGGTGACCTTCATAGTCTTCCAGCAAACATCATTTTTTTTTTCAGAAAATGTCCATCTCAGCCTTATTGTAGGTTACATCTTGTCAAGTTTATCTTGTTTTCTCTGTTACCTGAAACACTTGTTTTTCTCTGAAAACATACAAACATTTTTCCCCCCAAGACAGGATTTTCCTGTGTACCCTTGGATGTCCTGGACTCGCTTTGTAGACCAGGCTGGCCTCGAACTCTCAGCGATCCACCTGCCTCTTCCTCCCAAAGTGCTGGGATCACAGGTATGTGCCACCATGCCTGGCTAACATACAAACTTTTAAAAGTATCATGCACTAACAACTCAGCATTAGCACATGTATGAAGTCAAGGAACTTGCACAAATGATACCTTGGTTGTTGTGCCACAGCACAGTCTCTTTGATCGACAGATGTTGATTTTCTGCTCTGTACCCATGTGGGGGAGAAGCATTAATTTTAGTTGAATTATTAAATTGGCCCAGGGAGTTACAAGTCCCTAATCCATGCCATTTAAAACTAGACCATTGTCTGTCAGTATATCCAGATAATATGATAGCATACCACATTTAGACGTTATTGGCATTAATCTTTTGTCTTTTTCAAATCAAAACAATATCACATTGTCTCTATGACATGTGTGTTCATTTGACTTATCTCCTCTGATAAAAGGCATTTGTACTCTGTATTACCAAGCTGATAATTAAGATGCAATACAGTTAATAAGCTTAATATAGTTATTTTTTATATGTCACCAGTTTACTCCTTTTGGAGGGAATATCTTCTCTTGATGGATCCATAATTTTTCTTAGATGTTTCTTTTTTCCAGTGGTCTCTGGTTTCCTTAGTTGGATGCTTTTCTTCTCCTGGGAAGATAAAAGCAAAAGCCTGCCTCAACCCTAACTCCAGGTACTTTCATTGATTAGCAGAATATATCTGTCCTGGGCAAAATGCTCTCTGGCAACAACAAAAACATGACTTTTCAAATTAAAATTAATTTTGTTTTAAGTTGAAACTATTAAGATTTATGTGTATTTATCTCTTAGATCACTAAGGACAATATTATTTATTACTAAGCAAAAACCTACATAATACCTTTAAGGTAAAAACGGTGTCATGTTGAATTTTAGACCTCTGATTACAAACAGCTTTTTCTTATCAACAGAGATACTTCATCGTGTAGACTAGGCTGTACTAGAATTCAAAGAGATATGCCGGTAGTGACACTCTGAATTTACTTAAATACTTAAAAAGTCTCCTATGTTTTAGTAATACTGAACAATAAAAATATTCAGTTAATAACAACCTGTTGTGCACTTCTGAAGAGAGCAACAGTTTGCAAGTGTCCGTGTCCTTGAGTGTGAACTTTACTAGTTCTTCTCTATGTCTTTGGTATCTGGATCATCCCTTTTACTCTGTGTAGTTGCCACGGACACCATAACTAGGAACAAGTTTGCAGCATTTAAAGGCCTCTTAGTCTGATGAAGTATGGCCTCTTCTTCCTCAATCAAGCTCCCTACTTATTTTTTTCCTGACTTATAACCTGCCTTTCCTGATTTATTTGTATCAGTATAGAATGTAGGGACTCCAGAATTGGCTTCTTTTTACTATATGAGGCAGAACCCAATTAGTTCTTTTTATAAACTGAAGTCTCTTACTTTTGGGATATTTGTTGTTAATCTTTCCCAAGAAATTACTGCAAGCTTTTTGCTAATGTTTATTTTCTGCCCATAATGAAGCAGTTTCAGCATTAGTAAAAGGTATCACAATTTCTGCTGGATCTAAGTCTCATTTTTTTCTTTCAGAATCAATTCAGAAATCTTTTCTACATAGCTCTTTAATTTTTTACTCTGTTTTTATGCGAAAAATATCCCTTCTAATATATCATCTTCTCTCTGCTTAAGAACTTCTGTGGGGGAACGTGTAGAAGGCAAAATAACTAAGATACAAGCCATCTTTGGATTCAAGTGATCCACATGTGCATCCTGTAATTTCTGTTCCATCGGAGCCCGTTCCTTTTCAGCCTCAGATGATAGTTTTCTTGGACTATTTAAGTCTTTATCACATTGTAAGGCTTGAAATAAATCACTTATCTTTTGAGTAATTAATCCAATAGTGGGCCACGATTAGTTAATATCTCCCAGCAATTTTTGGAAATCATTAAGAGTTTGGGACTGATCTCTCCTGATTTGTACTTTCTGTGGTTGAAATTTTGTAAACCTATTTTATATACTAGATAATTGAGAGACTCTCCTTTTTGTATTTTTTTCAGGAACAATTTGTAATCCCCAGCAAGTATTTTTTTTTTTTTTTACTTCACCAAACATTTTTTTTCTAAGGTGTCTGCATCTGAATCAGCCAGTAAGATCTCATTCATATAATGATAAATTTTAGATTCAGAAAACTATGAATTATTTCTATTGGCTGTAAGAAATCTTGACATAGTGTTGGATTAGTTAACATTCCTTGTGGAAGATACCTTTTAACTGGTTGAGTGTCATTATAAGTAGACTATGTGAAAGAAAAGTTTTCTCTATCCTGTTCTTGTAAAAGTATAGTTAAAAGAAGTCTTTTAAGTCAATCACTATAATAGACCATTCTGAGATTCCAGGCTGCAAAAAGCCCATTGGATGATTCACAGTATTTATGGCTCTTAAATCTGTTAGCATTCTCCATTGTCCAGATTACTTTTTAATGACAAATATAGGTGAATCCAAGGACAGGTGGATTCTTCAGCGTGTTACATTCAGCTGCTCTAGTGCCCGCTGTTCTCGTACTTGTAATTTTCCTTTTCTCAGAGGCCATTGGTCTACCCACACAGGCTTGTCAGCCGTTTTAAAGGGAGGGTGGTTGGTACACTTGAAAGATCAACATATGTTGTGTCCTATTTATGGACAACTTGGACAGTCTGTGACTGTTCTTGATAGCACCTTTCACTATTTTTCTCAGAAGCGTTTTTTAATTTTATGGTTTATTTCTGAGATTGAAGGAATGTTAGTCTGCATCTTCCATTGCTGCAACAAATCACATCCCCCCAAATTCCTGACTATGTTACAACATAAGGCTTTAATTTTTCTACTTGACATTCTGGCCTTCTACACTTTTTACCTGAGATAAAGTTTCAGACCATAGAAACTAAATATCTACCTCCTGAAGAGACCAATCTGAAGTCCAAGATTTTGGTGAAATTATTGTTATGTCTGCACCTGTGTCTACAAAAACTTTTCTTTTCAATATCATTTATAAATACTTTTAGTTTTGGTGTCTGATCATCTATATCAGCTTGCCAAAATGCTTGTTTCCTCGTCTCTCTTGACCTTTCTGTTTCATCTACTGAAGATGCTCTGACTTTGCTATCTGGGCTATTAATGGCTATATCTGAGCAGTGCTGTTTAATTGCTCTGCAGATGAGTTTATCCACTGCTGACCTGAAATGGCCAACTTTAATTTGATATAAGGGCCCGTGAAAGGTCCCCTAGAACATTTCCCTAAAGTTTTCCTACAAGAAGTTACCTTGTCTGTCCCTTGTACCATCTGCATTCATTAGTCCAATGCCAACTTTTGACACACCTTCTGTGTATTCCAGAAGACTTAGACCTTATTTTTGAATTATTTTGGCTCAGCCTACAATTCCTTTTGAAATGACCTTGCTTGCCACAGTCAAAACATTTGGCAGATTGATTTTTTTCCCCCATAACAGGGTTTCTCTGTGTAGCCCTGGCTGCCCTGGACTCGCTTTGTAGACCAGGCTGGCCTCAAAAACAGATTATCTGCCTGCCTCTGCCTCCCTGAGTGCTGGGATTAAATGTGTGCACCACTACTCCTGTCTTGACTGTTTGATTTTTAAAAAATATATAGAGATTACTTTTCCTGTTAAGGGAAGTGGGAGATCCAATATCAGCCAAATTTCGAATCCACTCATATATTGGTGCTGATATTGCTTTTAGAGGCCCAATAACCTTTTTGTACGCAGAATTAAAATTTTTGAAAGCCAAAGTTTTGATTAATACTTCCCTAGCTTCTGAATCAGATACTTTTCTATTTACAGATAAAGTCAATTTTTGTAAAATATCATTGAAGGCTTCCTTTGGAACTTGTATAATTTTAGTAAATTATTCAGGTCTTTTTCCTGTTTCTTCAGCACTTAAAGCTACCATTTGACAAGTTGGCATCATCACATTCAACCTGCATTTGTACCTTAGCATATTGGCCTTCACCTAGGAACTGCTCTTAGGAAATATTGATACCTCTATCCCTGTTTCTCTGTTCTATCTGCTTAGCTTCTTCCTTCCATCATGATTAACACTGTAGCTGAAGAATAGCTTCTAACACTGCTTTTGTCATATTTTTCCAGTCTTGGCAGATTACTCTATTTAGAATCACCCAAGTATTTAATATCTGCTTCACATAAGGTGAATGCATACCATGTGAAATAATTGATTCTTTATTATTATTATTTTAAATCTAGCATTTCTATGAGATGCCATCCAAATTCTTCATAAGCTTGGGCATTCCTATCATCTGCTCGTTTTGTCATATAGTAACTGGATAAGTTAAGATTGGTTTTCTAACAACTTTTGATTGACCTTGACTATCATTATAAAATGGTGCAGTATGCTCTTGTCTTAATTTCTCTATCTGTATCTGCAGATCTTTGTAATTTTTATTTATGTCTTTCTAATTTTTCTTCTAAGGCTTGCATTGCTTTTTATATGTTTCTTTTTCCTATATCTCTAAAGCTTTTTTCTTTGAGAAGGCACAGAAAGCACTATGGCTATTGAGGATAAAATATGAATTACCAGAATGATGGTAATCAAAATTAGTATTAAACCAATAACAGTTAACTCATTTATCTTTTTATTTTCTGTTTCTACTTTAAGCCATCTAAGATAGTACTATACAGGGTTCTAATGCCCTGTGTTTATGGTATTTCTCTTCCTTACATGGCTTATTCTTTTTAATATTGCCTAACTCTCTCCTTAAAGACTTCTCCGGTATCTTATCAAATCTTCTCAGCTTCTCCCACCATTTCCATGTATCAGCAGATGATGTGATTTTCCTGCCTGATTTCTTCTTGTGCCATTTGCTTACTGCCTTGTGTTTTTCTGTCTGATTTCTTTCTGCATGTACTTTTTCCATGCACTGGAGCACCAAGTGTAACTTGTTGGCACAAGTTACCTGCTAGCTCAGAAAGGTAACTTTATTTTCTGAACTATATACAGCATATCTATTTATAAGCCTGATTCTACAACTTAAACTAGTAGCTTTTTAGAAATCTACTAGACACTCCCTATCTGTGTCATTCTACCTAGCTAGTCTACCTTTCTCTTGAGCTCCTCCAAACCCAAGAGGGCTCCTTAACTCTCTTTTCTTGAAGTCTGTTTTACCTGTGTCCTGCCAGCTGCTTCTCTCTGGTTCCTGCAAGCCCATGGAGAGGATCTCTATCTCTTACCCTGGAGCTCCTTCCAAAAAGGTTCTTCCAACCACCCCCCAGAGACACACATACACACACACACACACGGAGACATGGAGAGGGGAGAGAGAGAGAGAGAGAGAGAGAGAGAGAGAGAGACTCTACCAGAGGTACAAATGTTTATAAAAACAAGTTTCTAGCTCCTCTCCTGCACCCTTGGCAGGCTGACCCATGTCACTGTCATGGTGGGGGTGAGGGTCTCCAAGCCAAGTCAGTAGGGACTGAACCATTTCACCTCTATGGGGGTACAGCTCGAGACTACTCAGCTGGCTTTGTCTCAGGTCATAGAACAAAGACCTCAAGACTTCTCTCAAGCAACTAGCCTTAAAACAGGCAGGAACTTTCCATTCTTTCACATTTGTATCTATGGAGGCTTTTAGAGGCACACCCAAACTGCATCTGACAAATGCAATATCTATTTAGGCTTTTACATTTTGCTAATAATTAGGTGTTCTATGTACAATGATCAAATATCCTATAACAGTATTTTTCCCTGAGTGTTTATAATAGTGGGTAGGAGTATGGCATAAACTGTCCTCTCTTTCTCATGATCTTTTATCTGTCCATGTTGTCTCCTGGGTAAAGCATGGGATTGGAGTTTATTTCCCAGCAGTGAAGATGTGTTTCTTGAGACCAATCTGCTAGCAAGAATAAACACATTGCCTGGTTTGCTCTTGGATGTTATACTTGTTGAGCAAGTGACGAAAAAACACTGAAAATTGATTGCAGATGACTTTGCAGGAGGAGGCAGAGGAAGGGCCAAAGGATTTTCCCTTCTTTTAAGTAGCTAGTTTTATGTGAAATGTCAATACTCCAGGCTGTGAGATGACACTTTCATTTAATGCCCCAGTAATCACTGGCTTTCCAACCCAATGATTAGTTGGCTGTCTAGTCCCTTGACTAGAATCTCATTCCCACCTGCCTGCCTGAGACCTTGTTAAAAGAGACATGACATTTACGTACCCGTAATGAGTATATCTTTAAGTGGGTTTCCTTTACTAAAGAGGAGACACTGATGTAATCTCTAGGAAGTAGAGCAAGGAAGCTCCTTAATGTTTACTTCATCCCCCATTCCAGGATCCGATCAGGGTGACTGATAGAGTGGATCCCACAGCTTTCTTTATGTACAGCAATATTTCTTGCAAGAGGACTCTCCGCTTTATCTCCAACCCTGGACATGGCTAATATCTAGGGAAATGTTTGATTTCATGGTCAGGAAGTGAGGAAGTTGTACCTAGCATCTAGTGAGTGAAAGCCAAGAATGATGGTAAGCCTCCTGTAATGCCAGGAGAGACTCTTCAGGTCTATTTACCAATCATATTAAAAATAAGCCCTTATTCAGACCCAGTCTCACTCCCCCTGCAAGGAAACACTGTTGTCCTTTGGGCACACTGCTGCCTTTTAGCATTTTAGTACATGTGTACATTTATTATTTATTCAGGAGCTTTCAGCACCATCATCCAGATCAAATTTTGGAAGTCTAAGTTCAATACCAATTTTTATTCCTCCATCTTAAAAAACAAAAAGGAAGATAAAACCCTCAAAAGATTATCTGAGGCATCTGCTTTTCCTCTCCTATATAAATTTGGGCCGCTGAACACACATCTTTCAAGTACCACCAGCAGTTCAAGGATTCCAGATCCTTATTTTAGAGTAAAGTTCACCCTATGAAAAAGATAATTATGTTATTACATTAGTTAATCCAAAATTGTTAACTTCATCAAGGCCAAACTGTCTAGAATTTTAATTTCTTTCTAATAAAAATCTTTAGTTAATTTGCAAGTACTGAAGACTATGATAAGGATCTTTCTCCTCTTACATTTTTGGTTGTGAGCCTAGCTGAGCCATCTCTCCAGGCTGATTGTGATCTTTTCGGATAAAAAAAAAATTATCATCAATGAGTCAGTTCCTTGGAACCTGAAGAGTTTCCTACATTTTGAAATTAATATCCACAAAATTTCAGTCCTTACTGATGCTTTTACTTCTCTCCTTTTTCTTTACAAGTAAAACTTTTCCAGCTATGTGGCTAGGATGGGGACATCTGAGGATTGATGGTAGAACCTAAGGGTGTGGTCTTCAGACTGCTGAGATGCACCATGTAAGATTAGCATCAAAATAAGATTCCTGTAGTTATGGCCTTCCCCCTGCGCCACACATCATGTGACACTTAATGAATGATAGACATGATAGCCTGAAAACTCA
The DNA here is from genome assembly GCF_907164565.1 of Psammomys obesus. NCBI lineage: Eukaryota > Metazoa > Chordata > Mammalia > Rodentia > Muridae > Psammomys > Psammomys obesus. Next base: position 5,383,188 of record NW_026592666.1, read on the forward strand.
AAGATGGGACCACATTTTACCTCATTGTAAGTAATGAATTCTTCTTGGGGTCATCTATTTATAAGATAGTTTCAGTAGTTTGGTATGTCGGGACTTACCCATGACTTGCTAATTGGTGAACATAAATGTGTCTAAATTAATCAGTTCTACACAGGAGAAGGCAGACTTTTGACAGTTTTTACTGTCTATCTATATAATTACTTACATGAAGCTAGTTTAGAAACCCATCAGCCAAGGCGTCTTGATTGCAGTAAAAACGTTATTATTGGCACTCTCCAGTACAGGGAGATTGGACGAGACTGTTTCAACCTTTCCATGCACTTATAAAAGCAGCGACTCTCTGGCTGGTCATTGCCACAAGTCAAAAGACAGACAGAGGGCACCAGGGGTTACCAGAAGTCAGATAAGGAGTCAGGAAATTAGCCCACACCCCTGACCACATGGTGAAAGCAGAACTCTGCGTCGGTGTGAATGATGTATGCTACACAGCAATGTAAAGTAAGTATAAATGAGAAGGTGATCACCCAGACCACCTCAGAGGGTTGGCCGCAGTTCTCTCTCTTTCAATCCCATGTAAGGTTTTTTGCTCATTAATTTCTTTAAGATAGTTACAAAAGAACTTTTACTAATCAATATTTAATTATCAGTATTTTCTGCCTCAACTGTGCTCAGGGATACAGAGAACTGAGCATTTAATCAGGACGGGCTTGACTTCTGCCATTTCTTATTAGCAATGTAGCTTTTTTTTTTTTTAAATTAAACGGAGCACTTTGAGTTAGGCTTTCTTTCTTTTAAGATATAAATGATCTTTCCCTGAAGTACTTTTTCTTTAATTATTAATTTGCCAAGTATTTATTGGGAGTCTGTTCTATTTTAAACATCTTGGAGATCCAGACATGTTGAAGATCAGTTGGAAGCTAAGAACTTACTGTATGTGCCTGCATGTGCTCCACACCCTCCCCTTTGGTCCTGCTCCGCGCTTCTTTTACGATGCTTGGTTTTGCTCAGTGACTGAGGGACTCTGTCAGGCGTAGGAAGAAAATACCAGAACTTCTATTCTGATTTAATTTTTGCCTCTTTTGTAGATCACCTTATTTCAATGGTTTCAAATGTACAGAAAACTCCAAAGAAAGTGTTAAAATCCTTGTGTGTCTTTTACTGGATTTAGTAATTATTAAAAATTTCCCAAAATGTGCTTTGTTCTTCCTTAACCATGAGGGATTTCTTTTTTCTTGAATTGCCTAACATTCCTCATGTTTAGATGCAGCTTGTATGTTTTGGGTTGGGTAGGCAATAGCACAGACATGATGCATGGTCTTCCTAGGGCACGTGGTCCCCATTTGTCTCTGCAGTAGTGATGACAATGAAGTTGACTTGGTTAGAGTCTAAAGTCGCCACAGTGACCTCTCCACTCCTCTACCCTTGGCAGAATTTGTGGCAGAATTTGTGGTCCTCAGAATTTGTGGTCCTCAGAATTTGTGGTCCTCAGAATTTGTGGTCCTCAGAATTTGTGGTCCTCAGAATTTGTGGTCCTCAGAATTTGTGGTCCTCAGAATTTGTGGTCCTCAGAATTTGTGGCAGTATACTTTGCACACATGTAAATGTGTTGTTTCTCACCAGATTTTCTTTCACCCCCTTGTTTTAGCATCCAGTGTTATCTCATTACATAACCATATTGGGTATGCTTTATAAGACACAGAGTATAGTAACACATATATAATTCAGGAATTAATCTGATTTTGTGTCCAAAGTTTTCTGTGTGATTGTTTTGAACTAATATATATTATATATGATATAATAATTAATATATAAATAATGACTATATAATATATATAACTAACATATTAGTTCAAAACAGTCACACACAAAACTAATATATATTATATATAGTTATATATGTATAATTATATAAGAACTAATATAAATTAGATCTCTCTAATAACCTAGACTGGCCACAAGTTCCTCCCTCAGGCTGCCAAGGACCAGGATTATAGGCATCACAGCTAATGTTTAACTAATAGTCTTAAAACACTCAAATGGCTCAGGAGATCTAAATGAACAGGACAGTAATGTCATTTTCTATTTATGGATTATTGGAACATTACCGACAGGGTTTGTGATCATAAAAGTTTCCTTGCTCCTGTAGCCCTGCACTTATTTCCAATGTAAATGTGAATACTATTATTTTGTATGAATATATACTTTCCATTCTTCCGTGTGTCTTACGTAGTATCAGGTCAGTGTAAGAAGAAAGAAAGAAGACTTTTAGGAATAAAGTCCTTCCTGTACAGGGATCTATATCATGATCCAGTCAAGCACACATCAGGATTCTGTGCAGTCAGGGCATGTTTCTTGTTGCACTTTTCAAAGAGAATAGCATTTAGTTTTTTACACAGCACGCACGTTGTATTAGACATTGGAAATGATCTAGAGTTAAATATACAGGAAGACGTGTGCTCATTACGTAACAACACTGTGCTATTTTTTTTAATTTTTTATTAATTACACTTTATTCATTTTGTATCCCCCCATAAGCCCCTCCCTCCTCCCCTGCCGATCCCACCCTCCCTCCCCTTTCTGCATGCATGCCACTCCCCAAGTCCACTGATAGGGGAGGTTCTCCTCTTCTTTCTGATCTTAGTCTATCAGTTCTCATCAAAAGTGGCTGCATTATCCTCTACTGTGGCCTGATAAGGCTGCTCCCCCCCTCAGGGGGACGTGATCAAAGAGCAGGCCAATCAGATTATGTCAGAGGCAGTCCCTCTTCCCATTACTATGTAAACCACTTGGACACTGAACTGCCATGGGCTACACCTGTGCAGGGGTTCCAGGTCATCTCCACGAATAGTCCTTGGTTGGACTATGATTTTCTGGGAAGTTCCCTGTGTTCAAATTATCTTGTTCTGTATTTTATTTGAGCATGAGAAGACCTGTGGAGGTCCTGGATCTCATGCCTGATGGTGTGAAGGGACAGCTGTATACATGTGAGTGCTAGAGAAAGACATGGAAAATAATATCCTCAGCACCAAACCTAGGGCTTTGAGCTCATGGCTGGTAAGTGCTGTGCCACTGGACTTCATCTCCAACCCCTCCTGAAGACTTGTTAAACCCAGACTTAACAAACAAAAGAAGCTAAACACTGAGTTCCAAGGACAAAGATTCAATAAGAGACAAAGTAATTTTCCTCGAAGGACAGTAGGCAGGGCCTTAAAGTATACTGCGTTAGTAACTGATAGTCTTTTTATTCCTTTCTAAAGTAATAATTTTAATAACTTGTTGCACCTTGTTTTACATGATATTTGCTTTCTCAGAGGCAGAAATGCATTGCTGTTTTGACTTTTAAGCAGACAATGCTTAATTTGCTGCCCTTAAGGAAAATAAAATCACAGGCCAGTGAGATGCTGTAGCAGGTATAAGGACTTACCACACAAGCCAGACCACCTTACTATATCCCCAAATTTCATAGTGGAAGAAGAGAGCTGATTCCACTTCAGGCTGGCACGTGCCCATCTGTACGTACACACACACACACACACACACACACACACACACACACACACACACACGCGCGCGCGCGCGCGCGCGCGTGCCCGCGCACAGTTTAAAAGGTTACTGGGATGACTGACCTACAGGTCTTTAGCATGTGTCCAGCATATTGGATATGTCTAGTGGAGGTGCTAGGTAAAAGGTCCCCAAACCTGTCATTTTGCAGAAATTAAAATTAAAAATACTTAGGCACTGTAGTTCACAACTGTAATTTCAGCACTTAGGAAGCCGAGGCAGGAGAATTGCTGTACATTTAAGGGTACCGTGGGCTCCATAGTGAGTTCCAGGCAACTTGGATATGCAACCGTCTTGTCCACGGTTGGTGTGAGTGTAAACTGGCAGCTACTGTGGAAATCAGTGAAGAGGCTTTCCACAAAACTAAAAATAGAAGCAGCCTAGGACCTAGTTACCTCTCCTGTGCACATACCCTAAGACTCCACATCTTGCCTATTCATGTTGCTCTCTTTTTACAATAGCAACGAAACAGAATCAGCCTGGATGTCCGTTAACAGATAAACAGATAATGAAAGCACACATTGGAGTTTTATTCAGCTGTAAAGAAAGATCAAATTATGAAACTTTCTGGAAAATGGCTGAATTTGAAAAAGCATAGTAAGTGAGGTAAGCCAGGTTCAGAAATACAAACAGTGTATGTAGCTCCTAACCTCTAATTGTTAAAGAAGCATTAGCAGAAGGAACCATAAAGGAAAGAAGGTGGAAAGTAGCCCATGAGAGTGGAAGAAAGGAGGCTTTAAGGGAACATCGGAGATGACAACAGAACCAAGTGGGGACAAAGGGTACACTGGGGAAAGAGGGTAGGGAGGTGAGGTGAGCGTGAGAGACGCATGAGAATCCCATGTTGAAGGAAACCTGTTGCCTTGTAAGCTAATGAAAAAGTAAGAATACTTGAAGAGGAAAGGGAAAAGTAAAGGCCTATCCTGGGTGGCCGGAAGGGTAAACAGTGAGAAGAGCAGTGTGAGGAGTAGAGATTGCTGGGAGTGTTTGCAGTGAAGTCTCTGCTTCTCCTTTGCCCTGTGCCCTGCGTTTCAGGAAGGAGCTCATCGCTAAGCTGGACCAGGCAGAAAAGGAGAAGCTGGATGCTGCTCAGCTGGTTCGGGAATTTGAGGCCCTGACGGAGGAGAACCGGACGCTGAAGATGGCCCAGTCTCAGTGTGTAGAGCAACTGGAAAAGCTCAGGATCCAGTCTCAGAAGAGGCAGGGGTCGTCCTAACAGCAGTGAGGAAATGTGAGCGGGCGAGATTGGTGACTGCTCTGCACTGGCCAAAAGATTTGCATCTTAAAGGAACAGAGAGTAAAATCTATCCTCTTTACTACTCATATGGCAAGTGCTTCCAGTGAGTTTAGTGCTGCCTCGCTTCTAGCTTGAGAGAGGGATATTTTATTTTAAGCAAGGTCATTAATGCACAGCTCTCACCAGTACATATTTTCAGAGATCTTTTCCAAAGATATATATATATATTTCTTAGTTAGAAAGTTCTGATCATACTATACGTTAGAGTAGAAAATAATAAAAATAGAATATTGACTGGCACCAGTGAAAATCAAGAGCCATAAAATAAGCCAGTCAGATGTTCACTGCAGCTTCACATCTGTGCATTTTAAAATTTTATGCCTTTTCATATTTCAAGTCTGCTCAACTACAAACCATGGAAACGTCTCTGCACATAGCTGTGCTCAGTAGCATCAGATGCAATTTTTCAATGACTGATTGTCCTAAGAACAAACGGTTGCATAGCCTAAATGATTTCTCATGAAAATATTATCGGGTGTGTCCATGCCCAAAGCTCTCGGGCCAGTGCTGACTTGTGTGATAATCAAGGCTGGCTGAGCCTTCTTCACTGCCTGTTGACACCCAGTGGATACGTTTGCCTTGCCTGTGTGTGTGTCTTTGGGATCTGGGCATGGGGAAAGTAGAAAGTTACCATTCAGATACTATTTTGTTGAGTGTCTATGTAAGATCAGGGGGAAGGACATAACTGTTGCAGTGTTTCAGGAGATGCGGTAGATCAGTAAAAACTGACAGGGACGTGCACGTGAATTCATAATTAAAGTGATTTCTCTTTGTTGCAGCTACGGCACTTTCCCACCCGTCCTTGTTCTGTGTCCATTTCTGTTCACGTGAATTCTTTTTCATTAAACATGGATCAAAAGTACAGCCCTGAGTCTGGCTCTGTTCTTAGGCCCTTTGTGCTAGGAGTTGCCCCAGTTAGAATTTCTTCTCCGCAGTATGTACTGAAAAAAAAGTGAAGTCCTTTTTCAGGGAGACACTTGGGCTTCTCATCTAAAGTACTCTCTCAGAGCACTAATAGCGATTATGATGTATCACGATGACCTGAGAGAGAGACGGTATTCCCAGCAAGGCATGGGGTTCCCCGGGGGATATTTGATAGCATCTAGAAACATTTTCTTTCCTTTAAAAGAATATTTGTTATTTGTGTGTTTGTGTTTATGTACATATGTGTGAGTGTGTCACGGTACCCATCTGATTGTCAGAAGACTTCTTGGATCAGTTCTCTCTCTCTCTCTCTCTCTTTTTTTTTTTTTTTTTTTACCTTGTAGACCTCTGATGTTGAGCCCAGGCTTGGAGGCAAGCATCTGCTGAGCCATTTTGCTGGTCTTTTTCTTTTGTTGCCACTATTAGGACACATGGCACTTTTGGTATGACAGCGGAGCCCAAGAAGGATACCACAGACAGGGCAGTTTTCCCTAAAAAGAATCGTCCCATTCAATGACATGTCAACAGGACAAAGAGTGATGTTCCATCATGACGAACCAACCAATGGGGATCATGGGCACAGAATGGGAAGCCAGGGCTGCTTCCTATGTAGTGCAGAGGCTGTGAAGCCTTCCCGTCCTAGAGATGAAGCTTTTCTGCGGGTCTCAAAGTCTTCCACTGCTGTGAAGCCTGACTGACAATTTCTTCTTTATTTTTATTTATTTTTTTAATTAAATTTTAATTTTTTATGTTAATTACAGTTTATTCACTTTGCATTACAGCTGTAGCCCTTTCCCTAATCCCCTCTGAATTCTGCCCTCCCTCCCTCCTTCATCTCCTCCTCTGCCCCTCTCCAAGTCCACTGATAGAGGAGGTCTTCCTCCCCTTCCATCTGACCCTAGCCTATCAGGTCTCATCAGGACTGGCTGCATTGTTCTCCTCTGTGGCCTGATAAGGCTGCTCCCCCATCAGGGGATAGGGAGAAGTCAAAGAGCCAGTCACTGAGTTCATCTGACTGAAAATTTCTGTTGCTTTAATTTTTGAACCAAGGCAAACAAGACAAAACAACCCCCCCCCAAAAAAAAAAACAAATAAAAAACTCTATGATCATGGCTAGACCTTGTCCCTAGTTGTTTGTTTTTCAGTCATCGTGAAGCAACAGAAAGGAGATTCTATTCCCCAGATTTACATGATCTTATGGCTAACACAGCAGCAAGAAACGCTGGTCCTCTGAAGGTGGCCGCGTGCATCTGGAGAACTCAAGCAGTTATGAACTTTTGTAGAGGTGAAGGCAGGAAAACAGCTCCGCTTGGCCAGATGAGCGGTCAAGCAGGTAAAGCTGTTGGGATGTGTATTAGTCAATGTTCTATCACTGTGAAGAGACACCATGACCATGATGACTCTTAAAAAAGAAAAACATTTTATTGCAGCTGGCTTACAGTTCAGAGGTTTATTTCATTGTCATCATGGTGGGAAGCATGGCAGCATACAGGCTGACATGATGCTTGAAAAAAGCTGAGTGTTCTACATCCAGACCAGCAGGCAACAGGAAGAGAGGGACACTGGGCCTGGCTTGAGCATTTGGAACTCCAAAGCCCAGCCCCAGTGATCACTTCCTTCAACAAGGCCACACCTTCTAATCCCTATCGAATAGTGCCACTCCCTGATGACCAAACATCCAAATATATGCACCTCTGAGGGCCATTCCAATTCAAACCAGCACAGGATGTCGCTGGGTTTGTGGCCCTTGAACAGAACATTTACCCAGGGTTTCCAAAATATGCCTATTTGTCCTCAGAAGGAAACTTTGCCCTGAGTGTGTTTTCAGCAGATTCTGATTTATTAAAACATTAAATATCATCTATTTTACTGCAAGACAGAGAAACCTAAAGGCAGAACTTGTCATTCATTTGACAACTTCCCACAACCCTTTTTTACCAAAAGCATATTATTTATCTACCGCAGATCACTAAGAATGTGACACCTTCACATTATAAAACCATGGTGCAGTACTTGCTTTGTACTGAGTGAGAACCTAGGGACAATTCTCAACAAGACACACACACACACACAAATAGAATTAAAGCATTCTTAATATAGCGATATTGTTAATATAATAGAATGTTAAAAAAAAATCAACACAGTGGTCTTAGCATTAGTGTGAAGATGCTTGCCTTAGAGCTAGAAGTAAAGAATAATGAAAATCTCATTATATTTTGCAATTGCTCTACTAAAAGATCTGCTATTTGTAGGCCATTTAGTTTGTGTAGACACAAAAAAGAATGTGATCAAGTATGGCTAGCGGCCAAATCTATTGGAACCAGCAGAGCTTGTTTTTCTAAGTCACAGAGGGCTTGGGTGCATTATCAATTCAGTACAAACAAGGAACAGAATAGACTTGAAATTCAAACACAATCCAGCCCCAGATCTATTACACACTTAACAAATGCAGCAGCAACAGGGACTGCAAATGCAAATGGCCACAGAATTAGGGATGAGTAGTCTGGTTACAGTGTGCTGACTACATGAAAGAGAGAGGGGTCCAGGAAGGAACTGAAGGAGGCTCATAGGAATGTGCAGGGTTCTTGGAGTAGTAGCCATGGAAACTCACAATCAGGTGGCATGGGTGGGAAGCACACATACTAAACAGACCACATAAGTCGTTTAAACGCAAAAGGAGAAAAGCAAGATTCAATAGGCCCCTTTTGGGTCAGACTCTATTGGGTGCTATATGTACAGGTGTTCTTGGAGAACTTTTGCAGTTACAGTATGCTATCCATTCCTCATCGGAGCCACCTTTGAAATAACTCTAAATCAGCACACAAAATAATGGACTCTAATATGATATCTTCATATAAACTAGATGAAGAAGCATTATATTCTGCTTGTGTGTATTACTTTCCTATTGTGCATCCTCATTCCTCCTTCTCCCCTCAGGCTGGCTTGGTCTCCTTCCTACCTATAGACAACTCCTCCCGTCCCGTTATGTTTTCATGTTAGGAAACAATACCTCCCACACATATTATATAGCTGTGTTTCTAAATAACTAAGTATAGATTCTGTAATGAAGAGAAAATATGTATTCTGTCCTTTCTCCTCTAACTACTCTCCTTTGCTTTCCCTCTCCTTTAGACAACCTCCCTTATAGTCCCTTTGTGTTTTATGCTATATTCATATAGACTATATCTGCCATGTAATATGCATCATGTCATTTGCTTATACCTTATACTAATTTCTACCTTATACTAATTTCTCAAAACTAGAAAATTTAGGTTCTACAGTTTATACAAACTTCTCTAGATCTTGGGTTTAGGGCTGGGGATCTGATGCTTGTATTTGGATGCTGCTAACTTACCCTCATGCTCTGGTTACTGCCTATATACACCTATCCTTGTGTAAACCTACCTCTTGGCTGATTAAATGGTCTATACCTAGACAGGGCAGAATGGGGTAGGCATAGCTAAGGTTTCCAGGCTTTGGGAAAGAGGACAATCATAGGAGGAAGAGAGATGGATGGGAGGAGAGACAGGAGGATGCCATGATGGGTTGGCATGGACAAGGCACCATGTGAGCCAGGAGGAAGGACTCAAGGATAGCATGGATGGAGAAAACACTAAGATTAAATATAAGCCAGTATCTTGGGATTATGGATGGAAGATAGACCAGATGAGGGTGGTTAAGGTGGGTGGCATTGGGGAGGCTGGGATGTAGATGGTGAGATCACTGAGACAGTGTAGGTAGAATATCTGCCCAGCCCAAGGTGTTTTTAAGACAATTATAAAATCCAACAGGTGTCTGTGTCTTATTTGATTGTAGTAGTGGTTTAAATAATACCACCACATAACCATGGGGCAAATAATAAATAATATATAGCCTAATGCCCCTTTAATTTACTATAACAATTTAGTAACAAAGATACTACCTCCACTCCCACTCCCACCTCCCCCAACCACCCCATCTCTCTGTCCTTACCTCCAATACCCCCCTCTTTTCTTCTGTCCATTTAACATTACTGCATGTCTATGCACTCTCTGGCTTCTGGCAGAGAACTGTGGAGGCGGTGGTGGTGGGAGGTCCTAGTCTAGGAGGGGAGATATATGTTTACTTAAGTAACTATGGATGTCAGCTTAAGATATTTAAAAAACCCTCACAATTTTAAAACCAATTTTTGTTCCTGATTGTATGAATCTGAATATGAAATATTGTGGATAAGTAAGCAGGGAGCAGCCAGACTCAAAAGCACAGAGGCGTCAGCATGCCCTCCCCCTCCTCTCTGCTGCTGGGCTATGAAGAGGAAAGCTGGGAGTGGAGAAGCATGAGTTAGAACTGATATTCGTGACAGTAGCCAAATAGGTAAGCCAGGTGGGGCCTCCAGCCCTAGGCAGGACTTCAGGTAGCTACAGGCTGCCAGAAGCTCATCAGAGATGAAGCAGAACCACCCCGGTAAGCTGATTCCAGCTCCTCGTTCTTGGGAATTCTGAGACAGTAAATGCTTGTTGCTTTAAGCTATTAAATTTTGGGGTGATTGGTTAAGTGGTAAAAGATAAGGAATATGCCAAATGGGATAAGAGTCAAACAGGAAAAAGATAGCATTTATGAGAGGATATAAAAAAGGAGTAGGGATGAGATGAGGAATCCTTGATTGCTTGGTAATGAGTAATGAGATAAGATCTGATGGATGAGTAAATGACATAGGCAGAGAGAAGGCAGGTGGAGAAAAAGATCTAGACCACAATCTCTCTCTCTCTCTCTCTCTCTCACACACACACACACACACACACACGTATATAAACATGAGGTAGAAGTTTTGGTGTCTTCAAAAACTCAGTTATGTTATATAAACATGTTTTTGTTTCAGTCCCAGGTGTGTGGTATAGGACTGCTCCAGGTTGTCCACAGCAGCAGACCATTTGTCTCTCAAAGGCTCTAAGAGGGGTGTGATCCTTGCCAGCTGCAGACAGTTTAATTCTGAGGACTCTGAAGAAGGGATAAATGCTAGAAGCAGGACAGAGATTGGTGGGGGGGGGGGCTGGTGGGGGTCCAAGAAAGAAGGAGGCTGCCGGTCCCCCTGCTGCTCCTGGTTGCTATTGATGCAGTTTGATGAAAAGAAGTTGGAGATATACTGAAATGAAGATTGGACTTGCCCCAAGGAACCCGATGACCCTAACCAGCAGGAAGTAGTTAAAGAGACCTATGCCCCCTCACCTCACTAACCTCCTACCTCTTCTACCTGGTGTTGGAGTGCTGGAAGGGATTGGGGTAGAGAAGGAAGAAATAGATATAAGAAACTAAGATAAAATAGGTTTTAAAAATCTCCTACATACACACACACACACACACACACGTACATACACACAAAGGCACACACATACGCACATAAAAACCACAAACACACACACACAGGCAAAGGCCCCATTTAAAGACTTGAGGGTAGGCCAGTGTGGCTGAGAGTGAACAGGTTCATACTGAAGTTAGAGATTAAGGTAGGAACTACAGAATGCTTTAAGAAACATGGTTTGCAGGAGCTCCTGTGAGAAGCCATTGGCAACTGATGGCTGCTAAGGGAGTCAGCTTTCTTCAGAGATGTGGCCTCCAAGAGGCTACCCAAGCTGCAGTAGATAGTAATACAGCCAGATGCATACAGGCAGCACGAAATGGACTCCATGCTTGGTTTTGTTTGTTTTGTTTGATTTCATTTTATTTATTTTTTAATTAATTTATTTTTTTATAAATTACACTTTACTCACTTTGTATCCCAGCTATAGCCCCTCCCTTATCTCCTCCCAATCCCACCCTCCCTCCCTCATCTCCTCCCATGCCCCTCCCCAAGTCTACTGGTAAGGGAGGTCCTCCTCCTCTTTCATCTGACCCTAGCCTATCAAGTCTCATCAGGACTGGCTGCATTGCCCTTCTCTGTGGCCTGGTAAGGCTGCCCCCCTCCTGCACCCTCAGGGGGAGGTGATCAAAGAACCAGGCACTGAGTTCATGTCAGAAACAGTCCCTGTTCCCCTTACTAGGAAACCCACTTGGACACTGAGCTGCCATGGGCTACATCTGTGCAGGAGTTCTAGCTTATCTCCATGCCTGGTCCTTGGTTGGAGTATCAGTCTCAGAAAAGACCCTTGTGGCCCAGGTTTTTTTTTTTTTTTTTTTTTTTTTTTTTTTTTTTTTTTTTTTTTTTTGGTTCTGTTGCTCTCCTGTGGAGAACCTGTCCCCTCCAGGTATTTCTATCTCCCCCTTCTTTCTGCACTCTGCCCAAAGTTTGGTTATGAGTCTCAGCATCTGCTTTGATACTCTACAGGGTAGAGTCTTTCAGAGGTCCTCTGTGGTAGGCTCCTGTCCTATTCCCTGTTTTCTCCCTCTTCTGATGTCGGTCCCATTTGTTTTTCTGAATGAGGATGGGCCATCTTAACCAGGGTCCTCCTTCTTGCTTAGCTTCTTTAGGTGTACTTTTTTAAGAGAGCACATGAAGTTGGGAAGAAAAGGAAGAACTAGAGGGGATGGAATGGAGGGTAGATTTTTATCAAACCACATTTTATGTATGTACAGAGTTCTCAATATGTGTTTGTTTTGTTTGACTTATATTTTTTTGTCTTAATCCTAAGAGCAAAGTAGCACTACAAAAAAAATTTACCCCTGGTTTTGAGACACAGGGTTTCTCTGTGTAACTTTGGCTGTCCTGAAACTGATTGTGTAGACCGAGCTGGCCTGGAACTCAGAGATCTGCCTGCCTCTGCCTCCCAAATGCTGGGACCAAAGCCATGTGCCTCCACAACCCAATTCTACAAAAGATTTTAAAGTGTGTTACATTACAAGGGTAACATAGTCCCTTCTAGAATCGGGGATTTTTAAGATTTTTCTCTTACAATGTACTTCATTTTAGGTTACTTAGAGGGCTATTTAGAATTATTTGTTATATATATAGAAAGATAGAGGGAGGGAGGGATGGTAGATAGAAGCTAGAATTGTGCATTTTGTAAAGTCATTTAATGAGTATACTTCTTAGGGAATAAACAAGCCCTTAGCAATATCACAGAGCCTAGCAGAACAGTCTTGAGTTTGTCTCTGTTGTTTCCACTAGCATGTTACATGTGGAGATGCCTGTAATCCTGCTGTTTATAGACATGCCTGCAGTGTTCCTGTTTTCTAGTTTTAGCTTTCAAGGTTGCTGAGTTCCCAGCAGAGTATTCTCCAAGGATTAGAATATCCTTTCTCTCACCCACCTTTGTTATTTTTTATCTTGATTATTGTCCACTGTGGTTGATTGAGACAGGGCCTCACTGTCTCTCAGGGTAGCCTTGAAAGCATGGTGATCCAGTGTCTCAAGTGTTAGTACCACAAGTGTGTACCAGTTCTCCTGGCCTTTCCCCTTTCCTTTTCTCACCTGTCCTCTCCTCTCTCCTTTCTTCTCCTTTGTCCTCTCCAGTGTCAGAGATTGATTCTAGGCCCTTCTATACACATATTAAACACACTGTCTATCACTGAGATATACCCTAGTGTCAAAGTTTGATTTTTTTTTTAAAGATGGGGTATCACCATAGCCTCAGTGACCCAGGTTGACTTCACACTCATGGTACTCCTCCTTCCTCACCTGGATTCCAGGCCTCCATCCTCCACGCCCAACTATTAGAAGAGTGACGGTTGTCAGCGAAGGGAACACAGATACGGCCAAACATGAGCACAGGAAGAAGAATGTACAAAAGTGCAAAGGTGGAGAAGAAATGACTCCCGGTCCCGACAGCATTGCTCCTAGGTTGCTCTGAACACCTTCCCAGAATGGTTTAGAATGACCTTCTGTTTTCACCAAGTGGGAATATACTCTTTCCGTTGTCGTAGTTCTCTCTTGGGGAAAAGTGTTCAAACAGAGCATGGAACCCATGCGTTGGTTCTGCTGAGATGTTGGAAATATGTTCAGTCTCTCATGTTCTGAAGACAGGAGGCAGATAAAAGGCTGCTTTTATGAGGGCTGTTTACTGAGGCTGTAATTGTGACCATGAGGCGATGACCTGAGTCACACACACTGAAGCACAGAGTTTTCCCCTCAGGAGTCAGGCTTTCATGAACTTTCACCGGGTGCTATGGGCAAAGAAGATCAGGAATGACATTCTAAGGATATATGACTGAGTCAGGGTGTTCAAGGAGGAACTAGAGTTTCTGTAGCTAGGACAGAGGAACTAGAGTTTCTGTAGCTAGGACAGAATTCCAGGAGGGCAGGAGACACCTTGTGTTTTATGTCACCATCCTGGCAGTGGCTGTTCTCTCTGGCCAAAGTCCTGAGAAGGGAAAGATAAAGAGTCTTTGGGACCAGGTATAATTGCACGGGAAGTGCTTCCCCCACCACCTCTCACCCCCCAGTTTCTTAATTGCTGTTCCCATCTCATAAATGGAGTAAGTGCTGAACAAGCTCTTTCCCCATCATTCCCGTAAATACGGATATGACTCACAATCCCAGCAACCTCCAAAATGCCACAATACTACAGTGATTTGATTATTTAAAAATAGCTGGGGTGGGTGAGAGTGTGGAGGTAAGGGTGAGAGTTTTCAGCTGGCTTCTTTAATTTGTTTTAGTTTCTCATGTAAAGTGCATCGTGCTTAACTGTTCTGAGGACACATAGCTTCATAAACATAGCTTAAGGGTTTCCTCCTTTCTGACAAGGGACACTGAAGTTTTGCTGGACAGACCTCAGATCCCAGGCACAGGGCAAAGTCACCCTCCTCCCCTAACCCCTGCCTCCACCCGGTCAGGAGGTCTGTAGGTTAGTATTCTCCTTTTCTATAGAGATGCTCCTTAACTGCAGTTTAAAATATTGGTCCCCACCTTCAAGGTACTAACAATAAGTCGATGTAAATGTACTGGGGATACTGGTGATAACACTGGCCAGCAAGCTAACAGCAGTTTTCATTCAGCCTACAAAACGGGACAGGGTAATTGTTGGTTTCGGATTCATTCAGAAATGGGAAACAAAGGCTGGGGGCTGGACCCCCCTGGTGTGACTTTCTGCCAACACCAGTAGTAAGTTGGAGATTTCGGACTGAGGTTGAGAGTAGGAATCTCAGCTGTCTGTCATATCAGGATGTCAGTGTACTCATAGGGGAACACAGTCAAAGAGAGGTGATCAAGGACACCCCCAGGGAGGGAATGCTTATAAAACAGGGCACAGGTCCAGGGAGATCAGAAGGACTGTACAGGGTTTAGCAAGGCCTCCAGGGTACCATTCTTCTTGGCCTTCAAGGGTGAACAAAGGAGGAAGTTGCACATGGGCTGTTCATGAGCCGTGTCTGTGGGAGAGATTAGCTACCCCACCCTGGCCACTGACCCACCTCTAGAACGTGACCCTGGGTGGGACCGAGTTGAAGCTTATCAGCGCTCTGCCCAGAGAAAGGGAGTAGATGAATATCTGTCTTGTTCCTCTGTCATCTTCTCCAGGTGGTTCCAACTGGCCAAGCCCAACTAGAGGCAAGAGAACCAGGAGCTTGGTTGCTGTAACCCAGGCAGCTGCTCTGTCAGGTGTTGAGAAGGGTGGAGGAGAGATTTGCTGAGGACATGGTGAATCTCTAGCACACATCAACTAACTCCAAGAGGTGGACAATCTTCAGTAGCAAGGAACCAAAACAGGATCATGCTGCACCTGGTAGTGGCCGTTATAATCCCAGCACCGGTGAGCCTGAGTTAGGGGAACTTCTAGGGGCATGAGACACTTTCGAAAAGCAAAAGCACAATGCAAAGGCAAGATGCTCAGGCTCGTTGGTTATGATCCTATGACAGACCTAGAAGTGATGCTTTGTTTAATATATAAGTCTGGACCATGAAGACAAGCAACTATCCCTCAGGATGGTCGGAAGTAGGGTTGCCAGAGAAAATACAGGCTAGTCCATGAAAATGGAATCCCAGCATTCACAAAGACAACGAATGTGTATTCCTTTTAGTATAATTATGTCCCCAGTCTTGCCTGGGACATACCTCTACTTTAAGATCTCATCGTTCATTGGAAACCCAATTTTAGCTGGCCGTTGTACTGTGAGACCAAAACAGAAAAAATATAACTTGAAAGTTATTTACAGATATAACTTGCAAGTTGAGAGTTTTGTTTGCAGTTAAGAATAAGTTCCTGTTTGTCTTATGTTTGACCTATCATATGTAGGCAGGAGATATGTGGGTGGAAATACATCAGGATGTATGCTTGCTCCTGATTGGATGTCGGTGGGAGGAACACAGGCAGGAAGTATGTCAGGATATGCATACTTTCCCCTGATTGGACCTAATGGAAAAAAAAAAAAAGAAAAAGAAAATACCGTGTTCCTGTGGTTTTGGCTTTTTAAGCCTCTTGACCAGATTGCAGGAGCCCATTGTCAAGCTCTTTCTAAAACAATGTGGATACACATGGAATGAATGTCTTATTCCCTGAAAAGATTTGCTAACTACTTCAATGACTGGAGACACATTATGTAATTGCCATTCTGTGTACCATAAAATGCTGCAGCACCATAGCCTCAGCACTTTACCTGTACACAGTAACCCTTTGTGCTGCACATATTTTCATGACTTATATAAAGGTGTAGAAAGCAGACATGTGACATTTTGATAAAGCTCTTTTGAAGACACTTTGGCATCACTGAAAAAAAAAATGATTCCATGACCATTTCTTGGGAACCTCAAAATGGTCCTGGCCAGATCCTATCTCCTGGCTAGTACTTAATTAAAGCTTGCTTCAAATTTGGCTAAAAATTGTGGTAGTGGTCTTAGTCTCAACAGTAACAGTACATTTTTTTAATAAATGTAGGCAAACCTAGTTAGGGCCTAGTGTGGAGAAGATTAAACAACAGTATCTGTGTCACCGCACAGCCCTCCCATGCTGGCCCTCTGCTGGCACATGCTTGCTGAGAAGAAAGTCCTTTGGAAGTAGGTATGGTGAGGGCTTTCTGAAAACATATGTTTCAACACTGGAGCCTATGTGTTGATATGTATATCTAAACAGGAAACAGAAGGAGGAGGAATAAGTGGAGGAGGAGAGGCAGCAACAGCAGCAGGCATGGTTTTATGGACAAATAAAACTATGTCATAAATAAAAAAGTTCTTAAGAGTGTGAGGATTCCTGGGGCATTTAATATTAACATGAATCAGACAATAATAGTATTTCCTTACTTTATTTAAAACTCACCAAGCTTCCACCAGCTATAGCTTCAGGAGGCAGGCCCTCGTTCTGAGTCCCAGCACCAAACAGTAGCAATAACCAGCACAGCAAAAACCCACTGCAGCGGACGAGAAACAGGCCTTACTGAGTCTTTGCTTCTCTGTGGCCAAAGGTCTCCTCCATTAGGTAGGATTTAAATTGCACATGGTCACTTTGATGTCCATCACACTAAAGGAGAATTTTGTCTCCGTCTCCTAATGTTGCCTTAAGGCTGTTCGAACATGCAGTAGAGATGCTTTAAAAAAGAAAAATACTCCCCATAAGAGTTTCCAAAATGATAGCCTTCCATTTAGCAAGACGTTCGATTGCTTGCTAGATACGGAATAGCTTGGCTTAGCTTAATATGAGGAATCAATTAAAACCAAATTATTGTCAAATCAGGGGTAATGTCAACATTTCAGAAGGAAAAGAATAAAAACACCAGCCATCTCTGCTTGTCATAGCCAATTTTGGGGGACAGTATGAAATGATGTGATGGGCGTTGTATATGTATTATGTGCTACACAAAGTTGGGATACGTCCTCACTCAGCAGGTCTTTTTTTCTGTATTTGGCCACAAGTTGAGAAAGGTCTGTCAATTTCATACAACCTAGAACCTGGGAAAAGTGCCTCATCTTAGAGAAAGATTGTCTAAGTCAGTTTGGCCTGTGGGTGCATCTCTGGGTGATTCTTCTGATTCCCGGAAGAGCCATCCTAAAGTGGGGGCCCGGGACTGTGCGACAAGAGAGAATGACTTCGGATGTGCTGGGACCAGCTGCAGATTACTGCGGATTTGACCTTCCTGTATCTGCAGACTGAAAACTGGAATTCTAAGCTAAAATAAACCTACCTTCCTTCCTTTTCCCGCCCTCCCTCCCTCCTTCCTTTTTTCCTTCCTTGAGTTGCTTCTTATTGGAATGTTTTATCATAGCAACAGAAATGAAACTTGAACATACGTGTTTTTATTTTTTAAATAGTTTGTTGTCCAATCTATAATTCCGTGTTGTGGGCAGTAGGAGTTTTGGAAAAGGATGAAAGTTAGCTGTGAAGGATGGAAACCCATCTGAAGACAGTGTCCTAAGCAGGTGACATTTCTTTGTTCTATCATGTAAAAGCATGATGTCTTCAGGGCCTGGAATATCCCTGCCTTTATTGAGGGGTGTCAATGTTTCTTATCATCCAAATGGAGGCCAGAAAAGAAGGTGGAGGAAAGTGGGCCAGTCATTTTGGCAGCTGCTGCAGGATGCTTCCAGTGACCCGATTTTGATGGTTAATTTGACTTGTCAGTCTCATTGAGCTACAAGGTACACCTTTGGCCAAGTTACATTCTATAATGTGTTTCTAAGAGTATAGGCAGTAAAACAAGGTGCCCACCCTAATGTGGTCAGCTCTCATTAGGTCAACTGAAGAGTTGACTAAAACACGTGTAGACTCTCATCTGAGTGGGAGGACATTACCCACGAAGGTTTCCACAACCTTCTGAAATAGCACCAGGTTCTGGGGACTGAATGTTTAAATAGGAGCCTGTGGTGGGCACTCTGTATTCAAACTTCAATTCTGTCTCTCTGTCTTTCTGTGATGAGTGGATTTCAAGCCCTTTAGAGTATCTGTGTGTGTGTGTGTGAGAGAGAGAGACAGAGAGACAGATTCAGAGACACAGAGAGAGAGATGGGTTTCATGCCCTTCAGAGTAGCCATGAGTCAGCTGTGACACTGGCATCCTCTCTCTCTTAAGGAGACAGATGGTTGAATGTCCCACCCCAGCAGTCTGAGCAGTCTGAGTCAGGTAGCCGTGTCGCACTCTGATCCACCATCAGTTATGACCCAGACTCCCTCATGTTTGCTATGCACCCAGGGTGCATAGCAATATGCAAATATGCATATGCAAATATCTCTACAAAGGTAAAGCATTGTCACTGGTGCACTGATTTAATCGTCTGTAGAATGGAAATATGTTATTTGATCTGCCTTCTGGGATGGAATTAAGAGTGGTTACCTTTGAATATCAAGTAATAAAGACCAAATTGTTGACTCCTTTTTTTATCACTAGAAGTTTGTCAGAGGTAAGGAACAACAAAGGAAGGTTTAGACAACATTGGCAGATTACTCAGTTCTTAGACTGGAGATTTGTAAGGCATTTCTCTCCATAGTGGCAGCTGATACCACAACTCAGTTTTGGAAACAGCCCTCCATGCGCTTGTCAGAAGGGGGAATAGGTACTCCAATTCTTCTCCTATCTGCACCAGGGCTAACTAGACATAGCTCCTGCTGTGACTTCCCATCGCTTGCGGGATGTTCTCCTACCATGGGTGGTGGGCTAGGTTGCTAATTAGAACTGAAGGTTTAATTACATGTAAAGTCTTGCACTGGCAGCTTCGTGGGTGCTGGCTTTGTGCTGGGCATAGGTCAGTATGGCAAACATGAGCAAGACCAACTGGCTCATACCAAGGCTTCTACCTAGGAAGCTCAATTAAGCAGGTTTTCCCTGAGAACATCTTCCTGCATTTTCTGGCCTTCTCCTTAGAGATGTACTTTGCTTTTTCTTGTGACCGCACTTTTAGAGTTGCAACCCACAAATGTCATTGTCAAAAACTGCTGTGTTGTGGTTTTGTGTTGCAGGAAGTGCAGAACAAGAGGTGAGTAGTGTCCTTCAGAACATCAGAAATTGGCAGCAGGGTCAGCTTCAGCTTGGCAATGGGAGGTGGAGGGAGTAAAGAGGAACAAGAAGCCAGGGTGGAACAGTGAGGGGAAGACTGGTGGAGGGTGAGGGGTAAGGTGGGGAGAGACTGCTGGTTTTATTAAGCTCTGCCTCCTGAAGATACTGAGGCTGTATGAAGAGAGAAATAAAACAGCTCAGTGCCGGACTAATTAACTGGGTGCCCGTTTGTCTGACTGTGAGCTTTCATTCATCCCGGTCTCTCTGCCATTTCTCCAGTAAACCTCGGTGTGTTCTTAGGTCTCAGGTTGAGGTTATTTCCTCCTAGAGGACTGGGCTTGCTCTCTTTCACCTGCATTCTCCTCGCCCTGTGTCTTAGAAGCTCACGCAGATGGAAGCGCTCCAACCTATCTGCATTCCTGGCGGAGCTGGGAGCAATTTGGTGACTCTGGGTCTTGTTTTCTCTTCAGAACCAGCGCAGGGCTTGGCAGCCAGTCACACTCCAACAGCTGTTTCTCAGTGCAAAGAAGGAGTGAATGCATGAATGGGAATCCCATTCCTGCTTTCCCAACAACGTTTAAGACAGTGTGATGGGAATTTGGTGGGTGAGACGGAAGCAGTGATGAAACAAAGAGGTGGACACTGTTCCTGGCCTCAAAGAG
Source organism: Psammomys obesus (assembly GCF_907164565.1). Classification (NCBI taxonomy): domain Eukaryota; kingdom Metazoa; phylum Chordata; class Mammalia; order Rodentia; family Muridae; genus Psammomys; species Psammomys obesus. Next base: position 5,403,458 of record NW_026592666.1, read on the forward strand.
ACCGTAGTACGGTAATATTTACAGAGGATGATGCCACATAAGACAAGTTACCTAATACCATGCCACGGCAAAGGGCAACAGCCAGGCTAGATCGAGCAAATAATAATACAAAGTGCCAAGCGAAACCTAAATTTAAGTAAGTAGTTCATGCTGTCTCATGGAACATTTGAGACAGACTCATCAGATACATTTTTCACTGCTTATTTAAATGAACCACCTCTATTTTACCATCCCTAGAGTGAAGAAGATGAGCTATGAGCCATTACTTCTCTCTCTCTTTTGGTTTGTTTGTTTCTCCCTTTCAGGGAAGGGTTAGAGAGTGTTGAAAAGTAGGTGACTCAATAAATCCTTTCAAAGAGCACAGGGTGAAAACCAAGGAGAAGAGTGAGCCCCTGTGTGACGAGCACTGAGAATGGCTGACATCTGGCCCGACAGGTGTGTAGAAGAGGGCGAGAAACAAGGGTGAATGGCCTGGCAGGGTCTGGCAGAGCCTCCTACAGTGCAGTCTCAGCCTCCTGAACGCGGCTGCCCCCACCCCTCTGTTGCCCTTCACGGACAGGCAGAACAAGATCTTTCTCCCTGGGCAAATATTTCATCCTTACTTAATTAGGCTTGAACATTAGTCTCACTTTGTAAACAGCGAACAGGAAAGACCAGGAACATTTTGCAAGCTTTGTAAATTGCTCAATGTTTGTGTGTCTGTGCTTTTTAAACATTGGCGTCAAAAACAGCAAAGTTGTGGAAAAAGCAAATTCTAATGACAGCTTAGTAAGTGAAGAGGCGAGGGTGTGCGAGATGTGAACTCTTAGGGTACTTGTCATTTCACTCTTGCCCATTTTCTGTTATAGCACCTGTTTGGCTTTGTATAGCAAATATATAATGATGAGGGTGTACTCAAAGATCAATGTATACTTGTGTGGAAGTGCCCTTATGTAACACGTGCCATGTACGGTGAAAAATATAAAACACATAAATAATGCAATAGTTATGAAAGGCTCACTGATGATTAGGGAAGAGAAGGAAATGGTTAAATAACCTTTATTGATAATTTATTATCTTCCAGATGTCAACATGTAATACCATTGGTCTTTACAACAATATTACAATCCCATTACATAAACATTATATGGTAATACTATAATCTTTTTAATATACTTCCTGTTGAGAGTCACATTACTGAATTAATCATTTATTCAAAAGGAAATGAGTTATTTTGGAATCAAGACATGACTTAACTCTGTAAGTACATTGTTCCCTAATGCCAGTTTTTTGTTTGTTTGTTTGTTTGTTTTGTTTTTGTTTTTTGTTTTGTCTCAGGTAATGTCATTTATTGAGTACTGTGGCAGATACACTAGGAGCAGAAAGAGGGACATATCAGTTTCTCTGTTGTGGATACTGAGGATGGCTTTGTTGGGAGGAGATGATAGGAGTGTTGACTGGATTATCTCCCTGTCTAATCACCTTAATCACAGGCAGTATATGAAAGATACTTGACTTATAAGTATCAGACAGAGGAGATGGCTCAGTGTTTAAGAACTCTTGTTCCTTTTCTGAACTCTTGTTCCTCTTCAAGAAGATCTGAGTTTGATTCCCAGAACCCACATCAGATGGCTCACAGCCACCTGTAGCTCCAACTCCAGAGGATCAGATGCCTCTGAGAGCATTCATGCACAAAAAATTACACACACACACACACACACACACACACACACACACACACACACTTTAAGTATTTTAAAAGAAACGTTATCATATTAATAATCAATTAAATTATTAATAATTTTATAATTAATAAATAATTAAAGTACACAATAGTCTATCCTAATTAACAATCAAAAGTTTCCACCATCTTTGATCCATTGTTTTACACTGAACGCACAGGCAGATTTTGTTTTCTTCCTAGTCACCATTCCCCAGAATCACTAATGATGCCACTAAATAATGATCATTTAGAATCATCAGCTATTCATAAAATTATAACTTGGTGTCCTTCTGGTCAGAAATACCACATGTTCCTATAGACTATGTTTTAGCTTTCTTTATAACTGACATTAATGGTTGTGTGGATGAAAGAATTAAATTCTTCCTGTGTAATTATTTCAGCTGCATAAAGTGTTCCATAACCAGAATGACATTACAGCTATAAAATGTTAAGTTCTGTAATTATATAAGATTTAAAATTAAAAACAAAGGCTCAACATTTTAGCAACTTGTTCTTTGGGGAAAAGTTGCGGGATCATTCTTTTTCTGTGATTTTTAAAAATGCAACAGTAATGGTAAAGCTCGAAACAAAATGGAGTTTTGATATTTTACTTTCTCAAAATAGAGCCAAGTCCTTGTTTTGAATACTCTTGTGTGATAAGTTAATCTTCCTGGCCTATTTTTAAAGATGAAGTCTGGCGGCTAAATCCCCTTCCCGAGGTTGCCTCCTTCCTTCCTTTGCTCACGACTTACCTATTTTCCTCAGACACTTAGACTGCTGCAGTAGTGTTTGCCGTGAAGAAAGATGCTATCACCAATGGCAGGGCCAGCACTTTACCTCATAGACTCATCGCTCACTTTGACTGACAGAGTCTCTGAAAATGACTACACGGAAGCTTTAGGAAGGAAGATGCTGCTTTGGCTTTGGAGAGAAAACAAATGTGTCTCTCACTGAACCATGTGTCTGATGGTTATTTCCATTAAGGGTGTCCACACTTTTTACATTGTGACATAGTGATGTCATTTAATGGTTAGGTCACATCCAAACCTATCCTGAGACACATGTGGCCTGCAAGCCATAGGCTGGGTATTCCTGATATGAAAACCCAATTTTTATTTATACACAGAAATTATTTATATTACAATCAAATTTTCCTAATTAATTTGTATATTATTTTTAATTTTAAAAGTTATTTAATGTTATTTATTTTATATTAATAAGTGTTTTATCTACACGGATGCCTGTATGTCACTTCCATGCCTGAAAGTGGCAGAGGCCAAAAGAGGACATTGGATTCCCTGTAACTAGAGTTGCAGTCAGTTATGAGCTACCAGGTGAGTGCTGGGAATTGAATCCAGGTCCTTTTTTAAGAGAAACCAGTGTTGTCAACTATTAAGCTATATTTCTCCATCCCCAATTGCATATTTAAATGGTTGCAAGTAGCCTAGTAGGAGTAAATAATCTTAATAGCCCATACAGATATAAATTTGATTTTTTTTTTACTTTTCTTTTTTTGAGATAGCTCTCACTATGTTTTAAACCAAGCCAGTTTTGTACGCACAGAATCATTTTTCGTGTGTGTATATGTGTGTGTGTGTGTGTGTGTGTGTGTGTGTGTGTGTGAAAGAGAGAGACAGAGAAAGAAACAGATGGAGACAGAGAGCGGGGGGGACACAAAGTGAAAAAGAGACACACACATACACACACATACACAGAGAGAGAGAGAGAGTGAGAGAGGATATCCTGCTCCATCAGTCTGCATCATTCCCTTCAACAGGGTCTCTCCTGAACCAGAAGCTAAGGGGCTGGTCAGCAGCTACCAGCCATCCTCCTGCCTCAGCTTCCCACAGCACAGGGGTTACAAGCCTGCATGTGGTCACACCCAGCTTTTTCTGTGGATGCTTGGATTCGAACTCAGGCTGATCCTCATGCTTGTGCAGCAAGCACTGTACCCACTGAGCCATCTCCCCTTCTTTCACATTTTAATGTGCTTTTCTTTACAGGATAACCTTGGTATATCTGATATTTATGCAATGGTAAATAGACAGAAATTAAGTAATGGATAAATTTAGTTGTTGGACATGTAGGTGAAAACCTAAGTTCCTCTTTGTACTTCAAAGTGTTTATGACTTGGTCAGATTCCTAAAACAAAAGACACACCAACAAGAAAACAACGGAAATTTAATAGCATACTTGTATACCTTTAATATAATGTTAGTATACCAGCATATTAGTATCATAGCAACAGTATACCTTATGTATGCATGGGGATACTCAGAGCAATTCAAAGATGTGGCCTTCCATTCAGGTTTAGCTGCATTTTCTGCAAAAACAGAATGCAAAGGTGAATTATACTTTAAACTGTTGCCTCTTCCACCTATAAGAAGTTATTGCATCTTCTTGTACTGTGTTTGGTTGATATCTCTGGAAGGCCTGCTCTTTTCTGAAGGGAAATGGAAGTGCAGTGGATCTGGGGGAGAGTGAAGGTATGGGGGAGCACTGAAAGGGGCAGAGCCTGTGGTCAGGATGTACTGTATGAAAGAAGAAGAAGAAAGAAAAAAGAAGGAAGTTCTGTTAGTTTAGCTATTTTTTTTGCTGGTATAAAAATGAAGGTTTTTACCCTGGCACTAAAATAGCAATGGAGATGAAGATTGCTATTACTATTATTATAATTATTACTACTAGGCTAATTTAAAAAATATACAATGTATTCTGATCACATAGTTCTCTTCCCTAGACTCCTTCCAGATCCTCCCCACCTCTTTACCCACACAACTCCACATTCTTTTTTCTCTCTTTGAAAAATAAACAACAACAAGAGAGGCATATTTGAGGGCATAAATTCTGGTCTCCACTAGGTCAGAGAGACTCACAATAAAGAATTACTATTCTTTATTCTGCATGTATTAAAAAATACATTCAGGAGCCCAGGGCAGCTGCAAGAAAGATGCCCAAGCACCCACCCTGGCCCCACTGCAGGCACCACTACCATGAGTGAGTATTGTGATGGAGAGATGGGAAAGATGGGGTACACAGTGGAGAGACAGGAGAGAAAGCCAAGCTGAGCAGTGCGCACACTGTGAAGAGAGGTAAACTCAGATGCCATGGTGGTGTCTGGGCCCAGGCTACTGCTGAGGATTGTATTTGGGTCCATGGTCTGTGCTGATGTGTAGCCACCGAAAGCCATCCAGATGTCAGTGGTCTAGGTTGTCACCTGAGACCGTGTGGATGTCTGTGTGAGGGCTATGCTGCCTCCAGGGATCAAACTGATCTGAGTAGACTGTGCTGCCTGCCACCTGAGGCCATGGTGATGTTCTGGCTCCGGGATGCCACTGAGTATCATGTCTCAATCCATGGCCCTGCTGCTGCTGGGGTCTGCAGTGACGTCAGTGGTCTGGGCTACCACCTGAGATCATGTCGCTATCTGAGGCCCATGCTGCTGTGAGAGGCCAAGCTGATCTGTGGGGCTTGTGTTGCCACCTGAGGCTATGGTGACAGCTGGGGACAAGCTGCTGCTGGAGGCCATGTTGATGACCTAGGACTGTGCAGAGCTGGCCCTACTGCACCTCTGCCATTAGGTGGTGTGGGCGTGGTAGAGATGCCCCCTGCCCAACCACCTGTCTGCAACAGGATGAACTGGCCCTGAGGGCATGAATATGGGAAAGCTGGCCCTGCCTCTGTCTGCTGTGAGATGTCATGGCCATCAGAGAGACTCGCCCCCTAACTTGCCCCTTCCCGCCTTGCTGCCTACTGGAGGTGGGAGAGCTGTCCCTGCCCCTGCCCCTCACTGGCTATAGCACTAAGGAGAGCCTCCTGCCTCACTTGGAGAACACAGGAGAGCTGACCCTGGTGATATGGGAGCAGGAGAGCTGGCCCCACCCCTCATCTGGGCAAAATGGGAGAGCTGGCCCTGTTGGTGTAGGTGCAGAAAAGCTGGCAGGCTGACCAACTCAGCTTCCTCTCAGGCCCAGATTCAACCTGAGTTGGCCCACTCCAACATCTACCCTGTCTATGGACTGCTGGAGTGCATGAAGGGGCCAGTCCTGCATATTAAAAGCTACAGGATCTCCATGACACAGGGCAACAACAGGCTATCTGAAAGGAGTCCCTGTGAGGATCCATTATTGGTAGTGTAGCAGAAGCCAGAGGCCTTGAACTAGACCAATAACTCAGTGCAATAACTATTTGCAAATAAAGCTGTTTGGGGAAAGGGCGTACTGTGTGACACACGGTGGCACAACACAGCTTTCGTGATGAGATTTTTGTTGTTTTTATTTTTTTGTTATTATTTATATTTTTGTTTTCTTTTAGGGAAAGTTGCAAGGGTGGAGGGAGTATATGAAGAGACAGGGAGATGAGTGATGCATGGTGGGATGCATGATGTGAAAATCACAAAGAATCAATAAAAAGTTTAAAAAATATGTTCAGGATTTGAAGTTGCAATTAATTTTAGATAATATTAGCTATTTCTCCAAGGGCATAGCACTAGTCATAAATTTGATACAGAACATGAATATTCCATTTTCCATACACGTACCAGTATAAAATACTGTACTGAAAGAAAGAAAGTCATTTATTCAAAACCAGTCGAAAGTGACCATGTCCCAGGAGCATGGATCCAAACTGTACCAAATGACCTGCTCTACTGTAGAAGAGGGTACAGGGACCTGCATAGTCACAGAAGAAGAAATAGAAGTAATAAATCAGTATGCTTCCCAATTATATTGGTAGATTGTAGGGGTCAGATGTCAAAACACACTTAGCTTTGTGGTTGGTAATGGAGAGATGTCTGTTACATTCCATGACAACTGCCTGAAAAGCTTATCTATCCCTTACAATAATGTCAGTGAAATACAAACCCGAGGTAAATGACTGCTGAAGGGCCTAGTGTGGCCCCAAATGATTAGGATGCATGGTCAGCACTCCACCGTCACAATATTCTATGCAGCCAGGGCCGAAGAGCTTGCAGAATCTTTGATATAGGCCGAGCTTCTCCCTAGAACTCAGCTTGCCTCTGGGCCATGAGGTCAATTGTAAGTCTTTTGAGTGATCTGGGTAAGTTACAGAACTATGAGAAATGTCTTTGCGATTCATAAATCCACCTCTGTAATTAAAACAATGACGAAACGCACAGTAGTAATAGCCCCCAAATGTTTTGGTCCCTTTATAGGTGCCCATGCTGCAGTAGGGGGTTTACATAAAAATTTTACGTGTAGTTTTCTCTGTACCTACACATGGCTTATTCTATGAAACAGCAATTCACGATTTCCTCATTCTCTGCTCTGCTTTTCAATAAAGAGCTTTTAAGCAATCAAATTTTACTGAATGGGTGAAGCTCCATGAAGTAGAGAGCCATTCTGCTTTGGCTCTGGTTTTCTCAGCAGCTTGGATTCTTTCTGAATTATGGATGGATTTATATAATTGCTGATGCTTAATCTCTGATGCTTTGAAAGCCTCATGAGGTATAAAAAGCTCAGTTATTCCTTTCCCTGTGAGCAGAGGGACTCTCTGCGCACTTGAGCATTTTGCTTCCAGAGTTAGTGTCTGGAACCATTGAGAGAGATGAATCGTAGGATGTTACAGGATGCAACTGTAAATCAAACCTTGCTTGGGGGATTGAGTTGGTACCTACGTTTACAAGTTTGCAAAGTTAATAGAAGTTAACCTCTTCTTCACACTCCCCACCCTTCGTTCTTTTGTCTGTCCCCTTTGCCTACTATGTGAGATTTGAAGTTCATTTAGTTTCTGGCTTCACAAAGAGGAATTTGCTGAGTGTGATTGCTTTTGTAATTGTATACACAGTGGGGTAACTAGCTTTCTAATGTGTTGAACCTATCTTAGAGATTGCTCCTGTATCTGCAAGGATGAAAGATTTGATACTTTCTTAAGGGTCATGGCTGACATTGCTGTAACAAAGGCAAATAAGAGACGAGCACATGAGGTTTATTTAATATGAGTTTTAAACTCAGGAAAGACTTCCATGCCCACGTGTATGTCCAGCTTCCAAATTCGTGGGTCTGTGTTTACATTCAATGAAGAATGGACTGGCGTGGGAAGAGGGTGTGATCCACACCAAGTATGGAGACTCAGCAAGTGTCTGTTGGAACAGGCATGTTAAGGTCAGCCATGACCCTTAAAAAGGTATCGAAGAGGTTCATTCTGTGACATCCTGCCCGTTGGAACTTTTCTTGCCGCCATGTGGTATCCTTCCTATTAGGCACATAGCAGGACCCTTCTAGAGTAGAGGTCTTATGATCTGGTAGGCCAGAGCTTTCTGTTAACAGCTCACTCCTACAGAGAGCTTGAGGTAGCCACCATACTACATTGAGCTCTATGCCTTGTCTTGATGGAATGCGTTCTGGTTCCTACCACCCATCATGGGGGCAGAAGTATTCTTGTTTTTAGGATTTGCTTCAGGGAAGAATCAAGAAGATGAGAGGTCAGAGACATCTCGGTACTGAGGCTGCTTCAGAGGGCTTCTAACATCCTTTGGTTGTGCTCAGCATGGCAAAGCACTTTGAAGAGGCATTTCCCCAGCACTGATTCTGTTACAGTTACAAATTCTCACTATCTTGCTCTGCAGTTTTAGTTCCTTGCCCGGCACTGTTGCAAGAAGAAAGCAAAGAGCTTTTACCACACCAAGGCCACCCTTTAAACAAGAGTGCTTCCCCGGCTTGTAGAAGCTTTCTCCACCCTAGCAATGGAAAGGGCTAGAACAAGGAAGTGGCATGAGTCATTTGGTGTTGCCACACCTCAGGAAAGCCCCTGTTCCATCCTTCCTCTTGTGCTAGGGTGGCACTTTCTAGCTCTGGGTCACAGGAGCTAAGTTTTCTGCCTACACCCCCAGATCTTTTTTTTAAGGTATCCATTTGTTTAAAAATAGAAGTGTAGTAATCCAGAAACAGAAAGACAGGCATGATAGACACTCACTTAAAAGCTTATATTAGCCGTATGATATAGGATAAACATTCTAAAAGCTACAGACCTAAAGAAACTAAACAACAAGGAGGACAATGAGCATCCTAGGGAGGATGCTTAAATCTCATTCAGAAGAGAAAACAGGATAGACACCAGAAGTGGTGGAAGAGAGGGAAAAGGATGGGAGCCTACTATAGAGGGTCCTCTGAAAGGCTCCACCCATCAGGGCATTGAAGCAGCCAAACTTTGGGCAGAGTGCAGGGAGTCTTGTGGAAGAAGAGTGGGGGAAGATAGGAGAACATAGAGGGAACAGCAGCTCCATAAGGAGACCAACAAACCTAAATAACCTGAGCCCAGGGGTTCCTGCAGAGACTGATGCACCAACTAAGGGCTATGCATGGAGAAGACCTAGACAAGACAGACAGACAGACAGACAGAGAGAAGAAAAAAGTAATCAAGGAAAGATTTCATTTGGATTATATTTCCAGGTCACAGATCATCCTGGAAGGAAGTCAGGGCAGGAGCTCAAGCAGGAAGTAAACAGAGACAGTGGAAAAATGCAGTTCATTGGCTTGCTCCCTCCAGCCTCCTCAGGGGGCTTTCCTCCATTGCCCAGGTCCACCTGCTGGAGGGTGGTATCACCTACAGTGGGCTGAGCCCTTCCACACCAATGGGCAATTGCAAAAGTGACCCACCCCACCCCATTCCACAGGTCAATATGATTGGGGCAACTTTTCAGCTGAGGCTCCCTCCTCTTAGGCAACACTGGGCTGTGCCAAGTTGACAATAAAACCTGACCAGCACACCAGCCTACTTAAGCACACGCTTGTGTCCAAGTGCCCGGGGGACAAACAGGGTGTTGTCTCTGTGACGAAGACATGCTAAGGTCTCCACTTTGGTTTTCGGGGAATGTTTATCACTATTCACTGAGGTTCTAAAGGATGGTAGGATGTGTCCATTTAGGCAACAGAAAGGGCTTCTGGAGGTGACAATGCTTGGCACAGTGATTGATCTGGTGAAGGGGGAGCCTGCTTGGAGGTGTCTGACTGAATCATCCCTCACACTAGCGACAGGGAAAAAAGGAAAGTGTGCAACAGGAGGAAGGGATGGTCTCAGTGGTAAACAAAGTTGTGAAGGTGTTCTAGCTGACAGTTTTTTCTTCTAATGCTTTGACTAGTTTACAGCATCTTCTTCAGACATCAGTGGCTTCTGACAAGAAATCATGTGTTAGTGTTTACTTCTAAATATTTATTTATTTACTTAAATTGTGTATGTGTCTGTGTGTGACTATGTGCATATGCATGCATTACCTCTTGGGGCCAGAAGAGGGCAACAGATTTCCTCGAGGCTGGAGTTATGAGCTGTTGTGCTAGGAACCAAACTCAGGTCCTCTGGAAAAGCAGTAACTGCTGAGCCATCTCTCTAGCCCAAAATTGTTAGTTGTAGTGAGAACTTTTGCACATGATTAGTGACTTCTCTTTCACTGCTGTAAAGAATCCATCTTTCAGCACTCTGCAATGCATCTCACTTTGGATCTTTTTGCATTTTTTTCCATTTTAATTTATTGAGATTCTTGATGTGTAGGTTAGTGTATTTTATCATATTTGGAAATAGAGACCACTATCTTCTTCCAAGTTTTTTTTTTTTCTTTTTGAGAGAAGGTCTTTTATATAGCCAAGGATGACCTCAAACTTACAATCCCTGAGCCCCTGCCCCTGGTCCCAACTCCTGAACTTTGAAACTACAGCTGTGTGTCACCATACTTGGCTTATTTTTATCTTTATTATTATCATCATCATCATATCATCATCATCATCATCATCATCATTAAAATCCATCTGCTTGCCTCTGGAACTGTTATAAGGTATAGGTCTCTGAGGCCTTGTTGGTTTTCCTCTTTTGTTTTCTCTAATGAAGCATCATCCTCAACTGGATCAGTTTCAAGTTTATTGAGTTCCCTTTCCAGTAGATCACATTTTTATTAATCTAGTGACTTAAAATTCTTATTTGATTTACTTGTTGTATTTTGTCTGATGTATATATGTTCTGTGTGTATGTGTGTGTGGTTAGTTACCTGTGGAAGTCAGGAGAGGTGTCTGGATCCCTTGGAACTGGAGTTATGGATGGTTGTGAGTCACCATGTAACGGGCCAACTAGTCCCAAGCAGAGACACTGTCTAGGGCAGATCCATGCTGAATACTGCCACTGGGGCTTGGCTGGTCATTGGAGACAGAGTCTTGATACATTGCCCAGCCTGTCCTCATATGTTCCCACCTCAGCACCTGGAGCAGATGAAACTAGAAGCATGTGTCCCTGGACCTGGCTTGCCATTGATTTTTTTTTTTTTTTTCTGAGTGTGTGACTTTTGGGACAGAAAAATGTGCTGAGTCATCTAATATGAAGACCAGTCCTGAACTTGGAGATTTTCAGCAGGCAGTGGTGTAGGTAAATTTTTATGCATTATGGGACATTGGGGAAGTTTCAGATCCACTCTTTCCTCCCCAGTGGCTGTTGCCCACCTGTCCTCATAGCCATTTTGGCCTTGGGTAGTCAGCTTGACACAAACTAAAGTCACCTGGGAAGAGGAAGCCTCATTTGTCAGATAGGACATGTCTCTGGGAGCATTTTCTCAATCGTTAGTTGATCTAAAAGACACAGCCCATTGTGGGCGGCGTCATCCCTAGGTAGGTGGTCCTGGGTTGCACAAGAGAGGGAGCTAAGAAAGCCTGAGGAAGCAAGCCAGTAAGCAAGCATTCCTCTATGGTCTCTGCTGTAGTTCCCAACTCCAGCTTCCTGCCTCAGGCTCCTGTGCTGGTTTTTCTCAGTAATGGAGTGTAATCCAAAAGTGGAATTCAGCCCTTTTCTGCTCAAATTGCTTTTGTTCAGTATTTATCATGGCAACAAAAACAAACTGTGAACCAGGGAGTTAGAGGAAGAGAAGGGTTTATGTCAAATAAAAATGCCACAAAACATTCTTCTTACCAAGATTCATAAAGACACACACGGTACAATATTGTAATATTTTAATTTCTACGGTTCAGAAAAATTTGATTTTGATAATTTTTGCCACAGATTCCATGCCTTTTATGGAAAAGCATGTGACTAGCATTTTGTATTCTGCCATTCAAGAATTACATCTCCATTTTAGGAGAATATACAATGTCAGAAGATTATTTTTAATAAAAAATAAAGTCATAAGACAAAAGCCATAACAATATTTAATGAATATATGTCAAAGGATTTTATTTCAGAGGTTCTTATAAATTTTATGACTTGCAGAACCACTTATAAACAAAAGGCAGTTAAAACACACATATGCACAGACAGTGAGAACACTGATGTAGGACAGTTTTATAAACAGATGCTTATTTCGTAGCACATACAGCCAAATAAACAATTGTAGTTTTTTAAAGTACAAAGAAAAACGGTAAATTTTGCCCTCGGTGTTGGAGGCTCAGGGGGTGATGCTTAGCTGGTGAAGCTCCTTGTTTGTGCCATATGGTGAATGACATGATAGAATCACAGGGGAGAGGCAGAGGTCACGGGGCAAGACAAGGAACCAATGCAGAGTGGGGCCAGGCACTTTTTTAAGTCCGCTGCACTGTTGCGAACAACTAGTGTCCCAGGAGAACTCTATTAGTCTCTTTTGAGGGTAATATGATAAAGGCCTAAATACCTCCCTTGGAGCCCGGCTTCCTAAATCCATCATCTCTCATATCATCATGCAGAAGGCCAACCATTCTGACACATGGATTCTGAGTGCAGAATGAGACATTCACTGAACAACTATAGCTCTTTCTAGTCTGGTCCAACTGTGATTGGTAGGACATTGTTCCTCAAAGGCCAGGATCTTGATTCTCAGAACTTGAGACTATCACATCTCATAAAGAAAGAGACAATGCAGGTGGGCTCAAGTTAAGATGCTGAGATGGGACCTCTGCAGATCATCTGGGGTCCATCGTCACCAGAGGGTCTCCATGAGAAGGATGTAGGGGGCCAGCATCAGAGACAGTGTGGGCTCTGTTGTTGGCTTTGAAGATGGAAGAGAGGGCTCTAAGAGGTGTGATGTGGGGCTTTCAGAAGCTAGAGTACACAGGGTGCAGATGCCTCCTGGAGCCTCAAGGAAAGATCAACAGTGTCCTACCTGAGCTGTAGCCCAGCGAGGCCAATGTCTAATGCTGACTTCTTCAGCCATAGAAGTGAATTTTCACAGATGTATGCTAAGTCTGTGGTCAGTTACATTTGCAGATATAGGAGACCCACAGGGAGATGGAGGTGTAGGGCTAAGGGCTCACATCATGGTTACTGCTCACGTGACAAGCCAGCCTTCCAGTGGGTGTAAATATTGTTTTCATTTTCTTAAAGGAGGGGATGACAAGAGAGCAATGCCCAAGCTTTATGAATGAATACATGGCTTGGACTGAGCCCAGAGTATTTCTGTCTAACTATCCCTAGGCCTAGGCCTGGAAGCTTCCAGCCTCTGAAAAATCTAATCTTCTGTAAGCCCAGACCTTGAAGGCTTCAGCTTCCAGTCTTCATCTGCTGACCTCCAAGGAACTCCCTTGTTCTCTCTCTCTCTCTCTCTTTCTCCGTGTGTGTGTGTGTGTGTGTGTGTGTGTGTGTGTGTATGCTTCTCTTTAGTAGCTTCTCTTTCCTGTTTGTTCTCCTGAGAGCTGGGTGTGTCCTATCTCTGACTCATTTTGTCAAATCTTTCTCTTATTTATCACTTTGTCTGTCCCTCAAAAAAAATATCATTGTTTCGGATTAAATGTGTATACTAAAGGTGTGTGTGCATTCCAGCCAGAGGGATTAAAGTTGTTTACTAAGAGTGTGTTTTTATTCCAGCTGGATCACACAGATCTAGGTCTTTGGATGTGATCTCTTGCCAGAGTAGCCATGTTGCTGGATTAAAATTCCTCTGCAGTGTGGGGTGCTTGAGGCTGTGTTCTTATCAGTGGCTCAGGGGACTCTGAAGGGGGTTTTCCCAAGGTACTGGCTCATGTCCCTCTAGTCTGTCCCCATGGGACCTGTGGTAGTTGAGCCTCTGGCCAAGATAGATTTGAAGCTTCAATGCTCCAAGTGTGATGTTAAAAGTTACTATTTTTTATAAGAAATTTAGTTTAAAAAAATGCCTCATCTAATTCTTTAGGAGCAGCTGCTTTCACATTGGTCACCTGTAAGCCTCCTGGGGAGAATCTGGGCCCCTAATCAATTGCATTTTAAGGGGTTTAATTCATTCCTTTCTTCAGGGCAGAGTCACATTAATTATTATCAGTTCAAAGAATTGATAGAGTTGTAAAATAGATGAAAGATAATAAAAGACCTTAAAGACTAGATAATAAAAGATAATAAAAGACCATGGAAGACTAGACCAGTGCCAAGGTAATCTTTCTTGCCTGTATCAAAGTCTCATAGTTTTTCATGATAAGGGAATGGAGAGGGTGCTGCCATGGGGAGGGAGGATCTACAAGCCAGAGTTTGAGACTGAACTCGTGACTGAAGCAGCGAAGGAGGCAGAGCAGAGTGCAGGGATCACATTCAGGACTCATGGACCCAGGGAGCTTTCCTGGGTCCCTCGTGGGTTATAAACTCATTACTGCCTCAGACTCTCACCTATAGGGTAAAGAATGAAGGCCAGGTAGTCACCAGGGGTTCCTCACATTGTGGCCCTAGAATAGCAGCAGCACCAAGAATTTATGAAGGCCCTCAGCCCCATATCAGCCCTGCTGAATCAGAACTCCAAGGTGGACCACAGCCATGCAGGTGACTCTGAGGCAGTTAGATTCTGAAGGCCACTGAGCACACTGAGTGCTTCCTGTAAGAGAGAGCATTGACAGCATGGGCGCATTTCGCCTCCTCTGGATGTGTTTGTGACTTTCTTCTGAAGTTCCATGGCATAGACTCATCTGTGTGTATGAGGGAACGCCACTGAAGCCATATTTTATGTTAAAAAGAAGAAACTATTAACTACTTATTCAAAATTCTCCCAGTGCCCTACCAACGCCCTGGCCCATTTGCTGTAGAAGAAACCTCCACCTCCATCTCATGTTATTTCAATATAGCCAATTCTATACAACAAAGGAAGCTGTTCTCTCCATGGCCCGAACTGATTGATTGCGACAAAGGTGATTGCTTCTGCTCTGCTCTGGCCATTTTTTGAGAACTCTTGTTACTAATTTATTTGTATGAATTTGTCACAGGTTGCAGTGATTTATTGCAACTGTTACTGTGGGTCATGCAAGATAGTGGACTCACTTAAAACTGTATCATTGAGGGGAAAGTACTGGAGTTAAGGGGAGGAATTAGAGGGGAAAGAAATGGGGAGATGAATTTGATCTGAACACACTACGTGCATGTATGAACATTAAATAAAATATTTTAAAAATCAATGAAGTATTCATAGTGTGAAAATGCTTCCACGACAGCCTATGAAAAACACATGGTGTTTGTGGCCAATTCTCTCTTTCTTAAATTTATTCTATCAATTCACTGAGAATTTCATGCAAAGTTTGGATCATATTCACCTCAGCTTCTCCTCCAACTCTTTCTAAACCCCCAAATTCATATCCATTTTTTTTATTTTAATAACCCATTTTTTTTAGAATTTTTAAAAATTTATTTAATTATTCATTTTACATCCTGACTGCAGCGTCACTTCTCCTTCTAGCCCTCCCCCACCCCTTTTCCCCATTCTCCCTCTCCTTCTCCTCACAGAAGGGGGAGGACCCCATGGGTACCAACCCACCCTGGCACATTAAATCTCTGCAGAACTAGGCACATCCTCTCCTACTGGGACCAGACAAGGCAGCCAGGATAGAGGAACGGCATCAGAGTCATAGAGGAGCCTGGGGGACCCACATGAAGACCAAGCTGCACATCTGTTACATATGTGCAGAGGACCAGTCCATACGTGCTCTTTGGTTGAAGGTTCAGTCTCTGAGCCCCCATGGGCCCAGGCCAGTTAACTCTGTAGGCGTGTTCGTAAACACACACACACACACACACACACACACACACACAGCATATGACTCCAGAGGTCAAAAGGCCTCTGAAGGCATCTGCTCCCAAGTGCTCAGATATACACCCATACCCACCCCCACACACATATACACATAATTAAAAATAAAAGCAAATCTTTTTAAAAGAAATATTTCCTTTACCAGAAGACTCTCAGAGTGTTTAACACAAACATACATTAGGAATCTTTAAGAGAGTGATTTATGTGACCAAAGCTTATGGTTGGGAGCTCAGAGGCCCTGGAGGTGAACCTCTTAAAAGACAGGCTCAAACTGCCTTCTAAATTTGTATGCATGTATACAAATTTATGTATATATAGATTAGTGTAGCTCTCAGATACTATCAAAGAAGATGTGTGTATGTGTGTGTGTGCTTGTGAACCACAACGTGTCTGTAGAAGTGAGAGGACAACTTGAACTTGTGGGAGAGGTATTCTCCCTTCACCATGTGGTCCCTGAGATGGTCATTAGGCTTGGCTGAAGTCCCTTTACCTGCTGAGCCATCTCACTAGCCCAGCGACTTTTTTCAAGTCAATGTTTTCAAATTTATTTGGGCATAAAACATTTTTTATTACTGAAATACTAAATTTCATCTAGCCTAGGAAAAGCAAACAGAGTCTTCAGAACTGGATCTATTAGTGTGCAGGTGCTGTGATGCTGAGTTCCTGGAGCCTCCCCACACATGTTTCTATGGAATCATTAAGACTGCCCAAAGTATTTCGTAGACTCCTGTTTATATGTGAGGGCCAGTTGCGTAAGGCATCATTTTATATGTGAGTTATTTAATGATTGTGGTAATTGAGTGAACTGGGGGGCATTGTTATCCCAAATGTGGGCCAGAGAAGAGCAGCACTGATGTCCCTGGGGAGCCAGGTGGGTATGTGGAGGCTCTGACTAAGGCTGTGTTGACAACAGCCACACCATGGCAGAATGCAGCCTCTGTCATTCAGGTTTGAGAGTGTGATGTTTCCCTTCCTGATGGGGCTTAAGCCTGTCCCTGTCACTTCCTTTTTTTTGCCACCTTGACTTTCTTGTGGTTCTTCTCTTCCTGGAAATTAAAAACTGTTAACATTCATTTCCAGCCCAACCATCATTCCTCTTTCCCTGAATAATGGTATTTTATGTGGTTTATTGTACATTGATATTGTGGTGGGGTCTGGGAAAATTCTCAGAGGAGCATAGGAAACATAAGAAGAGAACAATTTTAAGTTCCTTAAATTACTCAAAGCTGAAATTTATTTTTCCAAAGTTGGATTTTCCAGGCCTTTCATCAGTTCTAAGAAGGGGCTGGGGCTAGGGCTGGAGGGGTGTACTGAAAAATCACTTTCTGTTTAATAAAGTTTTCCAGTAGTTAGAAAAAAAAGTGTACATTCTATGAATACAAAAATAACCCCATTATTGTATCAGTGAACTTCAGAAGTCTGGTTGTCAAAATGATACAGTTGTAAGACAGGGTAAACAGAAAAAGGACACACACCTGGGTTTCCTACAAAGTTGTTTCCTTATTGGCCGCTCTGCCCCAGGACAGAAATGAAGGATTGCCTGGTGGTGGCTGCTACGCTTGTAAAAGGACCTTGTCCTTTCGGTATCCGTTTGATTCGTTGAAATGACAGGGCATGGCTTAAGTACAGGTTTTTCCCATTGCAGAAAATTAAATCAATTTTCTGGCTAGACATCAGATCACATCAGATTTCACATCAAGAAATCTTCAGAAGAAAATGAAAGCTGTTTTGGATGATCTAACGGTGTTTTGTGTGTGTGTGTGTGTGTGTGTGTGTGTGTGTGTGTGTGTGTGTGTCCCTGCTTCCCTCCCCCAGGAGGAAGCTAAAGTAAAACTTAAATTCCATCAAGATTCATTTAGCTTGTTCTATGGTAGGAAAGAAGGTGGTACACAGTATGTGAAATCTCAGATTGCCAAAAGTCTTGCTTTTTCTTGTCTAAAGGAAATGTTCAGTCTCTTAATTTATTAGCCTCTAAGATGACAGAATTCCCCAAATATTCCTGAGTGTTCCTTCCTAGCCCATGTTTACTGTCAGATATATTCATAAAAGTAATGTGGCCTCAATGCCCTAGAGCGTGAATCATGTGAAGGGAAGTGAGAGTGACAGCCATGGGAAAAGAATGTGATACAAAGAAGAGCAGTGTGCTTAGTAGAGGAACCATGAAGGATTCTCAGAAAGGGCCTGTGCATGACATCACTCCACTCAGCGTCTGAAATCCCCGGTGGGGATGCAGAACGGCTTGCCAGCGTTCTGGAGCCGATTCAGGCTTCCAAGAAGAAGTGCTGCAACTCTGTATTTCTGCTTGTCTGTTGTCCATAAAAGGCTGCTTAAAAATAAAATATGAAGGAAACTCGGCCTGTCCCTAAAATGAGTAATGAGAGCTGTGCAAGATGATCTTGCCTGGAATTCCAGATCTTAGGAGGCCCCGCAGAAAAATCACTGAGAGTTAAAGACCATTCTGGGTTATGTAGGGAGTTCTGGACCAACCAACCAATCAAACAATGCCGCCCCCCCCCCCCCAGATTAATGAATCAAACGAGGAACAATGCTTTACTTTTTCAAGCCTCTGACTCCTGTATCTGTGCTAATGAAAATATTTCATGTCTGTTGTCCAATATGGTGGTTCCTTCCAAACTAATTTTGGAAAATTTTTAATTTTCTTAAAACTTCAATTAAGTTAAATTTAAGTAGTGACATCCATCCAGTGGCTGGAGCATTAAACTATGTACAGCTAGGGACATCTTTTGATTGTGAGTATAGTAATATTTAGAGCAATATCTTTATTTCTTAAGGTCACTTCGTAGTTTACTAAAAATACCTTGTGTCTTGAATGGGAATGGGTTTTAATGCCATCCCTTAGATGCATTTCCATGGATAGAAGAAGCCCATTGCTGTTATATAAGCAACAGAAAGGCTTGACACAAAGTCCATGTGCTTCACACATGGGGTCTGTTGGAAAGGCTTGACTTGTGCACACTAAAGAGATTGAGATGCATGCCTGTAGTTCCCATACTTGGGAGGCTGCACCAGGATCACAAGTTCAAGCTCAATTTTCTTGACTATAGAGCAAGTTCTAATTCAGCCTATACTGTCAACCCAATCTTTCTTCTTTCTTTTTCACTTTTTCTTTCTTTTCTTTCTTTCCTTCCTTCCTTTCTTCTTCCTTCCTTTCTTCCTCCCTCTCTCCCCCTCCCTCCCCCTCCCCCCTCCCTCCCTCCCTTCTTCCTTCCTTCCTTCCTTCCTTCCTTCCTTCCTTCCTTCCTTCCCTTTACATCTCAATTATAGGCCCCTCCCTCCTGGTCCCACTCTCCCTGTTCCCATCCCCTACTCCTCAGAAAAGAAGAACCCCCCATAGCAACCCAGCCAAGTATATCAAGTCACATCGTAACTGAGCTCCTCTGCTTCCACTGTGGCCTGGCGATGCAGCCCTGCCAAGGGGGAAGTGATCAAAAAGCAGGCAACACAGCCCATATCAAAGACAGCCCTACTCTTCTTACCAGGGACCTACCTAAAGCCCGAGCTTCTCATTGGCTATGTCTGTGTAGGGAGCCTATGTCCAGTCCATGCATGGTCCTTGGTTGGTGCTTCATTCTCTGCAAGCCCCTCTAGGCCCTGGTTAGCTGGCTCTGCTGGTCTTCTTGTGGAGCACCTGGCACCTCCAGGTCCTTCTATCCTTCCCTTCTATCCTTCCCTATGCTTCCCCCAATGTTTGTCTGTGAGTCTCAGTATTTGTTTCAATCCGCTGCTAGGTGGAGCCTCTTAGAGGACAGCTATGCTAGGCTCCCGTTTGCAAGCATAGCAGAGTGATAGGGTTTGACTCTCTCCCGTGGAGTGATTCTCAGGTTGGGTCAGTCATTGGACAGTCCCTCTGCTCTATTTTTGTCCCTATACATCCTATACGCAGGGTAAATTTGTGGTTGAAGTTTTTGTGGGTGGGTTGGTATTTTCCTCCCTCAACTGGGAGTCCTGTCTCCTTAGAGAGTGTCCTTTCCAAGTCTCCATGACCCCTGCCTCTAAGAGTCTCAGTTAGAGTCACCCTAGGAGCCTACCCTGCGTTAGGTCTTCAGCTTTTCATAGAGATGCCCCTGCCCACAGTTTCTCTTCTCTCTGCTCGCCTCTGTCCTCCTGCCCCCGCCTCCATATGTCAAATAACATAAGCAACTAAAGGACACCCGTGTTTTAGGTGTGCACCTGCCTGCCCTCATGCCATGGCTCATGCCTTAGGCCATGAACTACTTTCTGTGGCAGGCTGAGGAGGAGCCCTCAGGGAGCCCTTTTTTCATCTTCCAGATTACTAATGACATGTCTGAAGGCATCAGCTTATTTCCTTGGGTGGTTTTTTTTCCCCTCCAGGATTAGTTTATTTACCATACAAGATTCATTGCTCAATAATATTTCTGCAATGTATAACTCATTTCTGAATGGGAAGAACTTAGAGGCAAAGTAACAAATTAACTTATCCTTTCAAACTCCCTATCAGAGCTCCCTTTCTTGAAGCTGGCCTCTGTCTGTCTTACAGACTCCATTTTCAGACAAGGACAAAACATGCTAGTCAGCTTTTGGTCTCTGTGGTGCAGTCTCTGACAGAATCAACCTAAAGAAGGAAAAGTCTGTTTGGGCTCTTCATTTTAGCCAGTGGTCACTTGGCCATATCCCTTTTAGTGTCTGGAGAGGACAGAAGGTTCTAAAGGTGTGGAAGGTGGGGATGCTTGTTCACCCCATGGCGGCTGGAAGCAAAGAATCAGAAGAAGGGGCGAGTCCCAGCATCCCAGAGCTCAATTCCAATAATCCAACTTCCTCATACTCAGCTCTCTCTTTCAAAGGTTTCAAAGCACTCTAGGCTGCCACACAAGCCTTGAGAGTATAGACATTCAGTGGAACATTTAAGATAAACACCATAATAAAATCCAGCCCCAAATAATATTAAAACTTCCAGTCACTCATCTGGATTAAACTCCAGATTAAATTCCGTTTTCCCATGCCCAGGTTTGCCAAGCTTGGGAGCCTGAAGACAGAAGACAAACTGAATCATCTTCTTCACTGCTCTGCTCCATCTTCTATCTCACTGACCTTTTGCTTGTCTTGTACTTCCAGATGTGGATTTAGGAGCGTGGAGAAGATTGAAGCAGCGGCAGTCTTGAGTGGCACTGTTGCAACTGGGTGTTTCTAGCCCCCTGGAGACATTTGCCCATACTTTTCTGTGGTCTGTGCAAACAGCTCTCTTGTACTAACTGTCTGGTTCTGAGTATCAGACAGCCTCTGGTTGTGAAAATTTGGGCCAGAGATGACTGCTTATGCTCTCTGTTTAGCAACCTCATGTGAAGGAGCACCTCCCAATATCTCTTCTCTACAGGTTTCACTGTCCTGTTAGGCAGACCCCTTCCACAGAATCTTTTTGAGATTTCTCAACATGGCTACCTTTGATGATAGTGTTCATCTACCTCAAAGCATACTCAGCACCTGGTTTCAGAAGATACTGCTTAAGTACAGGCTCCCTCTTTAGGGAACCTAAGCAAACCTCAGAGTATGATGAGTCTATCTTTTGTTCCCATGAGTTCACTTCTGTGGAGTGAACCTCAAGTCCATTCAGGAAGGTGTTGGCTATTCCTAAACATCTATGCCACTACTGCACCAGCTGGCACATCTTGCCAGCTTGTTGCTGTAGCCTACAGACTCCACAGGTGGGTATGACTGTTAATGACTTTTCTAGCCATCTCCATGATACCTTTCAGCTCTCTTAAGCTATCCAGGAGGCAAGACACTTTCATCTCAGTTCCAGCTTGATTGCTCCATGGCCTGTGACCAAAGCATGATGCTTTCAGCAATAGAGTCTTATCATCTAGCTTTGATGGGCGATTAAGAGCAATGACAATAGCTTGTATTGCCTTGGGAGCATCTGGGGACTCCTTGACCAACAACTCATAAAGAAGCATCCCATACCTAGCACTGGCATGTTTGCTTAATTAACTTATGGCTTCTCAAGATGCATATTAACATCCACACATTAACACTACCCTATGTTAGAGTGGCTTCTAATTGTAGAGAGCAGTGGTTAATGGAGATTCATAACTGATTGAAGTGCTGAGAATAAGGGATAGTGGACTGTTTGGTCCTAAATGGGATCATCTATATTACGCCTTCCAAGGATCAGGACATTGTTGAAGAGAAGCAAAAAGAAGGCAAGCACCGAAGGACTGTGGGGCTATATGGAAAAAAAAAAAAAAAAAAAAAACAAAAACAAAAACAAAAAAACATCTTTTGAACATGGATGTCATGGCTGTTGTACCCATGATCTCAGTGCAGCTGTGATGACCAGCCCAAGCCCTCTGGGAGACTGAGCCTGTCCACATGAAAAGGGGAAGAAGGGCTTGGAAGGTCTATAGACTACAGACAGTTAATGGTGGTGAGGGGAAGGGAATGTCCCTTTCTTCAGTTGGTGTATCCATTACTAAGTCAGCCATGCTCCAATAAATAAGCTATCACCCATGCTTATGCATGCAACATTAATTAAACTCAGTAGATCACATACAAAAATGAAAGTAGAAGACAGAACAAAGTAGAAAACAGGAGTTTTGGGCTGGAGAGATGGCTCAGCAGTTAAGAGCACCGGCTGCTCTTCCAGAGGTCCTGAGTTCATTTCCCAGCAACCACATGGTGTCTCACAACTATCTATAATGGGATCTGATGCTCTGTTCTGTCATGCACGTGTACATGCAGATAAAGCACTCATATACAGAAAGAAAGAAAGAAAGAAAGAAAGAAAGAAAGAAAGAAAGAAAGAAAGAAAGAAAATAGGAGTTTCAGTAAGAGAAAGATGGGGGAAATGAGAGAGAATAGTGTGGCATGAAGATGACTAAAATTTTCCATATACACATATGAAGCTGTCAAACACTAAAAAAATCATTTTTAAAAAATGGATAAGTAGAAACTGAAATGTAGAAATTTGACCTTTGATAAACCCTATCCACCATTTACAGTTTTTTTTTAGTAATGTTTCATATTCCTGATTTATCCAACCATCTGTGTCCCTCAATCCTATCAAAAAGACAAAAAGAAAAAAAAAAACTAAAAAAGACAGACAGAGAGAGAAAGAGAGTGACAGAGAGAAAGGGGGAAGGAGAAAGAGAGAAATAAAGGAGGGAGGGGAAGAAGGGAGAAAGGGAATGAGAGAGACAAGTGAGTCCTAAATACTTGGGAAAACACCCCACTGTTCTTTATGCTTCCTGTGTGATCCCTCATACTCTTCCTACAACACGCAGCCCACTCAGATCTCCTATCTCGGTATCTTACGCCTTGAAGCCTTTCAGATTTCTGAGCCCTGGCAGAATCTGTGTATCTTCTCATCCCTCTCCTCTGTACTCAGGAAAAATTTCCACTAATGTTCTTGGTGAAAGGAAGCACACTCCAAAAACAACTCCTCTCACGTCCCACATGGTGATGACGGGCAATCTCCGTGAAAATGGCCGGACTGAGGTCACTGGAGTGCCTCTGCTCACCAGAATTTGTGGCCTTCTAGCCGCTTGCTTCGGGAATCTCAGGGCTTGCTCCATCACACCATACAGACGGGTTTAACCTACCCCACCCTTCCCCCTCCTCAAAAAATTCTTCCAGGTGGTGGACATCAGTTGAGTCAATTTGGAGGCTCATCCAAAAAAAAAAAGACATCAGGAAACGTGTCATTCTTTGCTTGGTTACATAGGAGATATGGTCCAGATTGTTACAGTTAGGTAAACAACAACAACAACAAACCATATATTTATGTTTGTGAGCACAGAGGGCCTCTGAAAGGCTCTACCATGCAGGGTATCGGAGCAGAGGCCGACTCATAGCCAAACTTTGGGCAGAGTGCAGGGAATCTTATGAAAGAAGGGGGAGATAGTAAGACCAGAAGAGGACAGGCGCTCAACAAGGAGAACAACAGACCCCAAAAGTCTGGGCACAGGGGTCTTTTCTGAGACTGATACTCCAGCCAAGGACCACTCATGGAGATGGCCTGGAACCCTGCACAGAGGTAGCCTATGGCAGTTCAGTATCCAAGTGGGTTCCATAGTAATGGGGACAGGGACTGTCTCTGCCAGGAACTGATTGGCCTGCTCTTTGATCACCATTCCCTGAAGGGGGAACAGCATTACCAGGCCACAGAAGAAGAAATGCAGCCACTCCTGAGGAGACCTGATAGACTAGGATCAGAGGGAAGGGGAGTAGGACCTCCTTTATCAGTGGACTAGGAGAGGGACACAGATGGGGAAAAGGGAGGGTGGGATTGGGAAGGGAGGAGGGAGGGAGGACAGGGGGGATACAAAGTGAATAAACTGTAATTAATAAAAATAAAAATAATTAAATAAAAAACCATATATTTTATTCTTTACAAGTGACATTATTTATCATCAAAATATTTTTTTTCCAAGAGTGAGTAGAGTTTCATGGACACAAGAGTTTCATTTCACAAAAGCTAAGCTGTTTTCTTCTTTCTTTCCTCATTAGCCTTTCTGAATCACATTTGCCTGATGAATCAAGCTGTGCAAACCATTTAACCTATGAGACACTCCCAGCCTCTTCCAGCCTAAGGCACCCATGACCTCAGTCTGGATTCTTACAACAGAATGTAGTGGAGACTCATGTTTCCTCCTGGTTGCCAAAACAGGCTGTAAATTCTCCCTGTTTCTTTCAGCACTTCGATAGGCTAACCACTATAATTTTTAAGATCCTTTATTGAGGTGTGATTGACATGCAAAAAACAAGAAACAAAAAAAAACCTGGACACAATGTATATACATCTAACTTGCTGAGTTTGGAAATAAGTAAATGCTATGAAACCCTTGTCATGATCAATGCTGTAAATCTTTCACCTGAAAGTTGCCTCCTATCCCCCAACTTTTATCTTCACAGAAATCATTAATGTAAATTCTAAGCAAAATTTATATTTATGTTATATAAAATGAAAATGCCAATGAATCTTTCTTTGATCCAGGATGTTGTTAAGTTCTTCAGGTTTGACTCCCTAGTTTCAATGTGTATGTCCATCTCAGTATTAGAGGTATACCTTGAAAAATTATCCATTTTAGTTCTTTTCAGCCTTTTTCATGTTACTGTCAAAAGCCAGATCCTAAATTTCCCAACCTCTCAGCCAAGTTCCACCATTTGTTGGTGTTCAGTAAAGTTCATAGAATAAAGAGAAATATGTAAGATTGATCTATATTCTTAATTACATTTGACAGGTGAGAGTTCAAAGACTAATCAGGAATGGCCAGAGAAAGTAATTTTTTATTCTCTGCTGGACATTTATCTCTTTTAACTTATATTTTTAGATAACATTCTGTGTATCTCAGGCTGGCCTATAACTCAAGAGATATTCAAGAGTGACGTTGACCTTCTGATCCTCTTGTCTTCACTATCACAGCACCACAGTAAGCTCTGTCTATGTTGTGCTGGGGATTGAACTTATGACCTCATGCATGCTATGAGAGCCCGCTACTGAATGAGCTATATCTGAAGCCTGCCATGTGGTCTCTTTAATGATTACTTGCTGTTTTAGCAGGACAGCCCATATGTAGACAATATGTAAAGTGTGGGTGTGGCATCATTCCAACAACATTTCATTCATAAACCAGATGGCACACAGAACTGGTCCCAGGGGCACTCACTGGGTTGCCAGTTCTTGTGCTATGGTTGTGCAAAAGCGTTTTACTGTCTTGACCTAGTTCCACACATAGACTTATTTGTGCTTGGCAGAACTCAGAGCATTTTTATTTATTTTTCTTTTTTAAATTAATTTTTTATTTATTTTTTATATTAGTTACAGTTTGTTCACTTTGTATCCCAGCTGTAGCCCCCCCTCATACCCTCCCAATCCCACCTTCTCTCTGTTTTCTCCCTCCCTCCCCCCCATCCACTGATAGGGGAGGTCCTCCTCTATTTCCCTCTGACTCTAGCCTATCCGGTCTCATAAGGACTGGCTGCATTGTCCTCCTCTGTGGCCTGGTAAGGCTGCTCCCCCCTCAGGGGTAGGTGATCAAAGAGTCAGCCACTGAGTTCATGTCAAAGACAGCCCCTGCTCCCCTTACTAGGGAACTCACGTGGACACTGAGCTGCCCTGGGCTACATCTGTGCAGGGGTTCTAGGTTATCTCCATACATGGTCTTTGGTTAGAGTATCAGTCTCAAAAAAGACCCCTGGGCCCAGATTTTTTTTTTTTATTCTGTTGCTCTCCTTGTGGAGCTCCTGTCCCCTACTGGTCTTTCTGTCTCCCCCTTCTTTCATAAGTTTCCCTGCACTTTGCCCAAAATTTGGCTATGAGTGTCAGCATCTGCTTTGATACCCTGCAATGTAGAGTCTTTCAGAGGCCCTGTGTGGTAGGCTTCTGTCCTGTTCCCTGTTTTCTCCCTCTTCCAATGTCCTTCCTGTTTGCCTTTTTGAGTGAGGATTAATCATCTCACTCAGGATCCTCCTCTTGATTAGCTTAGGTGTACAGATTTTTTAGTATGTTTATCCTATATTATATGTCTAATATCCACTTATAAGTGAGTATATATCATGTATATCTTTCTGCTTCTGGGATACCTCACTCAGGATGATCTTTTCTAGTTCCCACCATTTGCCTGCAGAGTTCATGATTTTCTTGTTTTTAATTGCTGAGTAGTATTCCATTGTGTAAATGTACTACAATTTCTATATCCCTTACTCAGATCAGGGATGTCTATGTTGTTTTCACATTCTGGCTATTATGAGTAAATGTACTATAAACATGGTTGAGCAAATGTCCTTGTATGCTTGAGCATCTTTTGGATATATGCCTAGGAGTGGTATAGCTGGATCTTGAGGTAGCACTATTCCTAATTATCTGAGAAAACGCCAGATTGATTTCCAAAGTGGTTGTACAAGTTTGCATTCCCACCAGCAATGGAGGAGGGTTCCCCTTTCTCCACATCCTCTCCAGCATGTTTTGTCACTTGAGTTTTTGATCTTAGCCATTCTGATGGGTGTAAGGTGAAATCTCAGGGTCATTTTGATTTGCATTTCCCTGATGACTAAGGACATTGAGCATTTCTTTAAGTGTTTCTCTGCCATTTGATGTTCCTCTACAGAGAATTCTCTGTTTAGCTCTTTGACCCATATTTAATTGGATTACTTGATTTGTTACTTTTAAATTTCTTGAGTTCTTTATATATTCTGGATATTAGCCCTCTGTCAGATATAGGGTTGGTGAAGATCCGTTTGAGTGCTTATATTTTAGAGTGGAATAGTAGGCATCTTAACAGTGTTCTAGTAGCCTGAAGATTTGAGGTTCAATGAAAAATGAATAGCTTACTCCTAAGAGGTACCTTCCTCACTAAGAGGAAGCAGACGAGGTCCACCGATTCATCGTGAGCCCACTGTGCATCCTGAGTGGGTGATATAATTAACATCAGCTGTTCCGTTAAATAATAGTGCTTAAAAGAACGAGCTGTTCCCCTCGGATATCCAAGGTCAACAAGAAGATTGGCCCTTCAGTGGACAAGAATCATATGCTTCATAAAATTGTAATACTGGCTTTGCCTGTGGCAGGAAGTGCTCATTACATAGATTTAAAATTTGTGTGAGTTCTCCTGTGTCAAGGCCTGTTTTCCCAGAATTTCTTGACCACAAGGACTTTGTCAGTCAGGCCAGTGTCCCCTCAAGTCTCACGTGGTCCAGGTCCAGGCTGAATCCTTGCTCATACAGCTCTTTCTCACCAGGATGTGGGGACAGATTATAAGTATTTGAAAGTTCTTATCAGGCTTCAAATTTACTGGCATTCTTCTAATTTTGGAAGCCATCTTCTTCATCCCATTCCTGAAACGCTTTGGAACACTTTTTAAGTTGAAACGAACTTCTCCTTTTCTGACCCCCATTACTCCCTTGGGCTACAGTCCCTATGCCCGGTTGATCTTGACTTATTAAGCTGATTTTTACAGTTTCCTTTTCCTTCTGTCATGTCTTCACTGGAACCCCAGAGGTGCCCCCAGATTTTCTGTGTTACCCCTTTGCTGGAACCCCACAAAATTTCCCAGACTTCTGTGATGCCTTCTCTGTAACCCTAGAGGTGCAGCCAGACTTCTGTCAATCCTTGACTGGAACCTCCCAGGTGCCCCTGGACTTTTGTGTCATGCCTTCACTGGAACCCCACCAGTGCCCTGAACTTCTGTGTCTCACCCTCTCTAGAATCTCACTCTGTCACCTATGCTGCTTCAGCCACTTGCTTGTAAGGAATCTAAGTCTGACCAGGAGGAGAAACTGCCCTGGGTCGGCTTTTCCCCTCGGGGCATCCAGACACTCATGCACACCTTGATGGACTGGAAGGAAGGAAGCTTAGCCAGGGCACATGGGTTACCCAGGATCACGGCTGGATAACGTTCACTTCTCCGAAGACCTATGACAAGAACTCGTTTTCATTGCATCCTTATCTTCAGCTCCTTCCTGAAGATTCTTTTTCACGTCTACAGGGACCTACTTTACAAGGTATATAGTAAGTGTTTGAAACATGCGAGATAACATATAAAGGAAGATAGAGAATATATATAACTTAATAATTTATGTCAAGAATAATATAATTTACTAGTTCATCTGTTCCTGTTCTTATGCCAGTTTTCCATAACAGACCATACTAATGAGGACATAAAGGAAGTCAAATTTATCTTGTCCTGTCCCACTAAGTCTTAGCCAGCTATGAAGTAAAGCATTTGGTTTGCATTGAAGTGACATGCGCAATCACGTTAGTGCTCACCGTATGCCGGGCATAGTAAGTTAACCTGTTCAGTTTCATCACATGCCTGATAAAGTGTCCAAGACACTGAATAGCTACTTTACACATGAGGATGTAGAATCAACAAACAGTGGGATAGCTGGGCCCAGCACATACAGCTGGGGGCCTGGGGCATCTCTGTACTTACAGATTTCACAACCTCTCCATACTAATGAAGGAGATGTAGAATTTTCTAGACCTTGGTGTTAGTGTTTAAGTCCTCACCTTCCATTTTCTCCCCTTTATTGTTCATGATAGTGTACAAAAGCACAAGAAAAATGGCCTTTCCCTCATCTTTTTGGAACATGAGTTAGAAGTTCGACTACGAGGCAGTTCATATTATAGCCCATAGCCCTTTACTCTGTAATCCAGGAAAAAAAAAAAAAAACCTATCAGCATTCTAGCCAGATGAATTCCAAAGCACTTGGCACTCTCCCAGTCCTTTCATGATTGGCCAAGTAGTGAGAACTAAGTACTAGAGAATGCTGTGGTGGCACAATCTCCAATCCAGCCCTCGGTGACAGAGGCAGGAGGAGTAGAAGTTTGAGGTCATCTTGGGCAACATAGTAAAAACACGTCTCATAAACCTGGCAAAGGCGGGGACCATCCCAGAGTGAAGAAGCTTACAGCTGTCTGGCCAGCCATCTTGACTCTCCCACTGAGCCTGGCTGGTTCCACAATGCAGGCACTGTTCGGTGAGGTGCTTGCGCAGCCATTCCTGCATTGTTACTATGAGCTCACCTCTTATCTGCCTCATCAGTGGGAGCTCGTGGGTGGTTGATAACCTCCTCTGAGCCACGGAGTGGGTGATAGGGTCTCAAAGGAACTCAAACAGGAAAACTGGGAGTCAGATTTTGGAGGAGCAGCAGCAGAGGTTTCTTCATGAGGATAATTTTTAAAAATGTGCTGGAGAAAGATAAGCAATTCGAACGGTTGCTAAATATACCAAGCGTGCTTGGGGATGGGATCCGCGCAGCTATGTGCAGCTGGACAAACATAAGGACTATTTCTGTAGGGCCTGGAGTGTGCGGTACTTTGCGTCTGATGGTGCTATTTAAAGACTGCTGCAGGATTATTCTACCCAAAGTCCAGAATAGATGCTTCTCCTCAAGTGAAAATTATTTTTAAATGTGTCAGTTGGTTTGGAGTAAAATTTATCAATCGCAAAAGTTATCTTTGCAGTAGTGTTAAGAGCTCCAAGAACAAGGATGACATTAGAAGAAGATGGCTATGAGATGTTGGTTTTCTTATCCTTTTAAAAATTGTGTGTGTGTGTGTGTGTGTGTGTGTGTGTGAATATGTTTCTGTGTGTAGTTAAGTGTAGGTGTCTGTGTACCCTGATGAAAGTGTGGAGGTCTGAGGACAACCTCGGATGCTAGTCTCCACCTTCTACCTTGTTTGAGACAGAATCTCCTGTTCACTAGTGTGTACACCAGACTAGCTGGCACACAAGCTTTTGGATATTCGTCTACCTGTGTCTCTGACCTCACCATAAGAACATGAGGGTTACAACAAATACCAGCTGTATGTGGGTTCTGAGGGTTTGAATTCAGCGCCTTATATTTGTAGCAGTAAATGCTTTATCCACCAAGCTGGTGGCTGTCCCACATTTTTTTGAATTAATTTCTGTTACATTGATAGTGAATTAAAAGAAAACAGATGGTTGTGAGAGATGAGACTGCTTGCTTGCAAGGTATACTGTAGTATACTGTAGATTATTTGAGTAAAAATGATTTTTTTCTCTTTTTGGCCTAAGCTTTTATATTTAGATCAGTGTTCAAATGCACATTAGACAACCTGAAACTTACTAAAATGAAATGGTTAATATTTAGCTGACATTGGCGACATTCTGTAACTTGTCTGTCCTAGCTACATATAGAACTGTGGGACATTTTTAATGCTGAAAATAAAATAGACTGAAGGGTGGTATGAGCACATGTTTGAACCGGTGTCAGGGGACAGATAATTGTTTCAGAAATATATCTTCTTTGTTAGAGACACCAGAGCTGCTTTGGCCCTCCTGGTACAGTCTTTTGTTGCTCTGGTTACTTTCCTTAGAGAGCTGGGAAACCCTCCTTGACTATGTCTGTGTTCTGGAGGAGCGTCTCTCCTCCCAAGAGTGGATGATCTGGGCTACGTCTTTGTAGGGGGCCTAGGTCCAGTCCATGCATGGTCCTCGGTTGGTGCTTCCGTCTCTACAAGCCCCTCTGGGCGGACACCTCCAGGCCCTTCTATCCTTCCCCCGACTTTTCCACAAGACTCCCTACGCTTTGTCAGGTGTTTCTCTGTGAGTCTCCGATCTGTTTCCATCAGCTCATTTTATAGAAATAGTTATCACAGATAATGTGTCAGAAAAAAAGTAGTGGTGAGCGTGGGCATGCAGCGAGACACTGGTAAGGCCAAGCTCGAAGCCAGCTCCCGCAAAGGCTGCTTAGAGCCGTAACACAGCTGTTTATTTTATAACCAGGGTTCTATCCCCTTAAAGTCCCATTGGGCTGGGGAATTTTTTTCACAACCATTTGAAATAAATGCTACTGTTCTTTAATATATGGATATAAAGGGGTTGAAACCAATAATGAAAGCATGCTATCAATAATGGGCACATAGAAAATGACCTATCAGTTATTTTTTAAGTGAAAAAAAATCAGTGCTATTTGAAATGTTCTTATAGAAAAGAAATGAGTGTAGGCATAAAAAGTAAATATCAGACCAAAGATTCTTCATACCCCAAGGTATATTTTATTTATATATTTTTAACATAAATCTAATTTGATCGTGTTCATGCTCATCTCCTTACCTCATCCTAAATTCATGTTCTCTTTTTCTTTAATGCCCCAGAGTAAAGATTTTTTTTTTTTCAGAGACAGAGTTTTTCTGTGTAGACTTGGCTGTTCTGGACTCAATTTGTAGACCAGGCTGGCCTCAAACTCACAGTGATCTGCCTGCCTCTGCTTCCCAGAGTGTTAAGAATTACAGGCATGCACCACCACACCCGACAAGATATATATATATATATATATATATATATATATATATATATAGAGAGAGAGAGAGAGAGAGAGAGAGAGAGAGAGAGAGAAAGAGAGAGAGAGAGAGAGAGAGAGAGAGAGAGAGAGTCATCTTTAAAAGAAAAATAAACAAATTTTGAAGTGGATTTTATTTGTTTTAAAAAACAGTGTAGGGCTGGTGAGATGGTTCAGGTGATCTCTGAATTGGATCTATGTGGAGAAAGGAGACAGTTAACCCAAAAGTTATCCTCTTACATACATGGGCATGCCACAGCAATTAAGTGCTCCACCACCACCAACAACAACAACACCTGATGCGTTTCACTGAGCATGGTGGCACATTCCTTGTAATCCCAACACTGGGGCCTCAGAGGCAGTTTGAGGGCAGCCTAGAATAAATGACAAAGCAAAACAACATCAATTTATTTCAGTATTCATTAGCAATTTTTGAATAACAGATTTTTTTTGTCTCATCACGTTACCTTCCTTCCTTCCTTCCTTCCTTCCTTCCTTCCTTCCTTCCTTCCTTCCTTCCAGACAGAGTTTCATGTAACCTAGGTTGGCCTCAAACTCTATAAGTAGCCAAGGAGGCCAAAACTTGGAATGCATCTGCCCTCAACTCCCAAATGTGGGCATTGCAGTCTTGTGCCTCCATGCTGGGTTTATGCAGTGATGGGACTCAAACCCTGGACTTCCTGTGAGTGCCACCTGCGCATGCTACAAGTGAGCTCCACCATACCCCCTCCATCACACCTCCATCACCCTTTCCTGTGTTACAGCCTTATCAGACTATACCTGGCAGGCCCAGGGAGGTCTGCTGTCCATGCAAGGTAAGTGAAGTTCTGTACATACCATTTTATTTTAAGTTTCTCTTGCCCATTTGATCAAGCATTGTCTAATTCTGCTATGAAGCTGAACAGTGAAATGGAAAAGTCTTGAAAGGCGCTAAGGCTTTGGAAATACATTTTAACACAATGAGGCCATGCTCTCTTGTAATCAGGCAAGGTCTATTTTTGTTATACTAGTGAAGTTAAGTAGCCTTGACAGACACCAGATGGCCCATAAGCTTATAATATTTATTATCAGGCTTTCTACAGAAGAAGTTTGCTAACCCTTGTTTGATATCATTACTTTATATATCATGAAGGTTTATGTCACTTTCACTCTGTAACAATAACCCCCATGTCCACTGTTTTGTTATATTTCAATGCTGGCCACTAACCCTTTTTCATATAACTCCTCCAATGATGAATCCTGTATTTTTATTCTTTATCCTATATCTCATCAGGTAGTGTCTTCAGTAAGGGTTTATAAGGCTGTTTCCCTTATTTATAGTCAAGGGTGAATCTTGAATTCAGTTTACTTTGGTGTATCTTGGATGGCTGTTATAGCTTTCCTTAAAGAATTATATAGATCATCGTCTAACTCAAATATGTGAGCTATGTGTGTGATATAAAATTTTCATGTAATCCCATAAAAATAATCTCTAAAAGTACATAAAATTAATTTCACTACTTTAAATCCATTTCACATTCCAACATGGAATCAACAGAAACTTTTATTGAGATTTTTGCTTTGTCTTTTACTTTTGGTTTACAGCATGTATACATGCGTGTGTGGGTGTGTACATGAGGGTATGAGCAAGCTTGTCTGTGTGTGGGTGTACACAGTGGCCAGAGCTGGGCAAGCACTTGCCTCCTGAGCCAGCCCCCCCCCCATCCTGCACAGTGTTCGTTGTGCTAATCATTTGTTATTTTGTCAGATGTATGCGGCTGCTATGTTGTTCGCTTACTCAAAGCTTTTCTGAAAATTTCCACTCTTTTGTTTGCCTTCTTTCCCCTACCTTGCCTCCTTTGAGATTTATAAAACAGTTGCTTCTCCTACTTTCTCACAGTTTCTTTTCACTGTTATTACTCTTCTTTTAAGTCTCTCCGGCTATCCTTGGCAGCTATGCGTTTTTTATTTTCCAGGCAGCAGTGGGGTTTTTGTTTGTTTTTGTAGGGTGGTTTCAAGACAGGGTCTCTTATAACCCGGGGTGAACTCAGACTCTGTACGGAACTGAGGACGACCTTAAACTTTCCGCCTCCTGGTCTCTGCTTCCTGTTTCCTCTCTTGTTGTCGTGTGACGTACGCACGTACATGCACCTGTAGCTGTGTGTGCCCGTGCTTGTTTGTGTGTGAGCAAGCCAAAGATGTACATTTTGTTTATTCCAGCAGAGACTCTTGTGGGTTGTGGAGCTCAGTGACAGGGAAACACAGCTGACTGGCCAGAGCATCCCAGCATTCTTCCCTCCCGGGGCTGGGATTGCCGGTGCGTGCTGGCATCCCAGCTCTCTCAGGTAGGTGCTGGAGATCTGATCCTCTCTGAGGGAAACAGCAAGGTAGCTGACTTCATCCCTCATCTACCTGGAACCTTGAGCATCTTTATGGTTTTCTGATTTGACTGCAGGACAAATAAAAATATTTAAGCAACAGCCATAGAGTATCTCTAATCGTCAATCAAATCTGGACCAGACTCTTTGTTTAACCTCACTATGGTTTGCTGTCCACAACCTAAAAAGCTGGAGGTTAAAGAGTACAGATTCTAAATCAGCAGTTTTCAACCTGTGGGTTATGACACCTTTGGATCATTTAAGAGCATCAGAAAACATAGATGTTTGCATTGTGATTCCTAAGAGTAGCAAAATTTTAGTTATAAAGTATTGATAAAAATAATTTTATGGTTGGGGGTCACTACAATATGAGGAACTGTATTAAAGGGTCACTGCGTCAGGAAGGCTGAGAACCACTGCTCTAACTATCACACCAAGGTGGGAACCTGGATATAAAATGACTTGAAATATGCTGGTTCCCATCACCTTCTAAAGGACAATGCTCAGTCGTAAGATGTAAGAAAGCCTGAAACTGCACCTGTATGTATATATTTTTAGCAATAAAGCATGAGCTGAGGAAAAAAAAAAGATCCTCAATGTTTTGACTGTAGTTTTTGAGAAAACACAGATCAGCATGAATAGATGAAGTAACTGTGCATCCACTGTGGGAAGATAGCACGTGGCTTCCCCCTAAAAAACTACAACAGCTTTACATAGAAAATATTACCAAGAGGATCTGGGTTCTGAGTTCTAGATACCTTGTCATATGACTTTTTGTAGCTACAAAATCTAGCTCAGTGTATTGCACAGAACAGATTCTTAATTATCGTTGATTGAATATAATAACTGCAATTATCAGAACATAAAAGATGTCCCAATTTAAGGGGCAGTTTCAAATATGGAGTGTGTACAAATTAAGATGACTCAACAGGGAGTCAGCCTGTGGGAGTCTAGTGAGTCTGATCAGGAAGAGAAGATGAACAAGATGGGGGGGGCAATTATTTGTGCCCAGACAGTTTCATCCTATCTCAAAAGATAAATTGTGATGAACTTTAGAGGGAGACAGCTCCACACTCAACATTGACAAGAACTTTTCTGTAGTTAACAGAGACGGTGATGCAGCCTACCGAGCGGCTATCCAGAAGGCACATTGCAGAGAAAATTCCTGCTTGTGCATGTGTGGGTGGCAACTTAAACAGACAACCGTTCCAGCTCAGAGGCCGAGTCAAAACAGTTATCCCAGGGGCTGGGGGGAGCTCAGTGATTAAGTGCACGTACTGCTCTTGCAGAGGACCAGAGTTTCATTCCCTGCAACCACATGGGACAGCTCACAGCTGCCTGTAACTTCAGCCTTTTATTTTTATTTTTTTCTGCCTTTATGGGCACCTAAATTCATATGTCCATAAATTCCCAAATAAATATGCAATTAAGAAGAAATAAAGTTGTTACAGTTTTGAAAAAAGAAAGAGTAGAGAACATAATGGGATATGGGTACTTTTCCGACAATACTTCCCTAAAAGACCTTTACCCAACTCTGCTACACAGCCCTTTAAAAACCAAATTTCTGTTTCATTGCATTCAACTTGTCACAGGGTAGGGATTAAGAGATATTTGCTTTATTAACACCCGTTATTCTGTCAGATTTAGGTATTTTTCTTTCTGTTTCTAGGCCCTTAGGTATTTTTGCCTGAATCTAAGAAGTCTACAGCATTCTTTCACATTAAGGTTATGATGGTAATCATGGTGATTTGCAAAGGTTCTAACATAATACTGTTTCTATGTATTTCACAGTGTTTTATTTCATACTTAAGTGAATGCCAAAGATTAAAGTTCCTTGAATGTTAGCTTTTTATTTCACTGTGTCCCAATATTTCAGCAGTAAAAGGCTTAATAAGTTCGAGTACAGCCAATAATTCAATGTAATTTTTCAGTTTGCCAACAGCACAAGTCATCCGTTTGCTACTCTGTGTGTTTACCAGCATGTTGCTGACACAAATTTGCCCTTGTTTTTCTGGATCCTGGGCTTCCTGCTTACAATCCATGTCTCTGGCTTCTCTGTCCTGCCTCTCCACTGTTCCCGTCTTAACGTGGTTCCACCCAATGACTGCAGGATTTACTGCCACCATGCCTTGTCTGCCTCCACGCTTGAGTAGAAAGTACCACATTTCCCACAGCCAGCCCCGCCTACCGAGCTCAGCTCTTTGTCACAGCTCTCCACTGGAATGAGTTTGACACAGACTTTGGGTCGTCTCTGCCACTGTCAGCGGAACATCGTGTCTCCCAGACACCGGAGTGTAGCATGTGCTGCCATCTCCCCTCATCATCCTCTCAGGCTACCCAGGTCCTATGCCCTTGGCTTGAACTATTGGAGTTTGTCTCCTCACTGTGCCAGGGACCACAGGTCTAAGACTGAGGTGTCAACGGAGTTGATTTCTGTCTGAGCCCTCTTTCCCTGACCTGTAAATGGTTGTCTTTCTTCTGTCGGTGTTCTAATCTCTTCATGAGGCTATCAGTGAGATTGGATTGGAACATCCCTAATGACCTCATTCTATTCTAACTACCTGCAAAAATCCTTGTTTTCAAGTGCTTAACATTCTGAGGTAGGAGGTCAGTGTGGGTTTCTGTCTGGGCTTCTGGGGGTTTTTAGGACTTAAACTGTACAATCTTGAGGAAAGTTGGGAGAATAGAATTTAGCCTGCCGCATGTCTGTACCCTAGGGCTTTAAAACAAAAGCCCAAGCCAGTAGAGTTTTAAATTCATCTCTTCTCTTATTTTCCCACAAGATAATCAAGTGGAACCAGGTGCTTTTAAAGCACCACTTTTGGGGGCATTTCCTCTTTGCTTCTTGGGCAGAGGAAATGAAACCGGCCAACGTGGCTTTTTTTTTTTTTACCATGCTTCCAAGGGAGGGTGATTCAAAACCATGGGTCAGACAGGACTCCCGAGTTGTGTGTGGGCCACACTGCCTCTGTGTGATCTGTACAACACATGTGATCCAAAGTTGGCTATCAAGATGCTCTTCTGACAAACACAGCATTCCCATTCTCAAACTGACCTGGATGCCAGTGTTTCCTCAATGTATTGCACGATAGTTATGAAGTCACAGATGAATCCATTTAATTTGTGTGTGGGTGCAGGCATGTATTCATGTGCGTAGATGCACCTTTGTGTGTGTGTGTGTGAGTGTGTGTGTGTGAAGGCACTGTTGCTCGGGTGCCACTCACCTGCTCTCCTTGAGACAGGGTCAGGTTGGCCTGAGGCTGCCACGTAGTGTGACATGGCTAGAACACCGTCTTTACCTCCCCATCCCTGGGATTACAAGCATGTACCATCATGGCCAGTTTTTTTTGGTGGCTGCCTTTCCGACAATTGAAGGTGTGTGCTGGATCTTGCTGAATGTGTGCTTAGAATCTGTTTGGGGAGGAAATGAAAGCAGGGTGGATAG
The DNA here is from genome assembly GCF_907164565.1 of Psammomys obesus. Lineage (NCBI taxonomy): Eukaryota > Metazoa > Chordata > Mammalia > Rodentia > Muridae > Psammomys > Psammomys obesus. The sequence continues at coordinate 5,440,681 of NW_026592666.1, forward strand.
CAAACATGACGGAGTGAAGCTCCAGCCAGTCACGATTTCTATGTGTATGTGTTAATCCCGCATTTTAGAGGAGCCCTCAGGCCCCTGCACCTTTAAAGTAAGATCTTTACCCCACTTCCCACATGAGAACTTCATTGCGCGGCACCCACCCACGTTCTCCGTTTGTGTTCTTTGTCAGTGTTTGTGTTCCGCACCTCCCTCTTCTTCCTTCCTCTGGGGCCCCTTCCGCTCCACTGCCCTGCCTTCCCTATCGCAGGCCTCGTCGTGGGCTGAGATGTATCCTACATACATGAACCAAATTTTCTCTAGGGGGACCCTCTCCCCTGGCAGTGATGGCTGACCACATGAAGTAACGTGGCTTGCATTCCAGAGCTGAGTTTGGCGATATCATATGGCTTCTCCCCTGCCCCTCGGCCCGACACACACACATTTAGTGGTGTCTACATAATGGTGTGCCATGCTTCTGTTCGTTCTGGGAACTCTGAGTCAGAATTAGTTTATAGCGGCCAGTGTTTCAGATTCTTGAATTTTTCCTTTTGGAGCCACAGCTTCTATACCTGCTGACCTGAGCTTGACTCAAAGGCTCCTGCAAAGCCCTTCCATTTTTTGAGAAAAGGACTAACAACTATCACCACAGTCAGCTAGTCAGTCTCAGCCACCGTGTACTCTTGCTGGGTTTGCTCTGCCTTCGTCTGTGAAGGAAGGGACTGGCCAGCCAGGAGCACCAGTGTGCTTTCCAGCTTGTGGCTGTTCAGCGGTCAGATATTCTCGCTGAGTAATCACCAATGGTTTTGTCCCCATTGGGCTGTGCTTGCCAGGGAGATCTTTTGACTCATCCTTTTCCCAGACTCTGTGAGATGCAGAGCATGGTTTATCCCTGCCAGCTGGTCTAGCCAAGAGTGAATCCTCCTTTAACAAATCTTCTAGAAGAACAATTTCCTCCAGAGATGGGAGGAGTCCTGTTTGATGATGCAGCTCAGCGCATTGCTGGCTAGCCATGGAGACCCACACCCCACCATCCAAGCTCAGCTTGCGACGGGATGGGCTTGAGGTCTACTTTCCACCCTGACTGTCCTTTCTGGATGAGTCAGCAGCACTCGAGGAACAAATCCGCACCCCTGCTCAGCCCTGCTCCCCACCTGCGCAGGTCCTAGGACAGCTGAGATTCTCAGGCCTCACCGAGCTCCTGGGGAATGCCCACGTGGTTAGGATTTGCTTGTTCTTGGCTTCTCTAGATACTTTTAAGCACCTTTAGTTGATTTGAAAAACATGCTAACTTTGAGTTTTTAAAGTTTCTGTAATTACAGCCCAAGGCCACTGGCTTAGCAGTAGAGTTGTCAAAAAAACCTATGAATAAACACTTCGAAAGGAAGAGATGGGGCCATGAAGGCACTTACAGAGCTCAGAGCCAGAGGAAACCTTTGTGTTCAGTGCCTTTTGGGGATGTGTGTGTGTGTGTGTGTGTGTGTGTGTGTGTGTTCATACACTGGATTACTAGAATGGAGGAAAAGTTAATTCACAATGTCTTCTACAAACCTATGCTGTTTCCCATTCGTTGATCCCCCAACATGTGACTCCTACACCCTTGAAACAGGTGACCTCTCGGATAACTATACCTGACTGTATAGCCCCTCAGCTTTTCCAGGATAGCAAACTCTTCCCTTATCCCCAATAACTTCTGATTGGATGGCCCGAGCATTGAACCAACCACATCTAACTTTCTCTAGCTCTTCTTTAGTTGTAAAATCCCAAGCCCTTGTGGAATGGATGCTTGTGGAGATGGAATGTATTTAGTCAGTCATAGCTGTAGTAACAGGAGCACACAATCTCCAGAGCCCTGAGACTCACATCAACAAATGTTCATTCCCAACTTGCGTTAGACATGGTGATTGTACATTGGCCAGAGCAGTGTTGTTACAAGTGTCTTCTCCTTCCAGGAGCCATCGTGTTGGTAGCACAATTAAGATGCACTATTTTTTTCCCCCTTTTTTTCGGGAGAGAAGAAAACAGAGTTGCCCGAAGGGTGCGATGCTTCAAAGTGTTTCTGTGGAACAGGGCCTCCATCAGCTTTGCTTATGTGACATTAACTCAGAAAAGCCCCACGGTCAAGTCTGACAGAGAAATACAGTCCACCCGTGGAAAGGAACTACCAGTCTTCCAGGAGTGATGTCTACTGGGGAAAAGTCGACATGGAGGAGTGATGTCAGCTTGGTGTGTTAGACAAGTACCTTCCTGAGGAAGGTGCGGCTCTGGATGGCAGCCTCCGGACCATAAATCTGCCTTCCCTGTCTTTGGGTGCTTGTCATACAAAGAGGCCAGGGAAGAAGAGGGCTGGGTTTTCATGTTTGGGAAGGTCTGCTGGCAGAGTCTCTTCTAGGAGACAAGGTCTGGCTTGCTACTAATTCCCTTTGGATCCCCTTATTCCTGCCCTTGACCCACTCCCCGTTCTGGAAGTTCTCCAGTCTGCTTGTGCTCATCTTTTGGTTGCTTTTGATGGCACTGGCATCTAAATGCCTCCATTGTTCTTCTTTAGATTGCTTCTGAGGTAGTGCTTTTGCAGATGCAAAATTGCTGTGGTTTGGAGGCTGGCCAGCAGGCACAGGAATGGGCACAAGCAGGGACCTGGGCTTCTTGGCCCTAACATAGGTTCAGGAAGTGGAAGACAGACAGACAGATACAAGAACAGACAGACTGACTCAGAGACTCTTCAGTCAGTATCTGCTACAATCGAATTTTCTTTCAAAACCATCTTGCTGTTTATTAGTGAATCCTTTAAAAAAGGATTTACTTTATTATTTGTAGTTAAGTGTATGCCTGTAGGTTTGTGTATGTGCGTGCAGGTGCCTGCTGAGGCTAGAGACATCGTATCCCCTGGAACTGGAACTACAGGTAGTCGTGAGCTCCTCAGTGTGGATATTGGAAAACAAACTCAGTTCCTCTGCAAGATCAGTGATACGCAGTTTTTAACCACGGAGCCAACTTTTCTGCTCCTCAGTGAGTCTCTTTTTATTTGATATAAAGCTTAGGCAATGAAATTGTTTTTCTTGACTTTACTTTTTTTCTTCGCAGTACAGAAGAGGATGACTATTTTCTGACCCGAGACAATGAATGCCCACAACAACCTATATACAGGAGGCAAATCAGATTTTGGTGCTGAACAGCCAGAGAGCATTGTTCTCTTTCCAGAAGTCATGGCAACTTTCAACTTAGCTAATGAAGCGAAACCAACCCTCCTGTAATTGTGTTGCATATACTGTTGGCAATATTTTCCTATCCCCACCACTATGGTTACTGGTACTAAAGCCTGTGGATTTTCACTGAAAAACATTGCAACAGCTCTGTGTTCACCATTTTTCTTGTCTGATCCTCTGCTGGAATGTGAGATTTGAAGGACTTTGGGACCTTAGCTGCTGTCTGTATTCCCTTTCCACCTGTTGCACAGTGCTTCATATTCATACTGAATGTGATGAGTGATCAGATAATGAATAAAATATTCAATTTAATTCAGAAAACAGCATCGAATCTGCATTCATTGGCAGCCATCGAAGACGACAATGGCTGTACCAGGGTTCCAGGGTTCTTTCTTGACAGCCATGGCTTCCCTGAGCAGACAGATTCCTGCAATCCCAGTGCTTGGGCTAGGGATCTGGCTTTCGCTGTTCTCTTCACATTCAAGCAGTAACCACATCATATTTTCCTACGACCTAGTGGTGAGAACTTACTATTTTCAGAAACAACAACTAAAATACCAAGCAGAATGGCAGACAGAAATGAGTATACAGCTCACATTCACAAGATACAAAGCAGCAGCTATGGGTTATGACATTGTTCCTTGGACCATGTCCTGTGCTTGGGTTTCTGCAGGTGTTCTCCATTGTGAAGTGTGGCTGCCAGGTCTACAGCGAGCTGTGATATGTGCAACACCACTCATCTGGTCAGTGGTGAGGTTCAGATGATGACAGTGGCTCCTTGATTCCACAGCCCAAAACTTGGAAAGCAGCTATTACCATGTAAAACAGTTCTAGTGTATACAGCAGAAAGACTGAGCTGCCTCCAGCTTCTCTTAAGATAGTGAGCTAGGTTGGCCTTCTATAGTCAAGTTCATAGGTTTTCTGCCCATGTTTTGGCAATGCCTCTTTTACCAGCCATACACACCAGTATTTTAAAGTGAACTCTTCCTCCTCCCCTTCCTCATTTTCAGCTTCTGTTCCATTTTCTCCCCTATCCCTCTTCAACCTGGCTTTTCCAAAAAGTGTGCCAGGCAAGTGGAGGCAACACCTCTAATTGCAGAGCAGTTGTTTATTGGTTTCTTAGAAACCTGGGGCTTAGCTTGTCTGTCTCATCTTAATTCCCAATATTTTCTACTTTTCTCCTTTCTCTATGAATCATCTGTGTCTCTTAATTCCTCACTTCCACAATGAAAAGAGTCATCTTTTACAACATAAATATGAGTTGGTGATGATGCATGTAAGACGAGGATGCTTCTCTGAGAGAACCTTGATCACACATACAATTATGATGTATATGTGTTTGTTGCTGCTCTTAGGATCTTTTCAAAACCATGGATGCCAAGCTCTCTCTAAAAGGAAGAAAGAAGCTTAAAGTGGTGTAATGTCACCAGTGACATCTGATGTCGTGAGTCATGGCTCTCTGTCAACATGCGCTGTATTTCCTTAGACGTACAGACGACAATGACTTTAAGATGATTTTTTTTAAGATGATTTTCTGAGGTGTCGTTGTTAAGCCGACATCTTTGATAATTCTCAGATGAGTTACGTGGCCAGGGAGAGTCTCGTTATGTAACCTGTCCTTGAGCAAGAAACCCGGGGAAATTGCTGTATCAGTCATGCTCAGATGAATTACCAGATTGTTTAGCTAGCCAGATCAAGGTAATCCTTTTCCCATGTATGACAGCATTCATATAAAAACATTTATCCAATGCTTTTTACATGCCAGACACATTTCCAAGTGCCAGGAATGCCAATGAATAAACAATTCTGACATACACTTCTGCCCTTGGGGGACTTAACATGCTGACATTAGGTATCAAAGCAATCTACTTGAAAGCTTGATAATTTTTAAAAGATAAATACCTCAGAACTATCAGGTGTAGTTTACATGTATGACTCTTTCAGAAGGGCTTAAGCCCTTGTGTCAGCCAGCTCACCCTGTAAACGGTGGCATTTCTTGACAGTTTCTTTTTGGTTTTCTTGTAGTCCCTCTTCCCTTAAATATCTGCAAAGTCATGCAATAGGACACACCTTCTTTCAGACAATGTGTTGGTTACAACTTGGTATATATGGACAATATGCTTTCAAGTGAAGCAGACTAGCTGTAGACTTAAAATAATGCTGCTAGTTGCTAAGCTGGAGTAAACATCCATCTTGCCTACTTTTTTTGTGATAAAATACACTGACAAAAACTCCTTAAGGATTCAGGTATTCTTGCTTCAGTAAACTAACCAAGGTAACCTTTTTACAGGTATGCCCAGAGGCCCATCACCATGGTGACTTCATGTCTCAAGTTGACAACTGAGATTAACCACCCCATCCCCCAATTCCTATATAACATTGTTGACTAGACAAAACTTTGGAAACACAGGGAACATAGAATAGTCATATTTTTAAGGGGTTTGTAAGTTGAAGATTATGTACCATGAAAATACAACTTATATGGAAATGAAATGAATTTATCTTATGCTTCCCAATTTTGTGGACCAGCTTATATTTTAGCTTTACTCACTGAAATGGCAGATTTTATCTTATCTTTATCTTTCGAACATCAAAAAAGAATCCAAGTCTGGGTGGGATGGACACAGATGTTGCTTTAGAGCAAGGCTTCTCAAACTTTTCCCACTTGCAATCATTCCTCAGCAGAGAGATTTTATGCAAATCCCAAGATGCAGACACATTTTTAAAAGCTATATAAATCAAACATTTACTGATAATAAATTATAAATTTATTTTAAAACAATTATTTGGTATATGCATGACTTTGGCAATTACCACGTGCTAGAGCTTGTGGAAGTTTTGGTTTATGATATGTAAACATGTGTTTTGTTTTAATCCCAGGTGTAGGATAGGAAACTGATTTAGATTGTCCACAGCAGCAAACTATTTACCTTGTGCAGGCTCTGAGAGGGGCTGTTTGCCAGCTGCTGATAGTTTAGATCTGAAGACTCTGGAGAGGGAATAAATGCCAGAGCCCAGAGAGTGTTAGGGTACTCTGAGGAAGAAGAAGGCTGCTGTGCTCCCCTCTGCTGCTTCTGGTGGCTGTTGATGCAGTTTGACAAGAAGTGGAGATACCCTAAAATGAAGATTGGACTTGCCCCAAGGAACCTGAGGACCTTAACCAGCAGGAAGTAGCTAAAGAGAACTCCGCCCCCTGTCCCTAATAATTTATTTCTCCTACCTAGTATTGGGGTATTGGAAGGGATTGGGGTGGAGAAGGGAGGAAGTGGATTAAGAAAGCCAAATAAAATATTTTTTAAAGTAATGCCAACAAGACTTGTTTGTCTATTTTTATGTAAAGAACTAAATCTTGGCTAAATATTTGCTACTGCATGGTGTGGAGTGTCTTCAGCATTTTAAAGAACTGATTGCAGCTTCAATTCTATGATGATCAGTGCTGAGAACAATGCTTTCATAAAATGGCAAATGTGTGCTTAGTATCATTCTAGAGGTTATTAGAAATTATGTTCCAATTTCCAACAATTAATTCATCCAAGATTCATTTAATGACTTTTTCATAAAATTCAAGCCAGCAACTCCAATAGCTTTTTAAAATTCAAACATTCTAACACAATTAAATGCAAAGATAAGCTGACTTTACACCTTCATGGTGAGAAATGATGAGAGGGAAATGCTAAGTGTTTGTTTTTGGTAATTAAAACTCCGTGTGTACAGTAAAAAAACACTGCAATTTTTGATACATAGTTGCCTCTAACCTAAGCATTTGCTGCCACTGCATAGAGCAATGACACTTGAGAAGGAGAGTGTGCTTGCATGTTGAGAACCTGGGTTTCAGTGACTGTCGTGAAAGTCTCGGGGAGTCAGACAATGCAATGAAGGCAAGAGCCACAGAAAGGCTAGGGTTCTCCACACACTTAATTTTACATTTGCTTTCGGTCATCAGTGCGCATGGCTCATGGCAGAGGGTGCTGTTTCGGTTTGTATTTTATTCAGGCCAGAGAACCGAAACGATGACTTTCCTAGTCACGTGATTAAAATAGCAGTGATATGTTTATAACTCCCCAAGGGTAGTTGGGAAACACATGAAACGAAAACTTGGGCAGCTAAGTTTCGGATCTGCTGACAGCTGTGGTCCATTTTCCTGTCCAAGTGCTCATCTCAGCAAGCAGACATTTAGCAGAGACAGGAAATGATGACAGAGCTGGGCAAGCCTGGACCCTGCATGCACCTCTTTCTCTATAATTTTGGATCCTCCTGGAAACTAGACCATCAGCTCTAATTACCTATGCTGGGAATCCTGTGCACACTAGGCCACATTTCTCAACAGCTTGCCTGCGCCATGCCCCTGGAAACAGCTCAGACCTGCTCTACGGGGGCATTAATCCTGGCAGTTGAAGAGGGTGAACTCATTTTAACCATAGGTTCCTGTAAACAAATGAAAGATGCACTCTTATACTCATAGACCTGATCCAAGTATGTCATCACAATGCACTCTCTGCCTTTTGCAAGCCTACAAAGCAGCTTTCACCTCCCATCAGATCTTGGTCAGATAACTTTGAGTGAACCTCTAGTCTTTTCCCCATCTGTGCAAGCTCACCCACCGAAACCACAGACACTCCAACCACCATAACGTTAGAACAACTTGAGCATTTGATGCCATTCCCAGCTGTTCCTCTGTACCGTTTACCAAACCAGAACATCAGAAGTACACTTCCAGTGTCATTAGGGGCTGCTGAGTTGGGGATGTGTGGTTTCCCTATTATTGTCACACCAAACTGAGCAGGAGGGGAGGTGGACATGTTGTCACTTTCTAGATCAGAAGGGCAAGGCTAACATCAATTGGCCAGCATTACATTTTACATAGAAGTGGCTCACAAACCCTCTGCCCTGTTCCACTACAAAGTCAGTTATATGTTAAAAACAGAAGCAAAAATTTGTGTGTGAGTATTATATCTATAATATGATATATAATATATTATAATATAATGTATATGTTATACAATATATAATATAATGTATATTACAACCTATGTAACACACATATATATGTTTTTCACCTGCTTTGTAGATATTAATTTACATACATTTTATAAAGAGAATATAGCTACTTTTACAGGCAGTTCATTATCTTATGTGAACGTGAAGATAGAGTCATGTAATTTTGACACAATTTTGAGAAATATCCTATGAATGTGCCTAAACTTTATCTTTTCTACCTAGTTAAAATTTTTTTTGTCTGTTCCTCCTGTCCTGTATGTGTGTAGGAGAGACAGAGACTTACTACAGATCAACAGACAGAGTATTTGTGTGAGTTTGTGCACAGCAGGAGTGGAGTGGAAGTGCAAGTGTGTGTTTGTGTGTGTGTGTGTGTGTGTGTGTGTGTGTGGTCCACACCAGGTATTTTCCACATTTGTTCTCCATGTCAGTTTTGAGACAGCGCCTTTGTCTTTCAGTAGACCCTGAGCTCATCTCTTTGGCTGGCCTGGCTGGCCTGTAAGTCTCAGGGGTCCTCTCATGTCCTCAGAACTGGGATTAAAGCCTGCACAGCCATTGTTTCAAAGGATGGAACTCAGCAGCAAGCACTTGACTGACTGAAGAAGTACCTTCCCAGCCAGCCCTGCTACTACTCTGTGTGTGTGTGTGTGTGTGTGTGTGTGTGAAAGAGAGAGAAAGAGAGAGAGAGAGAGAGAGAGAGAGAGAGAGAGAGAGAGAGAGAATGTAATCCAAGCTGATCTAGAACTCACTGTGTAACTCTGAGGCCAAGGCTGGCCTCAAACTACAGATCCTCTTTAGCTTCCAGAGTGCTGCATTTGTAGGCATGTGCCACCATTCTTGGCTTTCATTTGATGCTTCTTGACAATTGTGGGGTTAAAAATAGATCAAAATAATATACAGAGCATACTTTTAAATAAGTTAACATATGCATTAAGAACCAACCATGTATAGACTATTACCAGTTAAAAGTTACTCATTTATTAAAAACCTGGAGTTAGGCCAGGGGTGGTGGTACATGCATTTAATTGTAACACTCAGGAAGCAGATATCTGTGAGTTCAAAGCTAGCCTGCACTCCACAGTAAGTTAGTTCCAGGACAGCCAGGACCGTTACACAGAGAGACTCTATCTCAAACAAACAAAAAACAAAACAAAACTGGAGTTATAAAATTAAAAAAAAAATTGTTCTAGTAAGGAAGGAAGGAAGGAAGGAAGGAAGGAAGGAAGGAAGGAAGGAAGGAAGGAAGTAGACTTCCTTAGTAAGGAAGGATTGTCTTCCTTAGTAGGAAGATTGTCTTGGGTAAGCAAAAATGTAAAACTTAGTAAGGAAGATTGTCTTGGGTAAGCAAAAATGTAAAACTTAGTAAGGAAGATTGTCTTGGGTAAGCAAAAATGTAAAACTAGACTGTCCAGTGAGTGATATTGAGAGAAGAGAGGTAGACAGCGAAAAGCCAGACTAGAATATCAACTTGAGCCTGCATTTAGATGAGCAGGTGCCCAGTGCTGCTCGGTGGGTTCATGGGCACGACCATTTGGTCCTTGCAACTGAGGCCAAGTGAAGCCTTGTCTTGAAGAATGCTGCAGAGGTGACCAGAGTACGTGGGACAGAGCAGGCGTGCCAATTGATCTGGGATCAGCTTGGATAGGACCAGAAGATCCAGCAAAAAAAGAATAATCCTCTACTTACTGGATCTACAAACTTTTACATAAGAAAATTGGCTTGAGGCTGGTCACTCCTTTTTCTTTGTTATTTGTGTTTGGTGTGCATGTTCTCAGGTACAAATGTACATGTGTGTGCATGTCTGTGTGGGGGTCTTTCCACTGAATTCATTGAGGTAAGGTTTCGTAACTGAACCCACAGCTCACAGATATGTCTAGTGTAGCCAGCTTGCTCTGGGGAACCCCTGCTTCTGCCTGAGGAATGTGTGATCATAGGCAAGCCACCAAGCCTGCCTGACATTGCTGGGGATCCAAGCTCCAGTTCTTACGCTGATGCTTGCATGACAAGCAGTTTAATCACTTCTCAGGAATCCTTTTTGTTCATTTTGTTTTCTCATTCAGAAATAGCACAGGAAATTGTAGTCATATTCACATTTCACATTTAAAGTCCATATCTTAAATTGGCAACACAAAAATGAAAAGCGGGAAGCACTCCTCCCTGTCCTTATGAAAACTCCTTAGACTTCAGAATCCTAATGAGAAGGAACATGAAGACACAGTAGCAAAGCCTGATGTGACCTCTGCTAAAACCATGGGCTTCAGCACTTCCCTGTGCAGGGAGATGCTGGTCGAGGCCAGTGTCTCAATTCTACATTTGTAATTACTCAAAAGTAAGAATTTCCCAGTGTTCTTTCACATGGTGCCCAATTGCCTTTCCCCTTTGCTACGTGGTGATTCTTGTCATACACAAGAGACAGCAAAAGGTAGAATACACGTTGCCACATAGTAGTCTTTGTCTTTGGTTCAGAAGATTATGCAGAGGATTTTATTTAAGTTTTTTTCTCTGTTGGCAGACACTCAATTCCCCACTGAGTATATCCAATATTTCATTTTATTATTTTATCCATGATTAGCCATCACAATGTGGAATCTTTATTCACAGAGGAAGGGCTTATTTCTCCATTTTCATTAAGTTCCCATGTTCTTATTTTGGATAATTTCATTTCTTCTTCCAAGAAGAAGGTTAGCTAATACTCCTTTAAAAGCCAGACAAGTGTTTAATGTTTCTTTTAGTCACCAATGAGACACAGACTTTTACGACATGGGTTTTGTTTTCTGCTGAGCCACATGGGTGGGAATCAGCACTGCCTCAAACAAACATTTCTTTCCCTTTCCTGATTTTAGAAACCTGGAGTTCCCTGCCATGTGATTTAGAAGTCATGTGATTTCCATCCATTTCTCATGTCCCTACACACGCATGGAAACTAAACAACTCTCTACTAAACAACAGCTGCGTCACAGAAGAAATAAAGAAAGAAATTAGAGACTTCCTTAAAATCAATGAAAATGAAGGCACAACTTAGCCAGACTTATGGGACACAATGAAGCAGTGCTAAGAGGAAAGTTCACAGCACTAAGTGCCTCCAGAAAGAAGTTTGAGACATCTCATACAGGCAACTTAACAGCACACCTAAAAACCCTAGAAAAAAAAAAGAAGCAGACACACCCAAGAGGAGTAGACAGCTGGAAATAATCAAACTCAGGGCTGAAATCAATAAATTAGAAACAAAGAAAACAATTCAAAGAATCAATGTAACCAAGAGCTGGTTCTTTGAGAAAATCAACAAGATAGACAAATCCTTAGCCAAACTAACTAAAAGTGCGGAACAGAGCTAAACAGAGAATTCTCAATCGAGGAATATCAAACTGCAGAGAAACACTTAAAGAAATCCTCAGTGTCCTTAGTCATCAGGGAAATGAAAATAAAAATGACCTTGAGATGTCACCTTACACCCATCAGAATGGCTAAGATCAAAAACTCAAGTGACAACACATGCTGGAGAAGATGTGGAGAAAGGGAAACGCTCCTCCATTGCTGTTAAGAATGTAACCATGTACAACCACTTTGGAAAGCCATCTGGCGCTTTCTCAGACAATTAGGAATAGTGCTACCTCAAGATCCAGCCATACAACTCTAGGCATATATCCAAAAGATGATCAGGTATACAACAAGGACATTTGCTCAACCATGTTTATAGCACCTTTATTCATAATAGCCAGAATGTGGAAACAACATAGACATCCCTCAACAGAGGAATGGATACAGAAAATTGTGGTAATTTACACAATGGAATACTACTCAGCAATTAAAAACAAGAAAATCATGAACTCTGCAGGCAAATGGTGGAAACTAGAAAAGATCATCCTGAGTGAGGTATCCCAGAAACAGAAAGACACATATGGTATATATTCACTTATAAGTGGATATTAGACATATAAATAGGATAAGCATACTAAAATCTATAGTCCTAAAAAAGCTAAACAAGGAGGACCCTAGGGTAAAATGCTTAATCCTCATTCAGTATGGCAAACAGGATAGACATTGGAAGTGGGAGAAGGCAAGGAACAGGAGCACACCACAAAGGTCGTCTGAAAGACTCTACCCAGCAGGTTATCAAAGCATATCATGAGACCCATAGCTAAACTTTGGGCAGGGTGCAGGGAATCTAATGGAAGAAGGGGGAGATAGAAAGACCAGTAGGGGACAGGAGCTCCATAAGGAGAGCAACAAAGCCAAAAACCCTGGGTCCACAGGGGCCCTGCAGAGAGTGAAACTCAACCAAGGACCACTCATGGAGAGGACCTAGAACCCCTGCACAAATGTAGCCCACTGGCAGCTCAGTCTCCAAGTGGGTTCCCTAGTAAGGGGAACACCGACTGCCTCTGACATGGACTCAGTGGCTGGCTCTTTGATCACCTCCCCCAAAGGGGTGAGCAGCCTTGCCAGGCCATGGAGGAAGACAGTAAAGCCACTCCTGATGTGATCTAACAGGCTAGGATCAGATAGTAGGGGAGGAGGACATCCCCTATCAGTGTACTAGGGGAGGCTCAAAGGGGGAGAAGAGGGAGGGAGGGTGGGACTGGAAGGAGATGAGGGAGGCGGCTACAGCCGGGATGCAAACTGGATAAACTGTAATACATAATGAATAAATAAAAATTAAAAAAAAACATTTTATACTTTTATTATGTGTGCATTTTATCATGCTTTAAACAACACTTGTGTTTTCCACAGTATTATTATATCCGTGGTAAACAATGTTTTAAATTGTGCCAGATAATCCTTTATTTTTCATATTTTAATATTGAGTGAAAATATGAAATCTCCTATTCTTCATTCTTCTCAACCATCCTCCCCACCCTACTGTCATTCCCTGGAGATACCCACTTTCAAAAATCTCTGCTAACCTACCAGGAATTTCCAACATCTAAATTATGTTCTTATACAATATAATATTTAGTACATGTTGTATTGGCATGTTCATATCTGCATTTGCTATGAATCATTTATATTTCCTTTATAGGTGATCATGAAATGTCCTAGCAGCTTCTTTATCACACTGGTTCACATACATATACACACAAACGTTTTAGCGGCTCAGTAGTGTTCTTTTGTAAAGTGGTTCCCTTCTGTGTTCTTACAGCTGAAAAATACAGTTGCTGAGGTCTGCCGACTCGCTGATACCTTGGTGTGAGTAAAAACTGCCGCTCAGTCTTCTAGGTAGTTTCCGGAGCCACTGTGCTTCCCCTCTGCCGATTCTCCAGCTCACCTATGTCTGGCAGGCAGCTGGCCTCAGGATCACGTCCATGGCTACCTTTCTGTCAACTGAATCCACCCAAATGGGAGCAGATGTGGGACATGGGACGGAGAAACCCAGCAAGCTGAGCCATTTACTCCCCAGGCTGACTTCATGCCTGCACGTTCAAAGCTACCTTCCTCCTGCAAGATTTACATCTCTCTGTGCCTCTTGCCTGTCTAGTCCTACATCTCTGTATTTTAAACTCTCCTAGCTTCTCTATACCATCCTCTGCCTTGCACATCACTGGTTAACCAGGCTGCGTTCAGAATGCCCTGGATGGGTTTGTCATCGTGTCTTGCCTTCGCTCTGAACTGAGCTTCCTCCGGAAGGGTCCACCACAATGCTTAGTTTGGTGCCTAAAGTGGCTCAGCAATCCCTCCGCTGCACCCACAACACACCAATTTCCTGTGACATTGCCTAAGATGCAACCTGGACAAGCCACAATAGCCTGGCTTGTAACCAAAATTGTGTGTGTGTGTGTGTGATCTTTGTGTGCTTGAGTGAATTCATAGGGTAACAGGAGGAGTTATTGGGTCAAAGATTATATACTAATTTAAAAAATTGCATGGGTCTATGTGTGTGGTACGCTTGTGTAGTCTACATATATGTAGACATATGTGTATGTGGGGGGGGTGTGCACGTGTGCATTTCATGTGGAAGCCTGAGGCTGACATGGGGAACCTTTCTTGAGTTATCTCTTCACTGCCATTTATGCCTTATTCACTGAGACAGGTCCTCTCAGCTGAACCCAGACATTACACTTCTGCCTAGTTTCTTTGTCCAGATCGCTTTGGAGGGTCCGTTTCCACACTGTGAACCTAGAATGACGGGTGACCCGCCCTCCCTTTCCTCTCCCCAAGAATGTGCGTGGATGCTGAGACCCAAACAGCGATTCTCACACTTTCTTCTTTTCATGTCTATGGCTGTTTTCCCTGCGTGTATGTATGTGGGCCACACGAATGCCTGGTGCCTTTGGAGACCAGAAGGTGGCCTCAGATGCTCTGGAATCACGGGTGGTTGTGAGTCACCAGGGTGCTGGGAATTGAACCCAGGTTCGCTAGAAGACCAGAAAGTGCTCTTTATTATTTTTTTGATTTAGTTTTTATTCTTCTCTCATACAATACATCCCAACTGTAGTTTCCCTCCCTCCAATCCTCCTAGCTGCCCCCAGCCCAGAGCCCTGCCTTCTTGGTTTCCCTTCAGAACAGAGCAGGCCTCCCAGGCATATCAATCAAACCCATCTTAATAAGGTACAAGAACACTAGGCACCAAACCTTATATCAGGGCAGGACGAGGCAACCCAGTATGAGGAAAAGGCTCCTAAGAGCAGGCAAACATTTAGAGACACCCTCAACTTCCCGTGTTAGGAGTCCCACATCAACACCAAGCTAATAACCACAACATATCTACAGAGAACCATGCAGATCCGAACAGCCCTGGGCCTGCGGCTTCAGTGTCTGTGAGCTCAGAGCCCTCCAGCCAGCTCCTGCCCTGATTCTCACACTTCCCTGACCAACACTTTGCCCACTGGCCCAGCACGGCTGTCCCAGTGTACATTCTTTTTAACTCAGGAAAAGTTTGACAAGTGGCCACTCTAAAAAAGAGATCCTGAATTTATGTTTTCAGTGAGGTTTTGCTAACTCAGAACGTTTAAAATGCTTTGCATTTTGATAGGTGAAACTTGACTTTTGGTTTTGGAATTTCTCTAAATTTTTAGTTCAGCTGGCTATCTTTTCACATATTTCTTGATATTTGTTTATTAATCCATTTACCTTTTAAGTTAATTTTCTTACTTAAAAGCCCTTTTTTTTTGTATTAAGAAAGTAGCTTTTTGTACATGAGTAGCAAGATTCTTTTTCTTTTTTAAAAAAACTCCCAAATGGATGTTTAAAAGTTTGTGTGTGTGTATGTTTGTGGTTGTTGTCATTGTTGCTATATGTGTCTGTGTGTATACACATATGTACATTGGTACACATACATGTTTGTGGGCACAGAGGCCAGTGATTGATAGCAAGTGTTTTCCTTCATTACTTTTCACCTTGGTTTTTTGAGAAGGGGTCTCTGTCTGAATTTGGAACTCACTAATTTGGCCAGGCTGTCAAGCCAATGGGTTCCAGGGATCTTCTGGCCAACCCCAATCCAAGCATAGGAATTACAAATACTACCACATCCAGCATTTAGCAGGTGCTGGGGATCTGAACTCAGATCATCATGTTTGTTCAACAGGCATTTTAGCAACTGAGCCATCTCCTTGGCTTCTAAGAGTATTTTAAAATAGGACAAGTGATATTAAGTATGTCTTGGTTTCTGTCAGCATATGGATGCCAATCTCATCCCACAAACATCATTGTTAGAATTCTGAGGCCCGGCTCTAGCACACACAGGTTTGATCCACTGGGAACTGATTTTGTATGGGAGAAGGAAGTGGCCAGAGTTTCTATCTTTCTTTAGACAGCTATCATCTTACTTGGGGATACGATTTGGTGAGAACAGAGTAACTTATGGTGTTTTCATTCTTGGTAGGGAATTCCCACACCTCGATTATGTGCTAAGCTCTCGTTGGGGTTTGAGCCTGCTTTTGCTTTCTTTGTTTCCCTCCTTCACTGCTGTGTCTCTCCAGCTATGGGAGACAGATTTACTAACCGACAGGGCTGAGCCTAGCCTGTTGGTGTCCATGCCTTTGTGTAATCTTGCTGTGGTTGTGAGTTGGACCTATAGTAGCTTGATTCTAACTGAGAATTCTCTACAAGAATGGGATGTCACCTCAGGGATTGATTACAAACTACATTCTCCTCACTCACACTCTCCCTCTCCTGTGTGCACTTGCTTAATCTCAGAGAGCCCTCTGCCACCCTTTGAGCCCTCCTGTGGAAAAACCTAGGGGTGATGACTGTCATTAGCCACCAGCTGCTCTAGGAACCTAAGAACAATCATCTGAGTGATTGCTGGAGTAGGTTCCATTAACTTCTTTTGTCCTTGTGACCACATCGTGTTGCAGTTGGGAGGCAGTGAGCCAAGAAGTCAGGCAATGACTTAATATAATTATGAGTTTTATTTTTTTAACCGTTTTAAAGCTGACATGATGATGTCAGAGGTCTGAATGTTCTGTAGTGAGACATTTATTCTATTCTTAACATAGAGAATTCAGTGATCTGTTAGTTGCTACACAATATTCCATGAATGCTGGTTTCTGAACACCTTTTCAAGATTTTTATATAAAAGTTATTCTTTTGCTAAGGATAATCAAGATGAACACATAAATTTTATTGGGCCATTTTGAATACATTCATATTTATTTATCCATTTTTAACAATTGCAATTACTTTATTTATGAGGTATTATTATGCCCATTTTCCAGATGTGGCACCAGAAGCAGAGAAAGGTTGAACAGTTTGTGAGTGTGTCATTTCCTGGTCTGGGATCTTGGACTGTATATAATGTCAAGAGTGAGCTGAGCACACGTATCCATTACTCCTCCTTCCTGTCGTGGACACAGTGTAAGCAGCTGCTGCTGGCTCGATGCCTTGGCTTCCACCGCGACGGGCTATAACCTGTGGCCTAAAATAAACCCTTCCTCCCTCATGCTGCTGTCATCTGAGGATTTTGTCACAGCAGCAGGAAAGTAAACTGGGGCAAATGGTAAACACTTATGGGAGGAAAACACCAGTTACCCAGATTTGGTCTTTAGCCATTGTATCTACTCTTGGATTATCTCATTATACCAAATATAAATGCGGTTGCTTTGTGTCAAACTTTCAAAAATTATAAGAAAAAAAAAAAACCTCATATTCTCCCCAAGGAACAACTCCACTGTCACCCATTTGCAGATACTTGTTTTCCCACTCCTGGCCCCAGGCAGCCACAATCTGCTTCCTGTAGCTATAGCTTGGCTTTTACTAGAAATGTCACACAAATTAAACCACTCAATATGCAGTTACTCATCTCTAAGTTCTTTTTAGTTAGCACTGTCTTTTTGAGGCCTATCCGTGTTTCCTCACATCAATAATCTGTTCCCCTTATCACCAAGTAGGATTCTACTCTAAGAACCCACCAACTTCAGTTCATTTGGATTATTTCCAGTTCAGGGAAATGTGTTAGTTACTTTTCTGTTGCCGTGATAAAATAAACTGACAGAAGCAACATGAGGAAGGAAGGGTTTATATTGGTTTACAGTTCTACAGGACACTCCATCACAGTAGTGAGGTCAGAGGGGCAGGAGTTTGGAGCAGCTGTTTGCATTGTATCTCAGTCAGGAAGAAGAGGGGTATGAACATTCAGCTCTTGTTCTTTATATACTCCAGATCCCATCCCAGGGAATGGTGATGCCCACAGTGGGCAGGCTGTCCCATCTCAATTAGCCTAATCAAAGTATTCCCCCACAGGTGTGTCTAGAGCCCTATCTTCTAGGTGAATCCGAATCATGTCAAGTTCACAATTAAGTTTAACTGCCACAGGCTGTCACAAAACACAAAAGTATTCATTTCTTTTTGGTAAATTCTTATAGTGGAGTTCCTGTGCCTGTGTGTACTTTCAGGAACTGTGAAAGCATTTAACATTTTGAGCTTCCATTTGTCTCATATTCTCCGTGAGTCATTTAAGCAATCAATGCTAGTCCACAAAACAATGATGGTTCCCCTTTCTTTCTCGCCTTCCTCTGTCCTCTACCCATCATGTGCATGTACCATACTGGTACCAGTAATCTTGTCCACTTGATCCTTCATAAGGCTTGGTATCTAGGGAGAAATTTATGCTCCCTTGTGTGTTAGTTACTTTTTTGTCACTGTGATAAAATGCCATGACCAAATGAAATTTAAGAAAAAAAAAGTTTATTTTAGTTTACAACGGTTCCTGAGAGATAGAGTATAGCATGGTATGTGTAGTGGTTTGAATGAGAATGGCCCTGATAGGCTCATACATTTGAATGCTTGGTCCACAGTTAATGGAACAGTTTGGGAAGGATCAGGAGGAATGTCCTTGTTGGAGGAAGTGTGTTTCTCAGATGGGCTTATAGCATGTACCATGCTGGATTCCATAGTCATCTGTGACTTAGAGAGTAAGTAGCATAGCCTCTGACAGATAGGCAAGCACTGAAAATTAGATATCCAGACTTTCAAGTCTGGTGACAGAAGAAAACTGTTCCACCACGTGAGAAATCACAACTATAAGAAGATCAGAGGGACAAGGGCCTGTGCTTCAGCCACGGATGGGGAAAGAACTACAGCCCATATGCAAGAACTTTCCTCCATTGGCTTGTCTGTTTGAACACTTGAACTCCAGTTGTTAGAGCCTTGCTGAAGGAACTTTGTCACGTTGGGTGGGCTTTGAGGGCTCGAGGGTAGGTAGAGGGATTTTAATCCAGCAACATGATTTCTCTGGCAAAGGATCACATCCAAAAACTTTCTAGGTCTACGTGATCTGGGTAGAATGCAGAAATACTGTGGATTACAGTATGATCTGGCTGGAATACAGATATACATTTAGTATACACCCTTAATCCCAAACAATGAAGGTAAGGTTAGTTTATAGAAGGAAGGAGCCATGTTTGAAAGTGGCGTCTGAGGCAAAGTGATGAAATCATAGAAATATTTGACAGAATAAGTCAGATAGAATACACCCAATTCTCATGAGGACAGAACAGGAAATAGAGGCTACTTAAGAGCAGCGCAGGGAAAGAGGGAGGAGTTTAGAGTTTCTTCTCTGAGAGTTTTTTACTAGGAGTTTCTTATTGGGACAGTTTTACATAGACAGGTTACAGAGAGAACAAGCTAGATATAGGTAAAGACAGAATGACCCAGAGAATGAAAATGAGCCAGGAGATTAAAATATATTGCCAGAATTAGTTTGAGGCCAGGCAGAGCAATCCAGTCAGAAGCCAAAAGAAGCCAGTTTGGATCAGTCAGTTTGGAGAGGAGTTTAGGCCAGAACACCTGAGTTGAACCAGCCAGTTTGAGTTCAGAAAGAGCTAGAAAGTCTTGGGAATGGCTTTCATCTCATCCCCTCATCTGAGTAAACAAAAACAACCTTTACAGGTACATAGCTTTGCCTCACTTCCTGTTTTCTCTCTCTCTGCTTCTTGTGTATGGATGAAAATATGATGATACAGTTCTGATTCCTGCCTTCATGCCTTCCCTGCCACCATAATGTTCTATTACTGTAAGGAAACACCATGACCAAAGAAACTTATAGGGGGAAAACATTTAATTAGGAGCTTGTTTACATTTTTATAGGGTTAGTACTTAATTATAATGGAGAAAAGCAGACAGTCAAGGTGCTGGGACAATCTGAGAGTTATACATCTTGATGTGTAGCTATCAGGCAGAGAGAGACCGAAACCTCAATGGCCTGGATACCATTTTCTAACAGGTGCAGACTCTCCTAACCAAAGCTTATAGCCTGTCAGCCTCTTGAAATGTGAATGCTTTGTTGTCTTTGGCTCCAGTGTCTATGATCTGCTAGTTCTTGGATTAGGAGTTACGGCTTCTTTAAGAAACCGTAGGAAAGAGGGTTGTACCACCAAGAAGTCTGTCTGTTCCTAGTGTCTGTGGACCATTTTCAAAGCCAGAGCTGATGTGTTCCACAGTCATCTCTTTAAGAAAAAATAAAGGAAAATTAGTTCAACTGAGCAGATCTGCCAGCTGCAGAGAGGTGTCCAATCACTTTTCTTACCCATTCTGGTTACAGAGGACAATACAGAATCATTTTAACAAGACAAACTATCTTGGGAACCAATCATTGTTCCCTGAGTAGCATCTGACTTAGGATGCTACATTAAAAATGATGCTTAGAATAGTTCACTTTGTGACCTTTAGTGAGGTATCTATTTTCATAAATCTCACCAAAAACAGATCAGAGTAGATTTATAAAATAAATAAATGTAAAATGTTTGACAAATTAATTGTACATATTAATGAATATAGTGTGATATTTCAACCTGTGCATACAAAGTATGCCAGTCACACTAGGGTAACTGACATTTCCCTCTCCTCATAATTTCTGTGTGTGTGTGTGTGTGTGTGTGTGTACACATACACACACACACACACACACACACACACACACACACACACACATGCTAGTGTAGGTGACACATGGAGTCGAAGAACAACTCTAGATGTTGTTCTCTGCTCCCTCCTTGTTTGAGATGAGGGTCTCTCTTCTGTCATCCATTGCTGCACCTGCCAGGAAAGCTAGGCCGTGAGCTCCCAGGGTCTCCTCCCTCTGTCTGGCTATAGAATGTAGGACAGGGGTATTACATGTGTGCATGACTATGCCAGCTTCCATGTGGAGTCTGGGGATCTGCATTCCTGCAGAGAGAAATCCTTATCCATTGAGCCACCTCCCCAGCCCTCCCGATTTTCTTAAAGCTTATAACCTAATCCTTCTGTAGAACTGCGTCGTGCTATTCATATTTTACTCGCTTTCCAGCCTCCAGCGATTAGCATTCTCCTTTCAGAGAGACTTTTAAACTTTCACATATGAGAGGAAATTTGTTATCTTTGTCTTTCCCTACACGTATATTTGATGGAAGATTTGCTAATAAAAATCCTTACTAGAAGGATTTACTTCTTTTCTTAGAACTCCAAAAAGATACTAAATTCAAAACCTTCTTATTTATTGTATGTTAGAAACACAATAGCATCTTTAGCTAAGAGGCAGGCAGATGGCAGCAGGTCAGCTTTGAACCATAGCTCTTTTTGGCTTTGGCCTTTGTGTAAGTGTGCAGACCATCTGGTTTCTTCTTGCAGATGGCAAATTGTTGCAAGCGCTCTGTTGGAGATTCTCAGTGTGGTGTGGTATGAACATAAAACTTTTATTTAAGTAACTTCTTCTGCAACTATGCTGTATTTGACTTTCCTTTGCTCTTGGATGTCCAAGGACACTGGCCGGATTTTCTAACTTGCTGTCACTTATAAAGGTGTTAGCTCAGGCCTTTTTAGGTGCTTGCACGTTTTCTGAGTTCTGCCTACCACTGACACAGGTAGTTTATGCTTCCTCTCCTTAAATCTGAGTGAATCTGGGACTGACTGATTATCAGGGAACCAGAAAAGCAGTGTTACATGAATTCGAAGATGTGGTTAAACAAAATATATATATTTCTTTTCTTAGAGTTTTGAATCCTGCAACAAGTTTGCTTAGCTAAAGTTTCTAGGGTATGAAGAGACTGAAATGACATGGAAAAGCCGTGTTGAGAAGACGCTGTCAAAAGCTGAGCCACTGAATCATCTCACGACTGGCAGCAGGTACATCAGCCTAAAATAAAAGCCTCTGTAGAATCCCAGGCTCTGCTTTTCTGGTCTTTCCAGCAAATACCCCAGATACAGTGGAGCAGAGGAGCATCCCAAGGCGGTAGCCGTTAATCTCGGCTCACAGATGTGCATCACTGGAGGCTGTTATTTGATGCCCCACATTCTGAGGTGCATAGCAGTCTGCTCACCTGAACATTTCTGTCTTGATGTCCAGCTTACTTTAACCTTTCACTCCATGTTTGGCAACAACCATCTGCCCTCTGTGACTTGAAGGAAGGAATGATGACATTCTTCTCTCTATGCACTTGGCTATTTCTTGTACCCTGTATTTCTCTGTGGTCTGTAAAGAAGGGAAAATGGAACTTGGTCTTCATACATGAGACTAGAGTGAGCTGAAGATCTCTTTTGGGTTTGATTCCACACTTTCCCACCAACAATGACCATTCAGCGACGCCTCATCTGAGGGCTGTACAGAACCCTCATCTTTCTCCTGCTACCACTGCCATCTTTGTACTTATCTATCCCGGAGATCCACAACTTTCCAGGAAACAAAAAGGGGAAAGTATGCAAGTTAAAAAGGAAAGAAAACCATTCCATACAGCTTCCTAAGGCTCTGAAGAATGAATTTGTATTCATTTTCTCCATGTCACCACAATGTACTCACTATCTGATACAATTAACCTATACAGAGAAAAGTTTCAATTGAAATGTTTTTCTTTGAGGTAGAATCTCACTACATTCCTGGTTGGCCTGCAACCTACCAGGTATCTCCTACAAGCCTTGAACTGGTGCGTGATGCTTCGGCCTCTGTTTCCCAAGTGCCATGTCTGGTTCTTTTTTTTTTTTTTTTTCTTTAAAATCACAATTCTGGATGTTCCAGTTGCTTTGGGCCTCTGCTGTAGAGGCCATGCTTTGGGAGGACTTTGTCACAGAGAAAAACACTTGCCTCATGAACCAAAAGACAAACAGAGAGAAAAGGAACTATCACAGGTCTATATTATCCTCTAACACATGTCTTCAGGGACCTAAAGACCAACCCCAAGAGACATCAGTTTCTATGGGATCCACCTCCTCCTAACACATATAGACCTTTAGGGGATCTACCGACCATAGCAGTAGCTTTGCTGTGTCAGCTCAAACTGCAAAAGTTAAAAGCCACAGTGTGTAATAAATGTTTACTTAAGAAAGAAAAGGCAGCCAGGCATGGTGGTTACATCTTAAACTTCAGCACTCAGAAGCAGAAGCAGGAGGGTCATGAGTTCAAGGCTACATAGTGAGTTAGTGGCCTACCTAGTAAGACCTTTCCTCAAAATGCCCTCTTGCAAAAATATTTTGAAAAGACATTACATTTGTGTGTGTAGGTATAGTAAAGAAACATGACCTTTCTATATGAAGGATTTGGTTTCTCCTAAATTCCAGGTATGCTCTGAGAATCTTGAAACACGGCTCTCAGAATAAATAGTAACCAAAGCATATTAACCATTTTTCTTTTCTTTTTTCTTTTGGCAGTGGGAAGGGTATTGTGTGCTAGGAACCAGTAAGCTTTCATGCCATTGACACTTTTAAGAGTGACAATTGTCAGAATCATCTCCTGTTTAAACAGTGATTCAACTGATACCTGTCATTTATGAAGCCATTTATGAAGTGTACTAGACTCATTATATCCATTGTTGAAGCCTCAGAACAAACAAAAACAAGTTCTAATATCTACAGCTTTCAGGACACCTTGATGGGCTGAAGGATTGAACAGCTTGTCCAGGTAAAAATCCAGTGGTTGCAGCATTCCAGTTTAATTATAGAAACCTTTGTTATTTCATTTTACTACCAGCTTCTTTGTTCAAGAATGTGGATATGTAGCTCTTAATGATTTTTTTTTGAATGCTTTGTTATTTCAACTATAAAGTGGATGAGTGAGTCAAAGTTTTGGGGGTTTTCCATAGGAAATGACCTTCATAAAATATCTCCCCTTTTGTCCTTTTATTTTGGACATTATTTTCTTTTAAATGGTTCTGGCCCTTAGAAAGTGTGAGAAAGAATAATGTCATTCTTATTTTCAAGGACTCTGAACTTAGAGCCTTCACAGTGTGATGTAATAGGAAGAGTGTAGGCTTTGGAGCCAGACAGAGCATTTAAAGCTGGCTTTGGTACTAAAGATTTCAGCACTTCAGGGGATTTCTAAACAATGGCCCTAACTGTAACATAGAATTACTGCCTCTCCTTCACGGACATGGTAATTCAAACAGTAATATAACAGAAAGAGCCTCTGTGTTAGAGCCTTGTACCCATGTCCCACGAGTGTTAGTCCTTCCCCTCTGTTCCCCCTGTAGTCATGGTTTTCTGACTTACGCTGAGACACTGCAGTCAGCCTGGGTGAGGGCCAAGTGGGGAAGAAGGGAAGAGCCATCCTCAGTGTGGACAGTTTGTCCATTCATCCATCACAAGAGACAGGGCAGTGATGTTCACAAGTGTGAGAAGCCCACATCATCAGGCTTTGGTTACTATTTAAAATACATTCTGGGAACAGCTGGTAATAGCCCTTGAGAAAACTAACTACACGAGGTTGTCCTCTGACCTCTACACCCATGCTACATGTGTGCCCAACACACACACACACACACACACACACACACACACACACTTAAAAAAAAACAGTTCCAAAAGCCTAGGCAGGGAAGAGGCATGGAAATACAGGGACAAGCCTCGGAGCCAGGAACTCTGCCTAGCAAGATCTCTGATCTGCTGGGACATGTATGGGAAGGTAAAAGCATTCTCATGTCACAGGAGGAGGAAGGTAAGTGCAGCTTCCCGGCACATGCTCATCCAGGACTCCACACTCCAGTTACCGGAGGCCATGCCTACGTGATTCTGCCTGCTACAGGCTTCTCCTGGCCACGTCTCTTTATTTAATTCTTGCAAATTACACAATCTTTTCCTGTTTGTTTTTGTTAGGATTTCCTTCCCTTTATCTTCAACAGGAAAACCTTATCCCTTGGGATTTCCTCTGTGACTTTTTTTTTTAACAGTCACTATAATGTAATAGATTCTGAGGACATCTCTGCGATTGAGCCTTTCTGTTTTTGTCCCCCTTTAGCTTCCCCCACTCCCCAGACAGAGTTTATATATGTAGCCTTGGCTGTCCTGGAACTTGCTCTGTTGTTGTTAGAAACAATGATGTGAAATCCCAACCGTTCTATTTTACCAATGAGGACAACAGCCAGATGCTGGGGTGAAAACTTGCTAGCTCAGAGAGGCAGAGAAAGCACCTAGCCACCTTTCTTTCTCAGCTCAGGTCCATTTGGGAAAAACCCAAAAGACTCATTAGTACAACTGACAGCCCAGGAGGAAAAGGCAAAAAAAACCCAAGGCCAAAAGCTTGCTAGTTAGGAACTAAAGCCTAAACTAAAGCCAGAGTGTAAGCTAACAGCTCCCCCCTCTCAAAGTCCCTCCTACTCTTTAATCCCTGTCAGCTGGTTTCTTGCTCCACCTCTTGACCTAGGGTTAACTTTATTAGATCTGGTATACAGAGAGCTCTTGGATTAAAAGGTATGTGCTAGGGCTGGGAGAACCACATCATAATCACCTGTTTACAAGAAACAGAAAGTTCTGAGATTAAAGGTGTGTTTTAGGTAGGGCTCAACCAAACCAAATATTAAACAGGGTTTTATAGTTCACATTGGGATCAAATATCCTGCAACACACTGTAGATCAGGCTGGCCTCAAACTCTTAAAGATTCCCTGTTTCTGCCTCCCAAATGCTGAGATTAAAGAAGTATGCCATCAGTACCCTGTTTCTATCTTTATTTTTAAAGATTTTGTTTATTTATTTATTATTTATACAGTATTCTGCCTGCATGTGTGTCTGCATGCCAGAAGAGGCCATCAAATCTCACTATAGATGTTTATGAACCACCATGTAGTTGTTGGGAATTGAACTCAGGACCTTTGGAATAACAGCCAGTGTTCTTAATCTCTGAGCCATTTCTCCAGCCCCTATTTTTATTCTTAAATGCACTTTCCTGTTTTTTTTTTTTTTTAATTTATTCTCCTGGGTATTTTGAGTAGTTAAAACAAATTTGCAGTTCCATGTATATCTTCTTCCTAAATCTCTCCAAAATAATTATAAAGGTGATGTACATGAATAATATAATGCAGCAAATAATATGTAATACAAATTTCAATCTGCCCACTGGTGTTTTTATGCATTATACTTTTATGTGCTAAAAAAAAACTATTGGCCCTTTACTGCCCCCATCACCCAGGAGGAGAATGTTCTAGAATATTCAGCGGATTGTGTTATTCATAAGGAGCAGAGATTTACCTCTTACATATATGAAGATTTAAAGTCAATGCTCTGGTATCTTGTGAGGGTGTTCTTGCTGTTTCCTTGCTGCAAGGTAAGGGGGCTGAGAGGAGGGAAAAAAGAAGAAAGGTGTGGGGGGGGTGTAAGAGAGGCAGAGACAAACAGAGAAAGAGACAGAGACACAAGTAGAGAGATACAAACTAAGAATGCTTTACATCATAAATTATAGGGTGTAGCTATAAGTAGCACTATTTAGGGAAGCCAAATAAAAGTATTTTCAGGATCTTTGGGCTCAAAGATTCTGAAAAGCAGGGCGATCCAAGATGGCGGCGACCAGGGCACACTGTATCTGAGGAGCACAGGATCCAAAACCCGGAAATTGGTGTGTGGAGGGGCAGCTGAAGGCAGGACATCAACACTGAGGCTTCCTGGGCGAGAGGAGACAACCCCTGAGCTGAGACCATTTGAATCCAGGTCACCAGCAGACCTCTCCTCGAACTGATAGCAGCAAATATTCAACTCCCTTGTATTTCCCTTTGCCCCAAGTATGGGCCTTCCTCCTCGGTGGAGGCGGCCAGCAGTGCCTGATGCTCTAAGCACCAGCCTCCCTGCTGAGGGGAGGCTGAAGTGATTGCTCCAAGCAAGCGCTTCCGTTTTCGTGCTGGGTGACAGAGGCAACAGAGGTGGGCCTCCCAGTTCTGCAGCTTTGCTGGCCTAGCAGGTCTGCAGGTAGCTGTCTGGGCTCCCAGGTCTGTGGAGGCTGCAGGCCACTGTGTGGGTCACCCAGGTCTGCAGAAGGCTGTAAGGGCCTCTCAGGGACTCCCAGTAGGCGGCTGTACAGGCCTTCCAGATCTGCAGAGGCAGCGGGGTGGTGGCTAGCCCAAACAGGAGCCTCCATGCTCAGTGACTGAGCAGAGGTGGCTACCCCAAGTACGGGTTTCCCTGCCCAGTGGAGAAACGGTGGACACCACTGAGCTGATGGATCTCCTACACTCTCATTTGCCCCTGTGAGCACAAATCTGAGAGTAGAGAACAGGCAGGGTGAACCCCTGTGCTTTCTGATTAGACCTGCTAGTGAATGAATGTGCCTTCAAGGGAGTGCATGCAGAGCCCCCGATCCAGGGTCCGTCTACACTAGCAGCCAGACATCGGATCCCTCTCTCCCACAGCCCCACTGTGGGCAACATAGGAATCCTTGGGACAGTGCTCTCAACATTGAAGCCCCTGTTCTATGAAGGGGCAGGCAAACGACTCCTGGAGCCCAGACAGATCTGAATACTAGGAGGACAGTACAACAGACCTGTGGCCATTGAGGTATTCAGGGCACCAGCTCATGCGCATTGAGCCCATGAACAGCACCAACATTCACACTCCCTCCCGCGCTTAAGCTCCGCCCTTCCAGGCATCTACATGCTCTAGCATGCTCTCCTTTGAGGCACACAGCCAAGCACACGCCTGTGCTTGCACATATGCTTCTACGACCTTCCTCCCTTAGCTACTTTGAAATACCTACATCCACTCTCAAACCAGTGGACCTCTCTCATCTTCCTGAGGAAAACATATTGTCTGGAGGTATCTCCATCCCTGATCTCAAGCTGTACTATACAGCAATAGTAATAAAAACTGTATGGGACTGGCATAGAAACAGAACGGTGGGCCAATGGAATCAAATAGAAGATACAGAAATAAACCCACACATGAACGAACACTTGATTTTTGACAAAGAATCCAAAATCATACAATGAAAAGAGACAACATCTTCAACAAATGGTGCTGGTCTAACTGGGTATTTACATATAGAAAAGTGAAAATAGATCCATATTTATCACACTGCACAAAAATAAAGTCCAAGTGGATCAAAGACCTCAACCTAAATCCAGATACACTAAATTTGTTAGAAGAAAAAGTAGGAAAGAGCCTTGACCTCATTCGCACAGGAGACAACTTCCTGAACAGAACACCAACAGCACAGGCTCTAAGAGCAATAATCAATAAATGGGACCTCATGAAACTGAAAAGCTTCTGTAAAGCAGAAGACACTGTCATCAGAACAAAACAACAGCCTACAGACTGGAAAAGATCTTCATCAACCCTATATCTGACAGAGGGCTAATATCCAGAATATATAAAGAACTCAAGAAGTTAATGAGCAACCAATGAAGTAACCCAATTAAAAAATGGGGAACAGAGCTAAACAGAGAATTCTCAATAGAGGAATGCCAAATGGCAGAGAAATGCTTAAAGAAATGTTCAACGTCCTTAATCACAAGGGAAATGCAAATAAAAACAACCCTGAGATTTGCTCAACCATGTTCGTAGCAGCTTTATGTAATAGCCAGAATCTGAAAACAACCCAGATGTCCCTCAATTGAGAAATGGATACAGAAATGTAATACATTTAACACAATGGAATATTACTCAGCAATTAAAAATAAGGAAATCATGAAATTTGCAGGCAAATGGATTGAACTAGAAAAGATCATCCTGAATGAGGTATCTCAGAAGCAGAAAGACACACATGGTATATGCTCACTTATAAGTGGATATTAGACCTTTAATATAGGATAAACATACTAAAATCTGTACACTTAAAGAAACTAAGCAAGAAGGAGGATTCTGGGTAAGATGATCAATCCTTCCTCAGAATGGCCAACGGGACAGACATTGGAAGAGGGAGAAAAACAGGAAATAGGACAAAAGCCTACCACAGAGGACCTCTGAAAGACTCTAACCAGCAGGGTATCAAAGCAGATGCTGAGACTTATAGCCAAACTTTGGGCAGAGTGCAGGGACTCATATGAAAGAAGGGAGAGATAGAAAGCCCTTGAAGGGACAGGAGATCCACAAGGAGAGCAACAAAACCAAGAAATCTGGGCCCAGGGATCTTTTCTGAGACTGATACCCCAACCAAGAACCTTGCAAGGAGATAACCTAGAACCCCGGCACAGATGTAGCCTGTGGCAGCTCAGTATCTAAGTCTGACATAAACTCAGTGGCCTGCTCTTTGATCACCTCCCCTTGATGGGGTAGCAGCCTTACCAGGCCACAGAGGAAGACAGTGCAGCCAGTCCTGATGAGACCTGATAGGCTAGGATCAGAAGGAAGGGGAGGAGGACCTCCCCTATCAGAGGACTTAAAAAGGGGCATGGAGGAGATGAGGGAGGGAGGGTAAAGTTGGGAGGGAGTGAGGGGCTATAGCTTGGATACAAAGTGAATAATCTGTAATTAATATAAAAAATTAAAAAATATTTTAAAAGAACAGCCAGATAGGTGCTAAGAAGCCCAAGTCTCCTAGTTCAGAGCTTCAGTGTTAATTAAACTAAGGTCAAGTCCGGATCAGATAAGCAAGATTCTAAAGTGTCAGAGCTCAGTAACCAACACAGTGACACCTAGGTGAAGACATAAATGGTAGCAGCTGTATAAAAGCCCAATCTTTAAAAAGTGTATTTTGTTACTTTGGAAAAGTATCCAAGTAGCATCTGGGCTGTGCCATATTTTCTTTGGCTCTGTCACCTCTATCTATAGGAAACAGTTACTGGGAAAGCAGTGTTCTGTGCAATAGCAGCTACAGGAATCAACAAGTCCAATACCACCCTTGCCCACAGGCAGGATACCCTGAGTCAGAGGGCCTTGGTCTGGGCTCTACTGCAAGCCAATAATTTAAAAACCTTTTTTAAAAACTTTACTCGTACTATATTTATAATATCAATACTATCAAGTAAGAAAATTCTACTTTATACACATTATAAGTTGTGCCAGATAGCTTCATATTCCTCAGGGGTGTTTATACTGTATATGGTGATTTATGGAACTTGTTTTTTTAAATTGTGGGATACAAGCATCAGAACACTTTGCAGTAAAACAAATCCCTGTCTTCACGATGCCAACAAACCTAAAAGGCACTCCCCATTATACTTCCATCTAAGTTGTATCTACCTTCTAAGATGCAGGAATGACTTTGCCACACTGCAATGAAGGCACAGCTGAGTGCTGGCACACAGGTCAGTAGGTGGGCCAAGGTAAATGACAAAGTTACAGCTAACACAGGATGCTTTGCTGGGCCATTTGTAATCACCATGCTGATTCCTCAGAAGACCATGAGGAACAGCTGATACGTCTTCATTTCTACATGAAGAAATGGAGTTGGAGAAGTTCAGGTCTTTGTTCTAAAAGCTAGGGCTGGTTGTCAGAACCAGGAAGGAAGTCATACAGATCTGGACTTTGTAACCCACTGTCCATTTCTGTACTGCTACAGAGGCCAGTCAGAGCTTAGCCCTGGGAGATGGGCTTACAAACCATTCTTCTAGTCATCTTTGGCTAGCAGGTGTGGATTGATGTGCTGAGCTTCTGTATTGAATATGTTTGCCTTGTATTGAATATGTTTAACTCATGTGGGAGGGCCAGCAGAAATATCAGAATGAAAATGGAGTCACTTCCATCAATCAATCAAATCAATCCATCACATTTAGAAGGAAAGTTTCTTAGGCCCATTTGCCTGATGGTGACATCACGAAAGACTGGTGAGACTCTCAGCTTTGTCTAAAGACCAGCACAGCCATATACTAAAGGAATTTCCATAAGGATGTCTGTTCCAAACTGTCTGTTAAGTCTTTCAATCACTACCCTAGATTTTAACCACCATGACCAAGAATCACTGCTTCCAAACACCCAGTGCAAGCCTCTTCATTTTTGTCTTTAAAAGTGCCCCAATTGCTTTAAATATTGTATCGCATGGTGTTCCACTACAGTGATCAACTGTTAGCGAGTAAATGTCGACATTCCTTTGAAAAATTATTTGGAAAAAAATTGAGGCTGACATCTTAGATATATTTTTACACCTATAGTTTATGTAACTTCTGCAACAAAAGACCAAATGCACATTTTAAAAGCAAAACATTATTATTTATCAAATGTTTTCCTAGGATTTTTATGTAAAAGTGGAAATTTGTTCACTAAATCTTTTTTTGACCATGACATTTAGCATATCACATGCAAACAGAAACAAACCCATATGCATCTATTTAAGAGTTAACTAAAATTTTTGTGGAAAATATAAATTTTAAACACTTTTATTTGAAACAATTAAAAATTCCCAAGAAAGATTCAAGGCCAGGTGGCTGTTATAACTGCCTAAAGGAGCCCAAACAACACCACAGGATGCCTGGCACTTGCTTTCAAAGGTCGTGTGTTGACTGCTCAGGCCTTGCTAGCATCTGCAAGCTCTCTGGTGATTGTACTTGGAATCATGTCACCGACCTACAGGTTGGTGAGTCATTGCTGAAACAGCTCCATTACACAGCTCTAAAGCCAATCTCCTCACCTGCAAGATCCCCCAGAAAGTTCTGCCTTTGACATTCTCTTCCTTCAGGTGCTTTCTCCTTGCATTAGCTCTACTCTCTCTAAAGATGGAAGCCGCTAAAGGCTTCTGTGTTCTCACTCCATAGCCTATCGCAGACCAGCAACCATGCTATCCATTCTGATGATATTTATGCATCTGTGAGGGATGAATAATAGATGATATTAATGCATATTGAGACCTCCCTAATGGCTTCTGAGGACCATAAACAGCGCTGGTATATTTACTGCCTCACCTTTGAGAATTTGATTGGGTGATGTTACTAAATGATATTTAAAGATGGTATTAAAGTATTTATGCTCAATATGAGAGCAAAGAGAAGGCAGAGCTACGTTGCACAGTGGTGGAGCTGGCTGGGCCAGAGCCCTGACTGTTGATTTTCCCTGATCTTACCTTACCTTACCTTACCTTACCTTACCTTACCTTACCTTACCT